>NW_022990392.1:0-175000 GCF_902827175.1 Gymnodraco acuticeps
TACTTTTAAAGTTGCCAGTCTGCCGAGATCTACCAGTCCAAATAGAGAGGCGTAGCCATTACTGACAGCCTACTACCAGGTAAATACACACTTCTATTTGTATAAAACTGACCTTTGTACAATTAATACTTCATAAAATACTGCAGATCCTTTATCTTACCTCTTTCTAATCTACACACATACAAGTATTTAACTGAAGTTACACAACAGTGTTGTTGATACAGAGTTGGAGTTTATTCACACCTCACATACTACAGTGGGTAATGTTTTCAAGAAACATTAACAGTGCTGCCACATATGACACAGGGAAAAAAGAAAAGACTCTGAACCCTTTCTTTGCCATTATATAAAAATAGTGTTGCTCCAAAAGTATAAATTAGGCTTACTAATAAGCAGTGTTGGGACTAACGCGGCACACAGTAACGCGTTACTGTAACTTGTTGGCAGTAACTAGTACTCTAACGCATTACTTTTCGAATTCAGTAACCCAGTTACCGTTACTACATGGTGCGTTACTCCGTTAGTTTTTTTTATATAGTCAACAGCCAGGCGAACAGAGATGAGAACTGTACTTAAGTACAGTACTTGAGTAAATGTAGTTAGATTCTTCCTGTGTCACATGCGGAGACGGGCTGTGGGCGTGTTTGTGTTGTTTACTAACAAGACTATCATGGCGGCGGCGGAGCTCAAGTCTAGTTTCTCCACCTGGAGATATTCTCACTATTTCACTTTTGTCGAGCACAAAGAAAATAACGTTTTAGTTAAATGTAAGTTGTGTCTTGGCGGGTCAAAGATCCTATCTACTGCCCAAACCAGTCATTCAAATCTCTTAAAACATCTGCAAAAACAACATGCTGGGACGAAGCTAGTAGCCTAGCTAAGACCACAGAGACTCAGCCGACGCCACAAAACTGCATCCCTCTCCTCTGTCATCTCCTGTTGGACCTGTCTGCTGCATTTGACACAGTGAATCATCAGATCCTCCTTCGCACTCTCCAAAAACTTGGAGTTTCAGGCTCTGCACTTTCCCTCCTCACCTCATACCTGAAAGACCGTACCTACAGGGTGACTTGGAGAGGGTCTGAGTCCGACCCTTGTCAATTAACTACAGGGGTCCCTCAGGGCTCTGTTCTTGGTCCCCTCCTCTTCTCCCTGTACACAAACTCGCTCGGATCAGTCATTAGCCCGCATGGTTTTTCTTACCACTGCTACGCTGATGACACCCAATTAATTCTGTCCTTTCCCCGCTCAGAGACCCAGGTTGTCGCACGCATCTCTGCTTGTCTAGTTGACATCTCTCAGTGGATGTCTGCTCATCACCTCAAACTCAACCTTGACAAGACTGAGCTGCTCTTCCTTCCGGGAAAAGATTGTCCCACTCTTGACCTAACAATCAACATCGGCACCTCAGTTGTTTCCCGACTCAGACTGCAAGGAATCTGGGTGTGACCCTAGATAACAACCTGTCCTTCACTGCAAACATCGCTGCTACAACCCGTTGCTGCAGATACACACTTTACAACATCAGGAGGATACGTCCCCAGCTGACACAGAAAGCGACTCAGGTTCTGGTCCAGGCTCTCGTCATCTCACGCCTAGACTACTGCAACTCCCTCCTGGCTGGTCTACCTGCATGTGCCATCCGACCTCTGCAGCTCATCCAGAATGCAGCGGCTCGTCTGGTCTTCAACCTTCCTAAATTTTCCCACACTACTCCGCTCCTACGCTCGCTTCACTGGCTTCCGGTAACTGCTAGAATCCACTTCAAGACACTGGTACTTGCTTACCATGCTGCGAATGGATCTGGCCCTTCGTACATCCAGGACATGGTTAAACCGTACACCCCAGCGCGTGCACTACGTACTGCATCAGCCAAACGACTCGCTGCGCCCTCGCTGCGAGGGGGACCCAAGTTCCCAACGGCGAAAACACGTGGGTTTGCTGTCCTGGCTCCAAGATGGTGGAATGAGCTCCCCATTGACATCAGGACGGCAGATAGCTTGCACATCTTCCGGCGCAAACTGAAAACTCATCTCTTTCGACTCCACTTCGAGCGATAGAACTATTAACGAAGCACTTTTATACTAATAAAGGACTGGCTTTTCTAAAGCCAGTTGAGTAGCACTTGAAATGTTTTGCTCTATGAAACCTGATGTACTTATATGATTCTGTTTTCTTCAAGTTGTATTTTGTTGGTCGAACGCACTTATTGTAAGTCGCTTTGGATAAAAGCGTCAGCTAAATGCAATGTAATGTAATGTAATGTAATGCCACTCCACCTCCACCTAAGCAACAGCGGCTGGATTTTAACCAAGGGACTGCTGGCCAGGGAAAAGTCGATAAAGCCATTGCACGGTATGTTGTAGAACACATGCAGGCTATTAATACAGTGGAGTCACCTGCTTTCAGGGAGCTAGTTAGCATGATAGCATGTCCGGGCGGCACACGGCATATGGGACGGAAAACTTTTTCCAACTACCTGGAGAAAGAATATACAAAAATGGAAAGCCAGCTAATATCGATGCAATCCAGATTGCTTGTAATGCATGTCAAGTTGATCAACAGATTGTATTATTCTCCAATGCAATAACAGTACTGAAATGAAGGCTATCCTTAGCCTTCATTTCAGTACTGTTATTGCATTGGAGAATAACAAATGGGAGCCCTTTCTGTAAGTAACAAAAACGTTACTTTTCACAGTAACGCATTACTTTTTGTGTAAGTAACTAGTGCATTGAAATGAAGTAACTAGTAATGCTAACTAGTTACTGGTTTTCAGTAACTAGCACAACACTGCTAATAAGACAACTCAGATCTGAAGCTACACAGGAATCTGCTGCAACAGTGCAATAAAAAAGACAAATTAATAGAATCAAACCCTTTTTTTGTTGCATTTTAGTAGAGTATAAAAGAAATGCCTTTAAAATAGGATGCAAGCAACACTAGTTTCTTAACCTGAATTGATAATAGACTATAATCAATTTAAGTTTGCATTCTTATACCATTTTGTACAATAATTATAATGAATAAGTTCATACAAACTCAAACTTACAGCTTATTAATAACGGTATCTAACTTGAGTTTTTATCATATCAAAAACCTGTTGAAATGCTTCTGTTATTTTTATTACGCATCGGCAGCCTCCAGGAATGCTTCTTTCACAACTTCGCCGTCTTTGAAAGACTTAATGTGTTTCGCAAGAACGTGACTGACACGATAAGATGCTATGGTAGCAGCCTTGCTCTTGTTGTTGGGCCTGGTGGAAATGGACTGCTGTGCATTTAGCTGTCCTTTCAGGCCCCTCCCTGTGAAGTAAAAACTTCTTTGCAGCAATGTTGAGCCAATCATGAAATGAGGGAAACTGGATTCGCCAGTCAATACACTGATATTTATTGAGAGACAAACGGCCGGAGGATTAACAAAGCAACTCGCACTGTTTAATGCAAGCTGCCAAAGTTAACTCTAAACACAAAAGACAGAAACATCTCTATATATCTTTTAAAGGAGGGGTCTAAACAGCCCGCCTTTTTCGATTACAGATGAACAGACAAAGAAACTCTGTCTGAGCGGGCAGTAAACCCCTCCCCCACACAGAGAAAGAGTAGTCACTCATGTGAAGTTTCTCAGGTCAGCTAAGCATCATACTAAAATATTCCTTTACAGATCCACCCTTTTATCAATTTATGATAATCAATTAACATTAGTCTAAAGAATATTTCAGTCAATACTTAAATCAATAAGCGTCTTCAGAGTTGTGTGGGCTCACTCACATTAATTACATCAAAAGTAGAACAAGATTGAAAACACTTCAATCACCATGATTGAACACAGTCAATCATAATAAAAATCATCTCTCTTCAGTGCTTGGCATCATTTGTCAAAAAGCACAATAATAAACACGTGAAATACAACAATATTATAGCAAAATATATGTTTCAAAAATAAGATTTTTATTTATCACTCAGTTAATCTCATTCATCAAACACAAATTCTAAATCAGTTTACATCTCAAAGATTTACTTCAAGGCAATTACTTATTAAAACACAATTAGAATTTAGGATTATAATAAATCCAATTGAGGTATAAATCAGAATCATGAGATATCCAGCTAAGGTTCCTAGTTCAGGTATAAATTCACAGTGATGAATCGATCAATCTGTAATCTGTAAAGTTACAGTGTCCTCAATCTTTAACATTACTTTACGTTTACTTCATTACGCTTTATTCAAGAGTAAGGCATGATATTTAATTAATTACATTACTTCAACTATCAATCATTATGTCATTTCAAAATCTGAAGGGAAAACTAAACAATTCTCAAAATGTTTAACAATCTGAAAAGGAAGAATCAGACATTTTATTGTATAACAACCTGAAAAGGAAAAATCAAAACATCTGTTCTTTATTCAGAGTGTCAACTGTAATCAATATCAAAACATCTGTTCTTTATCAGTAATCAATATTAGAAATATCTTATTGTTCAATACCTTATAAATCTGAAAATATCAATTAATTAGTTTAGTGTGAAAGTGTAATCTGATCTGACAAAATATATTTATCACCACTATTTAACACATATCTGTTCATTGGGAATACAAAAACAATCATTAATTGTACATCTGTAATCATCTGGTCATTCAATTCAAATGTTATCTTTGTATCAGAGCTAGAAGAACATGTCCTCCTCTCTTTATGACACAGAATGTCTGGTGTGTAAAGGCATCCTGATACTGTAGATTAGCACTGAGGTGCTGATTGGCTCAAAACTCTTCTTCATCAGAGCGCCATATCTCAATTATCTGTAGATTAGCACTGAGGTGCTGATTGGCTCAAAACTCTTCTTCAGAGCGCCATATCTCAATCCCCCCCAATTGCTCTGCTTTTGTGGCTCAATTCAGTGAGCACTTTATGATCTCCCAGTGAAACAGAGGCTCATCTGCCTGATTCCTTCTGCTATCTGCTTGAGAGCAGTGCACCTGCCTATTCCAAGTGGCACATCCAGATGCCTCTGAAACCATCGCTCGTCCTGTAGAGTTGTCTGCCTGAGCCCACGAGCAGAAAGATGAAGAAGCATCCCATCTCATCAGAAAGTTGAAGATTAGAATCCTCTCATCTCGAACGACCTCCTTGCCCGTGGATAAGTTGCTCTCTGCAGGCGCAGAGTGTGATTCTCTCTCTGACCCTTGGCCTTCAGAGCTGTTTAACACTTGATAGGGATGTTTTCCTGAGTGCAGACAACTCAAGTAATGGATTAGCACATTATCATTCAATTACAAAAATAGGATAGGCCCCCTCAGAATGATTTGGGAGCCTTCCTGACACATGCACATTATAAATGTAAGGTTTGTGTTAGTCATTTAACATGCAAGAATCATATACTCATCAGTCCAAAGCAGAAAATTATTTTAAGTTAAATGTGAGCTAGTCCCTGTGGAATAACCCTTTCTCAATGATTCTAAATGTTATATTAATTCACCATTTACCGTTTGATCAAGGATTAGTTTATCAGAAGTACATTTCCTCCCATAACACATAGGTTTGAGAAATGAATGTTCCAATATGAAATCAATTGCTCAATTTCTCAATATAATTTGACTCTTCCCTCCTTTTCTTACATATTGTCACATATGAAATAATAACTTAGGAGTCTATTTAAGCATGGTATTGTCTATATAAGCTATTCATCGAGAAAACTCAGAGTCAGTATGCAACTCGCAAAATCTCTCCTCCTTCCTATCCCTCTTTCCACTTCCCTCTCATCTCCCTCTTTACTCACTTCCCCATCTCTTTCTATTGTCTCTCCTCTCTCTCTATCCCTCTTTACTCACTTCCCCATCTCTTTCTATCCTCTCTCTTCTCATCTCACTCTCATCTCCCTCTTTACTCACTTCCCTTTTCTATTGTCTCTTCTCATCCCTCTTCTTCATCTCCCTCTTTACTCACTTCCCCATCTTTCTCTCTTACTTCTGTTAGATATGAAGTAAAAACATACAAGTCCATGTAAGCATCTGAGTTACCACTGAAGGCATAGCATAAATCAGTGGTTACCAAACGGTGTGCCGCGGCACACTGATGTGCCGTGAGGCAAGTCCGGGTGTGCCGTGGGAATTTGTGACAACCATACGTTATTATTGCAATATACAACTACACAAAAATAATTATTTTTTAATTTACTATATCAGTACTTTGTAGGTTTATATGTACGTAATCTGTGCGACTTGCGCGTCCACATCTCCACGTGCAGTGCTGCATAAACATGGCTGAGTCAGCGATAACTCTCGAGGGGTGGAGGTATGCCCATTATTTGAGTTCGTCTGAAGAATAGACAGGAATGTGACGGTGAGGTGCAAACTGTGTCCAGGCCAGAAGCTGTTATCCACTGATGTAAACACCACGTGGTCAAACCTCAACAAGCACCTGCAAAGAACACATGCTAAGGTGAAGCTACGCCACAGCTATTAGTGCTTGTTTATATCACGCAGTCTGTTCTTCTTCTCTGTCTTCCGGTGTTGCCTGTTTTGAATGACAAATACACACTACCGCCATGGATGTACAATAAGAACCGGATACAGCGTGGGAGGCGGGGCCTCATTCATTCCTATGAGAGCTGCTCATTAGCGCATGATGATAAAATGGCCCAACTTTTGAGAGAGTGAAACGTCACAGATTACCCAGCATGCCTGAGAAGTACCCGTATGTGCACTCATAGCGCATGCGCAACTTTAACCAAAATACTCGTTCACATCAAGCACGTCAATTTGCGTACACATAACAGCACCGCGCGTTCATGACAGCATGGTAATGGATTGTTGTTATCATGGATTTGATATGAACGAGGCGGCAGTTAGCAGCTAGCGGCTAGCTAGTAATTATGCTAATATACACATCAATCGGTATGTACTTATATTACGCTGTAACAGGATCTAGTGATATCCAACAGAGCTTCATCTAGCATGAAATTATTATTGCACTGTATATATACATATATATTTATATACAGTGCAACAAGCTTCCTAGTGCAATACGAAGCTACAGGGACGTTAATAATGTCGGTAATATTATCTTTATTTAATACAACATTTACGGTACAAGATTTAATCATACAGCCCATGTAGTATGACAATGAATTACAGCAAACATGTGCAATATATCCATTATTACAGCTCCGTGGGATGGCAGTAAGACGATATGGATCCGTTCTTATCCATGGGTAAAGATAAACGCAACTCACATTGGTTCCTCATACAGCATCTCTGTAAACTACGTGTATTCACTGAATTTCACTCTCTGCCTTTAACGGCTCGTTGTAGCTCCAATAGCTCCAGCCCCACCCTCCCTGTGAGCACAGTGTGCTCTGATTGGTCGGGACACGTAACATGAACGTGCCGGGCGGCGCTAGGTCCCATGGGTTAGATGCGCGTTCATAATGCAGAGGAAATAACTCTCAGAATAACGTTATTAGCACATTTTTTACAACTTGAGGAACGAATGTTTTTAATAAGGGCTATACAAGTGTTCATACTGGGTAGTTTATTTAGTTTAAAAAAATTATCCAACGAGTTACAGACCACTCTTTCCCCATGTAAGTCAATGGGAAAAAGTGTTTTCCGGGCCTGGCAACCAAACGGAAATGTTAGTACCGCCGTTTGGCCAGCATGAATATTTTCATCTGAGTCCGGCGCACTTCCTGGGGGCTTGACTACCGCCGCCTGCTGGTAAGGAAAGTTATTGCCACTCACGCATGCGCAGTTTGTACGTGCTCGGCGAGTAAAGTAACGAGTAAAGTAACGAGTTACTTTATGTAGCTAGTAACGTAGTAGTGTAATATATTACATTTTTAAAGTAATACATTTATAATTATAATTTGTAGTTCAGGACCATGGACAATGCAGCTTCCTTGCATTGACAGTTGTCTGTGCTGAATTTCTGCTGAGTTTCCTTTGCCTCATTTTCTATTTTGTGACCTGTCTGGTGTAAATGAGTGTGTTGCTGCTTTGATGAAGCCTAATTTGATTCAAATTAATTTCGGAAATATTTCGTAATATAGTTGTCTTTGTCACATTTTATTTGGCATTAGTAAATAATTATGCACATTTACAGATATTTTACATGATATGAGTGATAACACGTGTTATAAGGGCTATTTTTTCACAATAGGTGTGCCTTGAGATTTTTACTTGTCCTTTGGTGTGCCTCGGGCACAAAAAAGTTTGGGAACCACTGGCATAAATGATAGTGGGCGTCTGAGGGTGTCATTACTGAGAAATGTCAAAGAAATTCAAAACCTTACATTTGAAAACAGGTTTGCATTCCTCCACTTAAGGTGACGTTATCATTGGAAACAATAAAAACGAACTATTTTGATGTAGAATCTATAAATTGAATCATTAGAGCAGAACAAAATGGTTGTATTGTAGCCTGAGTTCCGTGCACCCTCTAGTTTCAACAGGTGGAAACATGGTCCATATAATGTGAATACATGCAGAAGTAGACAGTAAGAGGCCCCTGACATTAGGCCTATTTTTTAAAATAGTAGGTGCTCTTCACTCTGTATAGCAGTATGAATAGCCTTAAAAAAACAAACAACCCACTCCGTGGTAACGAAAGTCATATTTCTGACCCATATGCCCTAAGTGAAGCCGTTAGTCTCATCTAACTGACCCAAGGGTTGGTGCTGGTGTGACAGTTCCAATTGTTCAGAGCAGACGTCAAGCTTTCAGTTCATGGCTCGGTGGGGGGGGGAGCAGACCCATGTGAGACAGTATCAACGGCTGTAAAGTCCAGTTTGAGGCCCGTCATTCTCTCTGGGAGCAGGAAGTGGTGCCCATTCTCGGACCAAACCATTAATGTCATGTAGAGCAGCCATAGCATCTCTGTGACTGCACTCATCCGGACTGTAGCAGGGTAGAACTGGGTGACTCTTAGTGAAGCTGTCCAACGCCATTAGACAAAATGGAACCACGTGCTAACAAAAAGGACACAGGGTCATCAATGTCTCTCTTTACCATTGGCCTAATCATAAACAAATTAGTGGGAAAAATGTGGAACACTAATCCATCATGTGGAATGTTGAGTTAATTTAAATAATTACTTATGGGTTGAAATCAAATTAACGTTAACATTAGAACTAAAGTCAGTTAAAAATTGGACATGCACAGATCAGTAATCAATGCACCATTTTCCCAGCTCTGTGATGAAAACGATAACAAGCAGGGATGCAAACTTGTCATCTTTTGGGGAAATTTGCCGTTTTGAATCCAAAATAGGTCGTTTGTGTGATTCATGTAGATTCTGCAATAAAATATTATTGGGGTATGGACAGGGTTGCTAACTTTGGGTACCTGGCTGGAGTGAGATTTTGATATCACGGGTTTAATTACACACATGCGCACGAAGTGACTGCTATCGTGTCAGTAGCGGGACCTTAGCATATATTTAGGATATATATATATAATATATATATATACAAATACACAATATTGGACACAGACTATAAAGGGCACACAGTTTCATTCACTAATGAAAGTCAAACACATGTTTGTTTCCACTGTTTTATTGTGTGCCTGTCGCGATAAGCAACTTATTGACTTATCGGCTCCCGAGTATTTGCGATATTTGTGTAATCTATGGTAGGGCTAACCCATACAGTGGTGGGGCTCAAATCAGCATTAGAAATGTAATTACATACACTGCCCCCTTGACAGTGAAACGCCACGAGTGAGGTTTAGATTATTTCCCTGTCTCAATCCAAATTGAACTGTATGAAATAAAAAAATAAAAAACATTTGTCTTGTAGTAAATAAAAAAAGGGCAACCTGGAGCCAATCCTGCCATTTCCTCACAAGTGAAAGAGTTGACATGCTGAAAACCCAACCCCCGCTTGGGGTCTGGGGGGATTCTCCCCTAGGAGATTTTTTGAAATACTAACATAAAATACACATTCTCTCTTGAGAGGAAAAAATAAATCCATCTATTACTACACAACATATTTAAATGAAGCTGAAACTGCTGCTCCTCCCATAGGGAAGAGGCTGTGTGAATTACTTTGAATTACTTTGAAATTACCCCATTGTTCTGTGTGTCAAAATGGAAGGTTTCTGGCTAACGTTAGCTTAGGTACTCAGATCTTGTTCTTGAGTAAAAGTAGAAGTACCAGAGTGTAGGAATACTAAGTTACAGTAAAAGTACTGCATTCAAAATGTTACTCAAGTAAAAGTATAAAAGTATTGTCATCAAAATATAGTGAAAATAGCGACAGTAAAAGTAGTCACTGTGCAGATTGGTTTATTTCAGAATACTATATATGATATGTTTTATAATTATTGATCATGAAAGTGTTCTCAAAGCTGGTAAAGGTGCAGCTAGTTTGAATGACTTTGTATACTGCAGGGTAGCTGGTGGATTTACTCCAGGTGGAACTAAAGTCTGATTCAACACTTGATTATATTTCACATCATTCATCCAGATCTGAAAGTAACTAAAAGGTATTAAATACATGTAGTGGAGTAGAAATACACCATGTACCACTGAACTGTAGTGGAGTAGAAGAATAAAGTTGCAAAACATTTAAATACTCAAATAAAGTACCAGTATCTCAAAATTGTGCCCAAGTATAGTACTTGTTGAGTTTATGAACTTAGTTACTTAACACCAGTGGCTTTACAGATAGAAAGACTAAGCCTTGCAGAGGCATGAAAATACATTTTCAAAATGCTCAACAGTTCTGCCAAAAAAAAAACTGACTGCTGAAATTAGATCTTCCTTTGTGCTCAGGCCTTAAAACCCCCAACGCACCGTGCTGTGGTCTGCTTCAGATTATCTTTTCCTTCCAGAGGTCACGCCTGTCTCTGACCCCGTGTCTTGCGGGGTTTTTTTTGTTTGTTTGTTCTGCAGCACCAAGCAGAGTAGAGAAAGGAGGGGATTTTGACTAGAAATAATTTGAAACAGTTTAATAAAGAATGTTGAACTATATTTAAAACTGTAATTGAACTTCCACTTATATACATTTTCCAATTCCAGTGGCCAGTTGGAAACAGATAATGAAAAAGTTTTCATTTTGCAGCAACCGTGCAAAAAGGTTCAATCACCATTATGTCTGAGTCTTGTTCTTATCTGCTTTGTTTCGGAATGTGTTCAATACATTAGGTTTTTTATTTTCATTATTACCATACAATACATAGATTAAGAATAAATGAAACAAATAATACAACATTGACCTATTTGAGCAGACAGATGACCCGCAGTGATGCCTCTGAGGTTCCCGGGTGTAAGACAGACGCAGGACATAAAAACACTCTTTTGCTATTTATTTTCCTTTTGCGGAAATGTATATTACAATGTATAATTTTGCTTTACATCCCTACATCATCCATTTTTTTTCTCAAGTCATTTACTTTTGGTGAGATAACTAAAGTTTAGTTCATTTTACCTTGGCTGTGGACTGATTCATTATTAGTTGTTACAAAGCATGCACAAGACGGCGAGTAGACAAACAAACACGAAACAATTATACAAACAAACATGAACCCGCAACAAATATCAGGTGACAGCTAAACTCATCCAGTTTAATTTAATCCGAATTAGGGAAACTTCAGCGGGGGTAGGGAAATATCTGTTTAATATGAGTGCCTTCTTACCCATATATACTTGTACAAGTGCTAAGAACGGAATCTGCTGAAGAGTAATAACTACATTATTCTCAATCAACAACCACTATGCTAATTTAGTGGTGCTCTGACCTCCCCGATCCGGAGAGCAGAGACTTTTAATTAATTCAGTACCCTTTATTTTAACAACAGCCAAATTCAACAACCCCTCAGTTTATGAAACACAGCGTGACGTAATATTTCGTATCACCTTTCCCGTTAATAATAGTTCTGTTTAGTTCCAAAACTCATAATGGTGCGATTAAGAAGAATACGACACTGTGCTGTTTCTCCTCGTGTGCTGCTCCCCACAGGGGGGGAGGGGAATTACCCACACCCTCGCGCAGCAGCAACAGGGAGATTTCGAGGCGAGTTGATTTAACTAGTTAAACCGTTGAAATCTCCAGAATTCGGCGATTCGTTTCAGTACAAATCTTTACATTGCTTTTGAACAGAAGTTCCACATTACTGATGCCCTCTTTAAGGTCTCTCCGAATATTTGCAGTGCACACACACAGAGGAAACCAAAAAAATTGCATCTATCTGTTCCACAGGTAATTTTTGATACCGTCAATCACAGAGTCTGGCGAGGCAATGTCAAAATATAGATTTGAAATTACACTCACCAGCTCGACGATCTGTTGGTAATTGTTCGCGACGCCAATTGTGAAGTAAAAACTTCTTTGCAGCAATGTTGAGCCAATCATGGAATGAGGGAAACTGGATTCGCCCAAGTCAATACACTGATATTTATTGAGAGACAAACGGCCGGAGGATTAACAAAGCAACTCGCACTGTTTAATGCAAGCTGCCAAAATTAACTCTAAACACAAAAGACAGAAACATCTCTATATATCTTTTAAAGGAGGGGTCTAAACAGCCCGCCTTTTCCCCTAATCGATTACAGATGAACAGACAAAGAAACTCTGTCTGAGCGGGCAGTAAACCCCTCCCCCACACAGAGAAAGAGTAGTCACTCATGTGAAGTTTCTCAGGTCAGCTAAGCATCAGACTAAAATATTCCTTTACACTCCCCTTTTGGGAGCGTAGGGCAGAATTAGGAGGGAATTCCGTCTCGTAGCGTTTGTGCACTGTTTTGAAATGCCGCTCCTAAATGACCCTTCTTCGATAAAGCCACGCTCTCATTGCAGATGAGACAGATGGACTTTGAATTGGAATAGATACAAAAATAATCATCCTCACACTCGGACTGAAAATTATATATGTTTTGCTTCTGCCATAATTGCGGTCTTTTGTGTGTGCGGACTGTCACTCCTGTTGACACGGACAACGTTAGCGAACTAGTGCACTGCCCACTGCTCACCAGCCACGCCCCGACACATGGGGTCACGCCGGCCAATCACAAAGCTTTGATGCGTTCAAGTGCATTATTCTGGCACAGGAAGATTATGTTACAGGACATTAACGATAAAACAGAATATTGTTGTTCTATTTTTAGACACATCTCGCGATCGACTGGGAATCTCCCCGCGATCGACCGGTCGATCGCGATCGACTGGTTGGGCACCCCTGCTCTACAGAAATGTATCATATGGAGGACCTAAAGGGATATGGACCAACAAAAAACTCCTGCACACAAGAATGTTTTGCATGCTCATGTCTTACTAGTGAGCACAGCACAGGAGAGCACCAGTTCTTTACAGACCGTTAAAATGATGTGTGGAAATGATAGTACAGGAATTTCCTCAGTTATATTTCACATGTGGACATTTAAGTTATCTTTTAACTATTTGTTTTAGTTTAAATCTGCAACTGGTTTTCATGTATCACATTCTGGTGTCTTTTTTTTAAGGAATTATACCTCCCTCATCTTGACTGGGAGGACAGTGGCCTGCCTGATGATCCACACCATCACTGTTCCTGAGACAGGCCATTTGTTGAGCCATCAACAAGAGGCAGCACTGGGCAGACATTTATATAGCTACTGTCCAGTATGTCCAACACCTTCTAGGCTTACAGTAAAAGCACAATACACTTGCAACAGACATGTTGAGTAAGGTAAACTTATCTGAACTTTATTTTGAAATCTTGTATAATAAACCTAGCCTGGAAATTTGCACAGAATTAAGAGATTATTACTTCCATAACTAAGAGCAAACAAGAACATTGAACAGTTGACTATAGCTTTGGGTTACAAGCTGTGGTATAACAGTCACACATTTTGCTGCCAACATTTACACCAGCCCAAATCCAGTGTCATTTGTGCTGAGACACGCCATCAACTCTTTCTTCAATGTTGGGTAGTCTTGGTAGTGGGCAGGAATACGGAGTGTTTCAAAGCATGTGGATGACTTTGGTAGGCCACCGTTAATCACCTCCACTGTGAGGGTACTTGAAGGAGCCTCCCATCCAACCTAGAACTTTACAAGTTCCTTCAACTCATCACTGGATGCTGCAGAAAAAAACAATATATAAATACATAAATGTTTGCAGTAAAGGAGAATGCTGCACTTGATACACATTTCACACAAGAACAAAACCAACTAAAATTCTTGTGTCAGGTACTGGGAAGAAGGGTGGCTGAAATCTAATACATTTGGATTTGCATTAAATACACTGCACAAATCAATATTAAGGTGCTCTGACTCTTTAATCTGTTTGATAAGGCTAGAAAGATAAGACTCAGATCTGGTGTTGTACGTGAACCTCCATTAAGTACTACATTGTAACTAATATGACACGTTTGTTCTTCGACTAGGATAGATGTGGATAATGAGAACACATTTGAATGCATTACACATAAAACATACAGTACATGCATCAATCATTGCATGAAGGAAATATACCATCTTGAATGAAGCGACGAAGGTATCCTGTGACACGGCTCTTATCTTCCAAAGAGCATTCATCATCATCATCATCATCAACGTCAATCATGGTCGGCCAGTTGATGCGGTCAAGAATGCTCTCCATACAAAAACATCAAACAGACAAGCCATCTGGAATAAATAATTTTTCTGCAGTTTGGAAAATGTTTCTGATTGAACACTTCATTTACAGCTATGATCAATACTACCGGTCTTATTAGACGTATTTACCTCTGGGGTCAACACAGCACTTGACTCCTGTGGAAAAAGAATTGGAGCTGCATCTGGACGTTGATTAATGAGGGCCCTCTAATAGGACCTCGAGAGGTCAGAGAGGGGAAAGGTTTTGGATAAAGTTTTAAATATAAGATCTAAGTTTTTAGGATTTAAGTGAAAGAGTAAAAACTCAAATGTATAGGTGAAGAGGCACAACGTATTATTAGATTATTTTATCACTATAAGCTTTATCAAAAAGGAAGGTCTTAAGCGTACTCTGAAAAACGGATAGGCTGTCTGCCGCCCGAACACAAACTGGAAGCTGATTCCACAAATGTGGAGCTTGATAAGAAAAGGCTCTGGCTCCCATTATACTTTTAGAGACTCTAGGAACAACCAACAACCGTGCATTCTTGGAACGCAATGCCCTAGTAAGACAGTAGGGTATATTGAGTTCTTTAAGGTAAGATGGCGCCTGCCCACTAAGGGCTTTGTAGGCGAGAAGAAGAATTTTAAATTATATCCTGTGTTCTATAGGGAGCCAGTGTAAGGCAGCCAGAACAGGAGTAATGTGGTCCCTTTTCCTAACTCTGGTTAGTACACGAGCTGCAGCATTTTGAATCAGCTGAAGCGACTTAACTGACTACTTGGTACACCCTGATAATAAGGAGTTACAATAATCCAGCCTTGAAGTAACAAATGCATGGACTAGTTTCTCTGCATCGTTTTGAGGCAAGATATGCCTGATTTTTGCAATGTTACGTACAGTAGATGGAAGTAGGCGGTCCTTGAAATTGATTTTATGTGGGCGTTAAAGGATAAATATAACACCAAGATTCCTTACAGTCTCACTGGAGGCCAAATTAATGTCATCCATAGTTAGTATATCTTTAGATAATTTGTTTCGTAGATTCTTCGGGCAGAGTATAATAACTTCAGTTTTGGTCGTGTTTAAGGTGAGACACGGCAGGCAAAAACATCGTTTTTCAAGTACTGGTCAATTTTGAGATTTTGTGCTATTTTGATTCTATAACATGTTTTCTTTCAGGCTTTTGGAAGGAAAACGTACAAAATACACATTTAAGTGTTTATTTTTACTATAGTTTGTCTATTTGCGTCTGTACATTTCTCCTAAATTCACCAAAAGTTAGCATTCTAACGTAACATAAAGTACCGCGACTGCTGTGTGCACCATGTCAACAGAGATATCGTTGGAAAGCTGTGTCTCTCCTGCACAATCTCATCGGATCCAAATATGGTCATTTCCTTTGTATCAGCAACCAATCGTGAAAGTACAAAGAGGTCTTAAACCAAGAAACAAAATCTCATTGGCTGGTGTACATTTCTGACAACGTGATTCGTTCAGATGCGTCACGTGGTGTGCTAAAACACTTCCTGGTTAGCTTTCCGCTAGAAATTGAAATCTCAGAATGGCAAAAGAAAGGCGAAAAAAAAACGTTCACAGAGAAGACGACAACAATTGTCACTTGCACGAAGCAAGGTTATACAAAAAACAAATGACCCCAAACATGAAATACCTTCACGGAGTGTGTCGATGCGCAAGCTGTCATCCAAAGAACAGGAGGGTTTAGCTAGCAAACTGCAATCTTTAACGGTCGTTTTCTCAAAATGAGTTTTTTCTCCTACTCTGAGTTCGAGATTTCAACTTCAGTAGCACGTAGATACACCAAACCTTCCAATTATATTCCTATCAATAGTATGAAGGCTTTTACAGAAGGGTTTGTTCATATATCATTCATAGCCTGAATTATACAACATTGTATACCTAAAAACATGGCGAAAATTGATATTTTAGGGCTGTTGACAGTATTTTCTGATTTATGGAGTGATAAAAAGAGATATCCAATATCCCTTCTGTGAAAGCCTTAGATACTAATATGACTACAAAATGAAATGAGAATTTTGAACCTGGCTTTATCCAAAGTTCAGAATTCGATTCCTGAAATGTGTTAAAATATGTGCATATTTAATGAGATAATGGATAATATGCATATTTAAACAGGCTATTTCAGAAACTTGTAATACAAAAAACAATTGCCTTATTGGACGTAATTAACTAGAGAAATGTCTAGCTGATACCTTTAAGTTAAAAAAAATTACCCTATTCACCTGGGGTGTCTCGCCTTAAAAGTTTAAGGTCATCCACGTTTTTAAGTCCTTGAGGCAGTCTTGAATTTTATTTAGATGATTAATTTCATCAGGCTTGATTGATAAATATAGTTGAGTATCATCCGCATAACAATGAAAATGTACAGAATAATTCCTTATAATATTGCCTAACGGAAGCATATATAATGTGAACAAAATAGGTCCGAGCACTGAGCCCTGTGGCACTCCATGGCTAACTTTGATTTGCTTGGAAGATTCATTGTTGACACGTACAAACTGAGAGCGTTCAGATAGATAGGACCTAAACCAGTCTAAAGCAGTTCCCTGTATGCCAACTAAGTGCTCTAGTCTTTGCAATAGGATGTCATGGTCGATAGTATCAAATGCAGCACTGAGATCGAGCAAGACAAGAATAGAGACAAGTCCTTTGTCTGAGGCTATTAGAATGTCATTTGTGACTTTAACCAGAGCTGTCTCTGTGCTATGATGTGATCTAAAGCCAGACTGAAAATCTTCAAATAAATCATTGTTTTTTAAGTAATCACACAACTGTTTTGCAACCGCTTTCTCAATAATTTTTGAGAGGAACGGAACAGAAATAGGTCTATAGTTGGCTAAAACCTCTGGATCGAGGTTGTGCTTTTTAAGAAGAGGTTTTATCACTGCTACTTTGAATGATTGTGGAACATAGCCTGATAATAAAGACATATTCATAATATTTAATAAAGAAGTGCTAATTAATGGAAAAACTTTTTTTAACAGCTTAGTTGGAATCGGGTCTAAGATACACGTTGATGGTTTAGAAGAAAAAATCATTGAATTTAATTGTTCAAGGTTAATGGCTGAAAAGCATTCTAGTTTATTATCTAGTGTAATATTAGAGCTTACATTTCCGGGAGCTGTTGATAACACGATACTGGTCAAAGGCAAGAGGTCATTAATTTTGTTTTTAAGAGTAAAATTCTTATATTCATTGAGAGTAATATGCCAAATTAAACGAGATTCTTCAAGTTTAGTGGAACGCCATATCCTTTCAAGCTGTCTCGACTTTTGCTTTATTTTGCGGGTTTCGGCATTATGCCATGGAGCTAATCTATGTTGTTTTATTTTCTTCTTTTTCAACGGAGCAACAGAGTCTAATTTTATTCGCAGTGCATCTGTAGCACTATCAACAACATGATCAATTTGGGGTGGTGTACATTTTGTATAAGTTTCCTCCCTGACATGCAGACATGCTATCGAGTTAAGTATTGATGGAATATCTTCCTTAAATTTGGCTATAGCACTAACAGATAGGTTTCTGCTGCAGGAGCTTTTGACTAATGCTTTGTAGTCTCGTAATAGTACTTCAAAAGTTACTAAGAAATGGTCGGATAAAGCAGGATTATGCGGTTCGACTAATAGTTGCTCAATTTCAATACCATAAGTCAGAACAAGGTCGAGAGTGTGATTATAGCAGTGGGTTGGTTTATTTACACTCTGACGAAAACCAACAGAATCTAATATAGAGTTAAATGCAACAGTAAGGCTATTTTTATCATCGTCAACATGAATATTAAAGTAACCTACGATAATTACTTTATCTGTTTTAAGTACCAAAGTTGATAAAAACTCAGAGAATTCTGATAAGAATTCTGAATACGGACCTGGTGCACGATACACTGTAACAAATAAGATTGGCTGCAAAGTTTTTCAGGTCGGATGCGTAAGACTAAAAATTAGACTTTCAAAGGAGGTATAATTTAATTTTGGTTTAGTATTGATAAGTAAACTTGAGTCGAAGATTGCTGCAACTCCACCTCCTCGGCCCGTGCCTCGGGCAATATGAGTATTGATATGGCTGGGTGGAGTGGCCTCATTTATACTGACATATTCTTCATGTCTCAACCAAGTTTCAGTGAGACAGCATATATCAATATTATAATCTGATATTAAATCATTTACCAATATTGCTTTAGATGCAAGAGATCTTATGTTTAAGAGACCACATTTAATCTTCCTGTTTTGTTGCACTGTAGTAGTTGTTACATTTACTTTTATTAGGTTATTATGTATGACACCTCTATTAGGTTTTACCTTAAAAAGGTAATACAGATACCTATCAAATCTGTGTAATCTCACGATGCTAATCGCTGGGTTGGATTTGCATTTACGATAAGTATTAAGGGTCTTAAACCGTGAGTTCTGTGCTAACAGCGTTAGAATTTTTTCGCTCAGGGCTAATTCAGAGGCTCAGCGTTAGTCTTGTGTTTTTTTTCTGCTAAAAATGGTTCATATCATCAGTTAGCTGAGTTTCTTCCCGTTACATGGATATGAAACATTCATAGTTTATTAAATATTAAGAAGCCCTCAGATGCTGTTTCCTGCAGATGATGCGTTTTTCCCCCCCCGCCGGCGGATGGGGTTTAACAGGTTAAAGGTTATTGATTTTAAAAAGAGAGGATAAATCTGTAAAATTACAGTCTTTGCCCGTAGAAGTTTCAGGGTTCTTACGGTCATTAAAAACCTGGAAAAGTCATGGAAATTCAAAATCCAAATTCCAGGCCCTGGAAAAGTTATGGAAAACAAAAATGTTCCCAAAGTTTTGGAAAAGTCATGGAAATGTAACTAAAGTTGCCTCAAATATCATTTATATTTTAGCTAATCGCCGAAATAGTAATACTATAATCAGGGGTGCACATACCTTGTTTGCCCTGGTTCTCAAAGGAGCACCTGGAGATGTTGCTTGGTGCTCATCCTTAAAATGAAATAAACCGTAACTTTTGAGGGGGTCTTGACTTTATTTGCCAGACACACGGCACTGAACACACATGCAGAGGTGAACACAGAACACACATGCAGAGATGAACACAAGACAACATTAGCACGACCAGTAATCCTACAAGCTGTCATCACTACCCTCCTGACTGTTCTCCCTCACTGTCTTCCTCTCTGTCAGACATGGTAGCTGATGATGTAGGCCTACTACTTTCTCTCTGGTTGAGTCTGCGATTAGCGGCTTGCATCCACAAGTCAACAGCTGGTTTTGGGTCGAAAGTCTCTGTTGTCATCTTAGACAAGTGGATGTAATCAAATAAGTATGTGAACATAACCAATAACCTACCATAGCCAATAACAAATGAATGTAACTTATTTTATTTGTGTTGTTCATTCATATCTTATTTTACCTTAACATTTATATATGCATTTTTTTTTATCTCTCCAGTTTTAAAGGATATTTTTGGTTACTGTCCTATAGTATACATTGGAATGATTTAAAACCTGTTTATCCCAATAATTATAAAGGAGTGCCTTGGGAAATATGTGTTTACATAAATTGCGACCAAACCGTTTGAACTTAGACTAAGAGTCCTTACCTCACTGAGCTGTAGTTATCAGTCTGACTGGAGAGGACTCTCCCTCCACATTATTGTAGAAACATCTTCTTCTTATATCCGTTAGAGCAGCTAGCACGGCACCAGATTCTAATAACAACAGCGCTGGTGCCGGTGCACCCTCCCTCGCTCACTCGCATTTTGGCTGTGAGCTGCGGGCGCCAGATAAGCCAACATCCCCCATTTTCATCACTTACAGCGCCCATCGTACAGGGCAAATGAAACGTGTAACCGGGGTGAAAAGGGTGTTACATTTACTTAATTATGAATATTGTTACATCAAGGCCCAAAATTAGGATGAGCCCCAACGGTCAAAATGTTTTTTTTCCCTCCCAGAACTGCCAGCGCAGCGACTCCCCAGATCTGGCACCCGAGGCGAACATCTAGCCAGCGCTACGGGCCGACCCTGAGTTCATATCATGGTTCATACATGTATGCAACTCGCAAATATATTTCTCTCTCTCTCTCTTCTCTCTCTCTCATCTCTCCTCTATTTTCTCTTTTCCCTTCTCTCTCTCCCTCTCTCAATGTTGGTACGCAAATGCGCTTTGTTTCAAATGACCCGGTGCTCTTTTTTTGGCGGAGGTGCGCATGCACACCTGCGCACCAGTTATGTGCAGCCCTGACTATAATGATAATAAATACTGTATCGTATAGTAATGAAACGTAAAATGGCATTTAACTGTCAAGGTATTTTGCTGGTGAGAGATTTTAGTTGCTATAGCCTGTAGAAGCTAGTAAGCCTACTATTTGATTTGTTTTAGATAGGCACAACATGTTTCAGACCTTATTTTCCTGTTCCATATTAAAATAAACCATTTTCAGTGGTACCGCTGAGAAAGAGTAATTTTTTTGGTCATGAAAATTAGGTAAAGGTCATGGAGAAGTCATGGGAAAGTCATTGAAAATCATTAGTGAAAAAGTGTATGAACCCTGAAGTTTTAGTGCTGTAGTTTTATTAAAGGTTATTGATTTTAAAAAGAGCAGATAAATCTGTAAAATTACAGTGTTTTCCTCTAAAAACCTTTTAAGGACAATTCCTGTAAATTAATTGCTTTTGCACTTTATTTCAGTTAAAGTATTTTACTTATTGTAATGGTTTTTGTTTGTCAGCCGCTGCTGCCAGTCATTTGACCGTTTGCTAATTTTTTTTACAGTGTAGATATGAACAGGGTCGGCCCTCGAACGCTGTATCCAATTCTCTTTATACATCCATGGCAAACACAAGAACATTGTGATTGCACACTTGCCAACTTCTCGAAACACTTCCAATCCCTCCATAATGATTCCAAGATCCTTTGGGTCATCAATCTGCTCCGCACTTTGTTTTCAAATGACAGAGATTAAGTAAAAAGGCAAAGAAAGCAGAGGAACGAGCACATTACATGATTTGCACTGACTAGAGACCACTGTACATCAGTAAGACACTACACTGCGGAACCATCAAGTAATTCATGACAAAATGTTCTGTACTTGTTTGCTTTAGGTGTGGTGAAAACGGAGGAAAAGCATTGGAAATAGTAGACAGGATCACCACTTTAAGAACCGATAGCGCTCTCAATATGTCAACAGCATTAGGAATAGCGCACATTATACAGAGGCAATCACAGGCGCTCTCTGTGACAGCAGCTTTGTCGATTTTTTGAGCTAATTGTTGGAAAATTGTCGGACTTCAGGCAGAGATAAATCATGTAATAACAAATAAAAAAATTGTCTGGTTTATCAGTTTGTCATGCATATCTTTATTACAACACCACACTTGTATTTGTTCAAACCCACCTCCAAATACAAGCAATTTTAAATCTATGATGTATCACAGATTACTACTCTGATTAACGCAATTACATTTTAAGGAAATTACGACCTTATTTTTTGCCACTGCTGAAAAGAATCAAAGGCCTAGTGTAAATCTGAAAAAAACCTCTTTATTCTCCCTTATCTGGTTTCCCCGTTTCTGTCTCTTTTCATACAGAGATGACACTGAGTGATACTGCATTACACATGCAAAACACACACGTATCATCGTACAGTACAATAAAAGAGCCAACACAAACACCCCCGTGACATGCAGCTGATGCACAATGGAGGCTCTTCAGTAAAGGCACTATTTGTCACTTTCTATTTTACCAACGCTCGGTTTAATCTTGGCCTGAGGTGCCAAATGTATTAAATCCACTAGAATTTACTCTCTCACGTTCTGCTGTTTTCTCCCAACACAAAAGCAGAAGGGCAATTTTCATATGTGTAGGCTGTGTAAGCTGTGTAGGCGAAACCCTCTCTGCATGTATTCCACATAGAGGAAAAACAAGCTCCTTGACAGTCACTATACAGTCATGTTGGTTAAAAAAAATGCTTTTAATCCCAGAGTTTCTGTGTAAACTTAAATCCTCAGTGGGGAGAATACATTTTCTTTTGTTTTTCTGCATACTGTAGGCAAAATCAAGCTCAATCATCGTGTGTTGCAAGCAGCAGTCATACCTAGAAAACTGCCTACACCACATTCCTTCAGCCTTATACATTTTCATGAAAGATCAAATCAAAGATATAAAAGACTCATTTAATTTTTGATCGCAAAATATTAACAGAATTGTCAAACGTTTCATTTGTTGCCTTCCCTTTCGATGAATTGTCATAGTGCACATTTAGCCATTCTGTCCAACATAAAATGCTATTTTTAGTGCATGAGTGACAGCTAGAGAGCCTAATAAACATAATTGGGCTCTATCAGCTGCTCTCTACACCAGGGGGTTTAAGGTGATGGAGAGTGTTGTCAGAGTGTTAGTTACCACCTTGGCTTTCAGGACACACCCCACACTTCAAAAACACTATGAGCTCATTATCCCCACATATGCATGTACACACACACACATGACACACACACACACATGCACTGCATCTCTGTGGCAGTATACAGATAGTGCTGTACAGATAAACTAATGAGAACATTCTTCAAGTCCATAACCTTTACCTGAGAAATAGTGTGTGTTTGTGTGCGCACGGCCCTAACCAGCGCCTCATATCTTGACAGGTAGAGAATGGGTTGTCATTCATGAGGGCGGCGAGTCAGGCGGGAGTAAGCTAGTGTCCACAACGGAGGGTAACGTGATGTCCCCATCCGACCTGTTGCTACTGTCTGCAGTAGATGCAGTGTTGCTGGCGTTTAGTGATGGTTGCTTTAACCATTTTTGTATAAATGATTATCCACAGATGTGTGTCACTGCTGTGGAAGCACTTTGGAAATGATGCACGCTCAGTGGAGCAGGTCACGCGCACCTGACACAATTTGTTGTTTGTATTTTTTGCTCCGTTCTCTTTTTTGAATAGCCAGGTTTGCCAGGTTTGATCATTGCCTGTGGAGCCAGAAATGGGTCAATATTCTAGCGCGCAAAACAAGCTATTCACGAGCAAAAATGTGCTTTTACACACGCATAAAATGACCATGGCGCGCAGATTAAACCCCCGCGAGCGGCTATGCGCTCGCGAGCGAGAGAGACAGCCCTTTTGCTCGCTCGCGGGAGTTTCAGCCTCACTCACTCGCTCGCGGAGTCTGTCTGCATGTGCGTGAAAAGTTTCTGACTTTGATTGACAGCTGCCGGGAAGCCCGGAGTTGCCAGGTTTGATCATTGCCTGAACTACCAAGAGCCGAGGAGTGACAGCAGCAAGATTAGTTGGACGAGATGTACTGTATTGGTGAAGTTGTCCATAAAAAACTAGTATATTCGTAAAGTGTAAAGCTAATATATATATATATATATATATCAATTAATTTGATATAAAACCATATATTTTTGAGTGGGCTGTATCTGTCGAAATCTGCTAGCTACTGTCTGCTGTAAACACCTACAATAGGAAACATGAAGGTCCACAGTGTTAACATGTAGAAAACAAGTTAACCTAGAGGCCGTTTTATGATAACGTTTTGGTATAATTGGCCATTTTTATTTTCAATATTCAATGAATATGTAATGATGCTTAGTGAGGTTCAAGGTTCAGGGCTTTTATTAGTCATACGTACATAGCTAGAGTGTAGTTATGCGTTAATAACGCGTTAACGCAAAAAAAAATTAACGCCACTAATTCTTTTAACGCGATTAACGCATGTGTATTTTTTTTTCCTCGGCCGCCCCGTAGTTTCAGAGCGCATCAAGTTTAAAATACCATCTACAAGCTGATGCTGACAGCGCCGCTCCTGCCGCCCACTTGTGGCAGACCACACTTCCACGCTCACCGGCAGGCACCGACTGGCTATTGGGAGGACCGGGAGGGTGTGTGTATGTGTGGCCCGAGCGAGCGAGAGAGAGACCTTACGTGTATTGTTGTTGTTAGCATCTGGTGCTAGCTAGCTGCGCTAATGGATATAAGGAGCTGTTTAAATGAAAACAGAGGAGCGACATTTCGCCACAACTGCGCCGAGCACTTGACTTTATGCAGGAAGTCAGACAGTGGGACATTGTACGAAAAGTCAGCACACTCAGCACGGATAGTGCGCACAACATGATTGCAGCGTCCAGGCAGCTCCCGTTCGAGCATATGCCTTGAGTTGCACATAGCTCCAACGATCACACACACACACACACACACACACACACACACACACACACACACACACACAACACCCACACACACACACACACACACACACACACAACACACACACACACACACACACACACCACACACACACACACACACACACACACCACACACCACACACACACACACACACACACACACACACACACACCACACACACACACACACACACACACCACACACACCACACACACACACACACACACACACACACACACACCATTTTTATTGTATTAGGTTCCAGGTTGAATTGAGGCGAATATTTGTAATGTTCAGAGGTTGTTGTGTTTAATATTCATGAGAATATTTGTCATTGTTCAAATGATAATAAACATTAGCATAAAGCATATTTGTCCACTCATATGTTGATAAGAGTATTAAAAACTTGAAAAATATTCCTCTAAGGTACATTTAGAACAGATCAAAAATGTGCGATTAATTTGCGATTAATCGCGATTAACTATGGACAATCATGCAATTAAATATTTCAATCGACTGACAATCCTAATTCTAATTATTATTATTATTATTATATAAATAATTTCTAAATTGCAGCCAGATTAATGTAGTGGATGTTGCTTCAAAAGTTCATGTGTTTAACAGTCTTATGGCCTGTGGGATGAAACTGTCCCTGAGTCTGGTGGTTTTAGTCCGGATGCTGCGGTAACGCCTGCCAGACGGCAGCAGACTGAACAGTTTGTGGCTGGGGTGATGGGGGTCTTTTATAATCCTGAGGGCTTTCTTCCTGAGCCGCTGGGAGTAAAGGTCCTCCATGGATGGCAGCTCCGTCCTGGTGATGTTCTGTGCAGTTTTCACCACCCTCTGTAAAGCCTTACGATTGAGGGCGATGCAGCTGCCGTACCAGGCCGTGATGCAGCCAGTTAGGATGCTCTCAGGTGCACCTGAGGACATGCAAATATGTTTGTTGTCTTCTACAAAGACAACCAATTATCTTAAAACTAAATATATATTTAGTTTTACATTGTGATGCAAAACACCCTGTTTGTGTATAAATTCATTGCTTTTAACACTTTTTATTTTGTTTCCTTTAATTTAAAATCGGCACCCGATTCAGAGAATCACCCTGCTAATGTTTGCTAGCTAAATAGCTAACTCAACAACAGCACACTGACAGGCTAATCATAAAACAGCCTCTAGGTTAACTTGTTTTCTACATGTTAACACTGTGGACATTCATTTTCTTCAGCAGACAGTAGCTAGCAGTTTTCGACAGATACAGCCCACTCAAAAATATATTGTTTTATATCAAATGAATTTATATATATATATATATATATTAGCTGTACACTTTACGAATATAATAGTTTTTTATGGACAACTTCACCAATAAATCTCGTCCAACTAATCTTGCTGCTGTCACTCCTCGCTCGGGCGGTTTAATCTGTGCGCCAGGGTCATTTTATGCGCGTGTAAAAGCACATTTTTAGCTTGTGAGTAGCTTGTTTTGCGCGCTGGAATATTGACCCAATTCTGGCTCCATACCTGAGGACATGCCCGCTATGGGACGCCGGGTCTGGCGGAGGGATCTGAAAAAGCTCCCGGTCTTAGCCAGTTTCACCAAGCACACAAACTATATCCGGTCAAAGAGCCGCAGTAAAAACTTGCTATAAGTCAATTGAAAAACTTCACACTGAAAGTTGTTCAGTGGCGCATGAAGCCAAAATGGCCTACTCTCGAGAGGCGAGAGCAAACATTTCTGGACCAAATGTGCGCACTTGCGTTTTACTTAAGCCCCGCCTCCAGTCCGCAGCGTCACGGCCCAGTTCGGCTCTGTCAAATTATTTGTACTAACTGAAATAGTTCTGGACTCGGCTTTCAGCACATTTTACAACATTTTATTTAAAAAACATTTAAAAAAACATTTTAAGAAGGAAAACACAAGTACAGTACAAACATGGACATTCAAAATTCACAATTAAATAAAATAAAAGGCTATACAAGTGTTTGTACTGAATCAATCAATCAACAACTCTATTAATCCCGCAAGGGGCAATTGGTTATGAGCAGTTTATGTCATGTACTGTACACAGGCAGGAACATACAGGAAGAAAACACGCAGAAACACCCGGGAGCAGAGATGAGATCATTCCAATTTACACGATCCGAGCACGAGATACACTGAGTAGTTGATTTAGTTTAAAGGAAGTATCCGCTGATTAACATTAACACATTTTCTTTCCAGATTATTCTCGAGCATTAACACGTTAACATTGTCAGCCCTAAATAAAATAAAAGGTTGCTGTTGATAGAGAGTGTCAAGAAAGTGACTTCTGTAACTTTGTTGCCCCGGCGTGGAGATGGACAGGCAGAGAGACGAGTCTGGTCACAGAGTAGGAGGTGGGTGTGCAGCTTTGGTGGCTTGGATTTACTGCAAAGATTCGTCAACAGTTGCAGTTAGCTGATCTGTGCTCTGGTGCCTCAAAGGTTCAATACATCTTCACATAGCAGAACCACACACCAGCTGTTGTGCTGCATCTGCATGGCCACACAGCAAAAACAAACACATATTTCTTGGTGGAGTAGAGGTAGGGCACGGCCTGATCAGTTCTGAGGACTGAGGGGGCCGTTTCTCCAAAACAATTCTGTTGCACTTACCTGCACTGTACAGTTGTTGCAAAACTCCTGCATCGAACCTTGGCATGATAAAACTGCTAAAGGTAAACATTCACTATGCATACTCCTGAACCTCCATGTAAGGCCTTTGAACATCCCAAAGAGCTTGAAAGGTGTACTGGTTATGTATATTTCCCGACTGATCAATGGCTGCTCCCATTATAATATCAACTTTTGTAATAAATGTACTTGAAAAATCTAATACGCTCACCTTAAAGGCAGTGGATGTCAACCCATCTTACACTTTTCATTAGACACTCCTTACACAATATTTAATTTCTTTATTTTTCAATGAAGAAACCTGGTTTTACTGGCTCACATCTGTATGTAACACTTGAAAGGTTTGGCTTATTTAAAGACTTTGCAGTAGCACTTAAAATGATTTGGCTTCGGAAAAGTAATGTACTAACAGGATTGTTGCCGTTTTTACATTTGTATCCACATGGTTGATTGCACTTATTGTAAGTTGCTTTGGATAAAGGCCCAGCTAAATGCAATATAAATGGGTACTTTTTTAAGACGCCCTATTATGCTTTATGTGGGTTTCCCTTTCCTTTAGTGTGTTATGTAGTTTTTTGTGCATGTTAATGGTCCTCATGCCTGTTTTATGCTCTAGCACAGGGGTGCCCAACCTTTTTTGAACCGAGAGCTACTTTTAAAGTTGCCAGTCTGCCGAGATCTACCAGTCCAAATAGAGAGGCGTAGCCATTACTGACAGCCTACTACCAGGTAAATACACACTTCTACTTGTATAAAACTGACCTTTGTACGATTAATACTTCATAAAATACTGCAGGTCCTTTATCTTACCTCTTTCTAATCTACACACATACAAGTATTTAACTGAAGTTACACAACAGTGTTGTTGATACAGAGTTTATTCACACGTCACATACAACACTAGTTTCTTAACCTGAATTGAGACTATAATCAATTTAAACAGAACAGATCTTAATGTTTGCATTCTTATACCATTTTGTACAATAATTATAATGAATAAGTTCAAACAAACTAAAACTTACAGCTGATTAATAACGGTATCTAACTTGAGTTTTTATTATATAAAAAACCTGTTGAAATGCTTCTGTTATTTTTACTGTCCCCAAAAAGCGCGTCGGCAGCCTCCAGGAATGCTTCTTTCACAACTTTGCCATCTTTGAAAGACTTCATGTGTTTGGCAAGAACGTGACTGACACGATAAGATGCTCTGGTAGCAGCCTTGTTCTTGTTGTTGGGCCTGGTGAAAATGGACTGCTGTGCATTTAGCTGTCCTTTCAGGCCCCTCCCCTTTTGGAGCGTAGGGCAGAATTAGGAGGGAATTCCGTCTCGTAGCGTTTGTGCACTGTTTTGAAATGCCTCTCCTAAATGACCCTTCTTCGATAAAGCCACGCTCAAATTGCAGATGAGACAGATGGACTTTGAATTGGAATAGATACAAAAATAATCATTCTCCCACTCGGAGTGAAAATGATATATTTCGGGCTTTTTTTGCTTCTGCCATAATTGCGGTCTTGTGTGTGTGCGGACTGTCACTCCTGTTGACACGGACAACGTCAGCGAAATAGTGCCCACTGCCCACCAGCCACGACCCGACACATGGGGTCACGCCGGTGTTGTGCCGAAGATTGAAGCCCTGTTCGCGGGGACGCGCAAACGTGACGTCATCGCCTGCATTGAGCTTTCGTCTAGTTTAATAAGCTTTTCTCTCTCTTTTGAAAGATATATTTCCCATCAGATTAAACAGCAAACGGCTGAATAAATAATGTGCATACAATTGCGAGGAGGCTCGTTTTAAGGACACTTTTCAGATAGTCACAATCTTCGTATTGGAACAAACTTCCGTTTTTGAGTGCAGTCCCACTCTGCTATGTTCCTCCTTCCTACAGAACAGACAATGACAGGATAATATGTCATTTGTCAGTATAGTCCTATTTCTTAAAACCTTCTCTGTTGTTTAAGTGTCTGATAACCACGAATAGTAAGCAATTATATGACAGTAATGATATAACATATGTCAGACACTGTGTTATTTTCAAGCAAGCCTAAAAGATAATGTGTTCAAACTGGCTTCACTCGCTTTAATTGCTCCTTTGAATGTAATTTTCCTCTGTGGTTTCCTACTCAACACTTGTTTGTATTGTAATGCCACTCATATTTTATTTTGTAATGTATTTTAAGGTGACATTGAATGCTTTGAAAGGTGCCCTAAAATAAAGTGTATTATTGATCTTATATCTGTGGCTATATCACACTATTAATGTTCCTTATTTTAGATCTGCACTGTTCTCTATAACATGTTCAGCAGAGCAGGTATTTATCCTGCCAGATATGGCACCCCCCCTCTGCAACTTTGTCCAGGACAGTCACAACGTCACCAAAATCACACTGGTGTTGCATGTTCCCCTCTAGTTTATGCTCACAAAAGCATTTCACTCTGGGCCCAGCAGTTGAAAAACTAAAGAGGGGCTTCCATATCCGGCAGTGTAGACTTTTATTTCTGAGGAAGATTAAGACCTTTCTGTCCCCAGAGTCAGAACTAAACATGGTAAAGCAGCGTTCAGTTATTATGCTCCAAATATCTGGAACAAACTCCCAGAAACCTGCAGGTCCGCTGCAACTCTGACTACTTTTAAATCCAGGCTGAAGACTTTTCTTTTTGTCGCTGCTTTTAATTGAACTATTCACATCTTAGACTGCACTGTAACTTTTTATCCATGTATTTTTTTCTTTTAATGTTTATTTTATTAGCTTTTTCTTTTTAATGACTGATTTTAAATGCCATTTTCTTAATGTCTTTCATTTTTTGTAAAGCACTTGAATAGCCTTGTGGTTGAAAAGTGCTATATAAATAAACTTGCCTTGCCTTGCCTTGTATTTGCATGCAGTCCAAGTCATTTCTGCGTTTCTGTGTAATATCTGAATACAATTACCCTTTTTCCTGGCAAATAAAAATCCCTGTTTTAAAAGTTCTTTATTACCAGATCAGGGTTCAGCAACCGGCTCCGGAGCCGCATGCGGCTAGTAAGCCTTCTGCTTTGGCTCCCTTGACCTTAGACAAAAATAAGAAGGAAATTATATAGGCTACAAATATTTGTAGGAATATTTATATTTTGTTGCATGGTTGAAAAATGTTTTGTATCTTGTATTTTGAGGTGATACTGTGACACATAAATAATGCGTTATATCCTGATACGGTCCCGCACCAGCGCATTTACTTGCAGGTGAATAACCTGACCCCCAGCTCGATGAGCAAACTATGGATAAATTAAAGAAAATAAAAGTATCTAAGGAAAACAGAGGATGTAATCCTGCATAGACAGAGGTATATGCTTGCACGTGTGCTTTCACAGCTAACGATGCTGGCGTCCGTTTGATAGAGAGAAGTTGTTCAAAGGTGCTTCAGCCTTTACTAGGCATATTGGAGGAAAACCACGGAAGAGGAAGACAGCTGACGATCTACAGTCATAATTCAATCAGTTAACTATTTTTAGGGTGCAGATATGTTTTATTTATTTAAAGTGGGCCCATTTTAATTGTATTTATGTTCTTCAAATGTGCAGAGGACTCCAGTGCTGTGTTTAATTTATTTTAAAGTAGGCCTGTGTATACGTGTATACACACCTGTTTACACTCCTATTACGCCACTTCCATATTTATTTACGTTATACGTAAATCGTAATTTCACTTTTACCCATAAACACTTACATTATCAAGCAGCAGGCTAAATAATGTAATTCATTTCAGAGTACCAGAGTTTTTACAGGAAAGTTGTGATGGATCCAAATGTAGTTTGCGAAATATTGATTTACAAAACAAAAAGGCAAATATCCCGATGGTGCCTCGAGAAGTCAGCAAAATGTAATCCGACGACGATCGATGAAATATGACACCAAAGGTGATACATTTAGGCCTACATATAGCCTATGCCTACTGTATTATAAACTATTGTTTTGTGTATTGAATAATCGTTTCTTCATTTGAGGTTTTATTCAGTTATGATTACACTATACATTCGCAGAGGTCAAAGTAGCGTAATAGGAGCGTAAAGGGCCCCAGAGCCCGATGTTTTTTCAATATAAATACAAACAAAGTTCAACTACAGTTCTATTGTACTTTTTATGTATTAGCAATGGAACCATTTTTTAACAGTACAATAACATAATGAATCTGTGTTGATTTAACAGGAGGAGATGTATTCTTGAAAGGTAAATCCCAGAAAATAAAAGTGGTCTATGGTTCTGAGGAAGCGGGCAAAGTCTTCATAGACTTTCATGCAAGCCCCACAGATGCACACTGTGGCCAAAAAAAAAACAGAGATGCCATCTCCAAACGGTTTTTCTGGCCCGGAATGTGCAAAGACATAGATCAATGGGTGAGCAATCTTGACTATCGTAAACTCTTCTCATATCCACATAACTTCAGCCCACATACATCTGTGACAATTAATTATGCGTTATCAACCGTAGGGTTACAATGGTAGTGCAGAAATGTGAGAGGAATTGATGCTTATGTTGAATTTCTTTCACCTTAAATTGTTATGTTGAGATGATAAATTAAAACATCAAGGAAATGTACCAATAACTATTGAAATGGTATGATAACATGACCATTTTCCTTCATTAAGGTTGCACAATGTACTGTATGCCAGGCCGGTGCCATTGTCATCAAACAGGAGGTGGAGTACACCCCAATCAAGGTATGTATATTTTGTTAAAATAAAGACCTGCACATTATTAATTTGCAGTATAACAGCTTGATAGGATGATTATAAAGAATCCTCTAACCTATTATTGTGATACTCATATTAATATGTAATTGTCACACCCTCGAGTTACCCTCTCAGGACCAAATCTGCTGAAGAAGTGACCGGGTGCATTCTCAAATTCTATTATCAATTTAAAGCACCAAAAATAATCCTCACCGATCAAGGCAGAGAATTTGTCAATGCCGTAAGTGTTTCTTAATAAAGGCTTAACATCATGCTTAATCAATGTTTACTTAATTTAAGTGTTATTTAAGACATTTAAATTTATTTTACACCATGCAATTATAATTTTTAATTAGTTTTGAGGAAGTAATTTCATGTTTTGTTCCACCAATTTTCAGATAAATACCCGGGTCTGTGAAATTCTACAGATTAAAAGAAGTCGTTGTTCATCATATCATCCTCAGACCAATGGATTGGTGGAGAGGATGAATGGTACAATACAGAGGTGAGCAGAGAGTCTGTGTTAATTCATGCCGTGTTCCATTATTAGAGGCAGCAAGAAGTACCTGTCATAAAGATTCAATATTTATTTAAGTTTTGCTTAACTTTAATTGTTATGAAGACATATTTTGTGAGTTTAAAAAGATAATGCAGCTTATTCAATATAACTAGAATGTTATAGAAACCTCTGTCTACATGTCAGAATTATAGATACTTCAATCTCATCTGATCCTTTTTTTTCTTTTTTCAGAGCACTCAGCAAATTGGTCGGACAGAGGCCAGAGACGTGGGATGAGCACCTGGATGCAGTCATGTTTGGTCTTCGGACAAAAAAACAGATGACCACAAAATGTTCTCCCTATTTCCTCATGTTTGGGAGAGAAGCTCGCTACCCATCAGAGGTGCCAGACCACTACATGGTTGGTTAACCTATATACATTGAGTCCAATCTAATCTAGGCTGTGTCATTACATTTTTACCTTGAAGTTTTTTATTAATATATTTTCTGTATTATACAAGTTTGACACCAGCGAGTTCTGTGTCATCTCTGGCAAATGAGAGTAATGTATTTCTACAACTTTTTGCAAAGGTTGATGGTAGTTGGAGGATGTTGTGGGCCAGGAGAGTTTAACAGAGGAAATCCTGCACCTGGAAGACACCCTGAAGGAGCCAGGGAGAACGTGACAAGGGCTCAGGAGAAAACAAGGCAACGTCTGAAGTCTGCTAGCGGTAAGACCGTTTTTTAAGGTTGGAGAAGAAAGGTTTGGAGGCAGAACGAACGCAGCCAGCAGAGGAAGGGAGGCAAGTTGGAGCCCACATTTTCTTGGTCCATTTTACAATCGTAAACCTTCAGGGAAAAAGTGCAGACCTGCAGTTGTCAGTATAGATCACCTGAAACATTGTAAAGAGGAGGGCCCAAGAATCCCACAGAACATTAAGGGTGCAAAAACCAATGACAAGGACCATCGGTCATAGTGTTTGCTGGAGTACCTCCATCCTCACCAGCACCACCTGCCACAGGACCTTGCAGCAGCTGTACAACCACCTCCATCCTCACCAGCACCACCTGCCACAGCTACACCCACCCAGGTCCAGACTCTACCAGACAAAAGTAAGAAATGTTTACACACCTGCTGTTCTCTGACTTGGAATGCTTACAGGCTAGTGGTATTTATTCATGTTATTCATATGTTGAAATGCTTTTGTATTGCAGTTGTGGAAGACGCTTGGGCAGGGAATGGTAGCCATGTTCTGGTGTCCAAAATTGGTCCTTATAAATGTATTACTGGGACATAAGGCAAAATCGTCCAAACATGGAGCATGAGAGTGAGGTATGATCTTTTCAGCATTTTAAATTAAATTCGTGGCACCTATGCAGAATGTGTTGGTCTTAAATGTTATTATTTATATTAAAAACATGTACATATGCCCATAGTGCATTAATAGGCATTGTAGGTGCAATACATCTTCCTTGCTGTTCTTTTATAACATTGATGAATCTCTTTTATACTATTTTGTTACAGGTAATAAATGCATACCTTGCTGTGAAAGTCAAGGACTTCAACCAGGAGAATCCAAGAGGACAGAGAGCCACCCTTCATCGACACGTTTGAGATGATAAAATGTGGAACAACGGCACATCAAGGCTCAAAGTTAGTTGCTGATAATTACCTATCCCAGCCATGTCAATAAGTGAAACAAAAGTTCTAAAGTGTTTTTTAAATATATATTTCAGATTGATCCATTGGACTATGATGTAATATTGGGGATCGTCAATGATCACCACCACTGGACATTAACGGTGAGTGGAATCAAGGCATTATTAAATACATATTCCTGTAATCTCCCTGTGAGTAAAATACAAATAAAAACCTTTTTTTTCTTCCTCCCCGTTCTTTGGTTCTATCTTAATAATTAATTAATATCACATATGCGATAAGTACTATTATAAATCTTACTGTTCTTTTACAAAAACTAATATAATGCATGAAGAATATTGAGGGTGGTGAGGGTGGTTGGAGTGGTAGAGGGATTTTCCACAATTCATAATTTTTAACATATTCTCTTTCTACTCTCATGACATGATTGTATAGGTTATGTATCCAGCCCAAAAAGAGGTGCCAGTTCTTGGATCCATTAGGGGAGTCCACTGTAAAAGTGAAAAGGTGCATGGCGATAACAAGGTAGATTTGAAGTACTGTTTTTCAGCTGTCACCATCTACTATACATTTTAGATAGAATACAACAGATGTAAACATGACAATTATATATCTTTCCACAACTCAGAAGGTTCTTAAAAAGTAAAGGGTGCAACATTTCGAAGTTGAAGTGCAATTCACCCCCAGCAACCAGATGGCACCTCATGTGGGGTGTTTCCCTTAAAGGTAAGCTACAAAACCAAGTTACACTTTGCTTTGAAAGAGCTTACATGTAAACGGCTAGTGTAACGTACACACATTTCAGTCTTCCTTGATAAACACAACTCTATTGACTCAATTTTCTTTGCAATAATATTTTAAAAAACATTTCCTTTCATTTCACTGAAGTTTGCCGAAAGCATTTTGAGCACAGAAGATGACATCTCCTTCGCAACCACAACACAGGCTATTGAAGAGCACAGAAGGAACATAGCCACAACTCTGATCCAACAAACTGGTATGTTTACTCTTGATAGCAGATGTATTGTAAATAAAATGTTTCCCTAAATGTATTTGTCTAAATTCATAATCTTTTTAAGGATACACCGAAAAGCTGAATAGGTTAGACAACATTTGTAATATACAACTGCAATAACAAATTAAGACTCGTGCCTGACAGCAAAATAGGTGGTTGATTCAGTAAAATATGTACTGCATATATTGATAGTCATTTCTTGTGCCAACTGTTTTTGTTAACAGATGACCTTAGCGCTCTCTTCTGCTATTGTGCTGCGCAGAGGAACGACTACACATACTGGGTAACAATTATATTGACATACAATCATGTTAATTATAGATTTGTAATAACTGAAACAACAAAAATTCCCTGCTATCATTATGGTATGAACTCAAAATATTAAACACAATGCAATTGTTTTTTTCATAGATCGCCTGTGATGTGTGTAACCGGTGGTTCCACCATGAATGTGCATACATTTGTGGTGGGTACATATGAACCCCCAAGGTATTTAAAGGAAGGGACCACCAGCCTCTCCCCAGGTGCTCCAATCCCCAATCAGGGCCTCCATAAAGGACCTGAGGAAGGCTGCAGTCGTTCTCTCCTTCTCCTCTGGCTGCATGTGTGCAGCATGTCCCTGTCTCTGTGTGAGGCCTGTGTTTGAGTGAACTGTTAGGAGATGTGCTCCAGTTTCCTTTTTGAGTCTTAGTTACTTTAAGTTTGTTTTTTTCGCAAATTGGCTGGTGAGCCCTTTTTCTTTTTGTCCATTAAAAGACCTGCTTGTGGCTTCAGAGATCAGTTTCCTCTCCTTTTTCTCTCGGCCGGTTATTTTTGTGTGTTGTTACTTCCCTTTGTACCCCTAGATTTAGAAGGGAACGTAACACTTGGAAATAAAGGGGAGTGGGTGTAGTGCCTGACTTTCTTCAGTCCAAAATGTGTTTGTTTGTAAGTGTTGAGGGACAGGTTATTTGTTTTGAACCAGACTTCAAGGAATGTATGTAAAGTTGTTTTATTTAATGTAATAATGATGTACTGCTTTAAAAAAAAAATAACATAACTATGTACATTTCACCTTTATTTTTTATTTAATGTTTCATGGGGGAAAAAATCGGGACATACATATTAATGATTATGACTTGGAGAAATGACTTGGTCAGCATGCAAATAGAAGATCTTAATCTTCCTCAGAAATAAAAGTCTGGGATGTAGAAGTGTCAGAATCACTTCCGTTTGATGAGGGAGTGAGCAGACGTGTGCGTGGAGGGCTCCTGACAAACTTTTCTATACCTTTCAAATACTACTCAAAGCCGATCTGGTAACCGAATCAAACCACGCTCATATTTAAGGGAACTATGAAGTAATGTCTAAGGGGAAACAGAAACAGCCATCCGACATCAACCACACAAACAACCAAAGCTGCGACCACAGCGGCTAAGATAGCAGCTAACATGGCTGCCGCTTGCCCAGTTACCAAGGGGGACCTGGAGGCTCTTCTCAGTAAACAAAGTGATAGTTTCAAATCCGATATGGCTAGACTGTTAAAAGAATCAACGGACTCCCTGGAGAGGTCGGTAAACTCACTGGGACAAACAAGTGGCATCGTTCAACAGCCGCCTCGACAAAACCGAAGTAGTGGTGGGTGAAAACTTTGAGAAACTCACCTTGATGGAAACCACTGTTCAGTCCCTACAGTCTCAAACCATCACACTCCAGGAGCGGGTGGATGACCTCGAAAACCGGTCCAGGCGGTCCAACTTGAGGATAATAAACATACCCGAGGGGCGCGAGAGGGGTCAGGACCCGATAAAGTTTGTGTCTGACTTGATAATGGAGGTGACGGGTCCCGGTGTTGCAGTATAACTTGAGTCATGACAACTGTCGACATTCTATTATTTTCGTCATAGGAATCCGGGGCGTGGACATTGAGGACCCATTGTTGACTTACCATGTCGATCGCCTCGTTTGTCGTTTACGTTCATCTTTTGCTATATCTGCCTTCCTAAGATCACTTTTATGCACATTCAGTACTCGTATGTGAGGTTGTGGGTGAGAGGTGGATATCGTGACGCTTACAGGGAGGTATCGAACATTACAAAGTAGGTGACTGTGTGGCTGCCTGTTCAAAATATTGCAAACTTGAATAAATCATTTAAATTATATATTTGTGTCCGACTTTCATTTGTACATCGTTCTTAATGTGATCTATAGTAGCTTTGATAGCTGCCCATAGCTTCAGACAGCCTAAAAGTAAAACACAAGTTGTTTATTCACAGCCCGAACGCTCATCGACATGACTGGATCACTCATGACAAGTTGTGATCAGCTCCGATTAAATTGTGATATCAATTCTGTACCTATTCTCCAGGGAGCACATTTTTTTAATGAAATACCTGTATCCCTCTCATCACAACAAGACTCTACACTGTGCAGGAAAAACAATTACATACATGAAAATAACCTTGATGCATGGGAATGAAACACACAAACTATCTTCCGTTGCTATAGTGATGTGTCACAGTAACGGTCAACCACAGAAACGTAAGTCCAGCGGGGAACACGTTGAATACATATAATACAGTAGTTCTATTATGCCTTTAAGCCTATACGTTTAACCCATAAGAACCCGGACCCATTTCTACTTTTGGGGAAATTAAGGGGAACGTCATTTAGACTAAATAGACCACCTAGAACACATTTCTGACAAGTAACCCCCCCTAGTGTCAAATATCTGAAATGTGACATATATGTCACATTGGCCTTTAATGGTAAAGTAACTCTTATTTATAACTTCATTAATGAGGATGATTTTTTGGTTTACATTTGTTTGAACATACTTTGAATTGAATAATAAAGAATATGTTATAAATATAATTGAATCAGCTAAATTAACTGAGCAGATCATAATCATATGTGTAATTGTGCATATATGTCACTCCGGGTTTACTGTGAATGTTTAGGGTTAATGTCCTGATGTGACATCAGTGTCACAGCAATATTTATGGCATTTGTTTCATATCAATTTCATCAATAAATGTTTCTACAACAGGTTATATGTAATCAGAATCAGAAAAGAGCCGAAGACAGCTTAATGTTTAACAAATGACATGTCATGTAAGCATTGTTATTCTTAAATGGCTTGAATGTTAACTTTAGCAACAAAAAACCTTTCCAAGCTAGTTCTGTCACATGTGTTAGCCTGGCACATGGACATCTTGGACATGTTGTTATGGGAACACAAAAGCAAATGACAAGGACCATGACCCACCAGACTGTTCAGTGTGTGTCACTTAGGGACTTCATGAGATACAAAAAGGCTAAAGCTGTATAAGGAACTTTCCAGAACATTTAAAGTTCAAGTGACAACTGTGTCTAAGCAATTATGTCTGCCTTCCGTGTTGCACCATGAGGACCCACTGATATAAAATGCTTAACTGTCTAAGTTGCAACCATGCACTTTTTGGAGGGCTAAGCGCCAGCTTGACATATTTTTGGCTTCATTTATAGAAGGAAAGACAACAGTGATAGTTATGTTTCAGAATAACATTTATTGGAAACTGTTAGAACAATCTCACTGGTCACTGGCTTGAGCTTCAATCTCAGGATCCATGTATTTGTAATCAAAAGTAGGCTAATATAAAAGTAGTGTAAGTCATTACATTTCAGAGAGAGTAATATTGTAATGTAACGTAGCCTATTACTTAAAAAAGACAGTAATAAGTAATGTACTGTATTACATTTTGGAAGTAACTTGCCCAACACTGCAGATGATCCAGTCATCTCGATGCTGCTTTCGGGCTGTGAATAAACAACTTGTGTTTTACTTTTAGGCTGTCTGAAGGTATGGACAGCTATCAAAGCTACTATACATCACATTAAGAACGATGTACAAATGTTTTATATGTATTCAACTTGTGCCCCGCTGGACTTACGTTTCTGTGGTTGACCGTTACTGTGACATATCAGTATAGCCACGGAAGATAGTTTGTGTGTTTCATTCCCATGCATCAAGGTTATTTTCATGTATGTAATTGTTTTTCCTGCAGAATGTAGAGTCTTGTTGTGATGAGAAGGATACAGGTATTTCATTAAAAAAACGTGCTCCCTGGAGAATAGCTACAGCATTTATATTACAATTTAATCGGAGCTGATCACAACTTGTCATGAGTGATCCAGTCATGTCGATGAGCGTTCGGGCTGTGATTAAACGACTTGTGTTTTACTTTTAGGCTGTCTGAAGGTATGGACAGCTATCAGAGCTACTATACATCACATTAAGAACGATGTACAAATGAAAGTCGGACACAAATATATAATTTAAATGATTTATTCAAGTTTGCAATATTTTGAACAGGCATCCACACAGTCACCTACTTTGTAATGTTTGATACCTCCCTGTAAGCGTCACGATATCCACCTCTCACCCACAACCTCACATACGAGTACTGAATGTGCATCAAAGTGATTTTAGAAAGGCAGATATAGCAAAAGATGAACGTAAACGACAAACGAGGCGATCAACATGGTAAGTCAACAATGGGTCCTCAATGTCCACGCCCCGGATTCCTATGACGAAAATAATAGAATGTCGACAGTTGTCATGACTCACGTTATACTGCAACACCGGTGTTCTCAGCAGTACTCCGGAGATAGAACGAGCCCACCGCTCCCTGGGTCCCAGACCGGGAGACTCCAACAACACGGGGAAACCTCGGGCCTTCATTGTAAAATTCCTCCGTTTCCAGGAAAAAGAAGCAGTCTTAAGATGGGCCAGACAACACAAGCTGGATTACGGCGGCACCGAGTTGAGAGTTTATCCTGATATCAGCTCCGTCCTAGCCAAAAGGCGAGCTGCGTTCATCCCCATCAAGAATTATCTTTACCAGAAAGGAATACAATTCCGCCTGTTGCACCCAGCTCGTCTTCGTGTTTCCTTTAGAAATGACGACTACTACTTTGACTGTCCGCAAAAAGCCCAGGACTTCTACATCCAACGCATTGTCCCGCCGGAGTAGTGGGAGGCTGTGGAGCACGGACTTTCTCTGGACTGAATGCACGGCAAATAAACACTCACAAACGGACATCTCAGGAAACGGTGAAGTTGAAATGTTTAACCTGAGTCTGTTTGTATTAAGATATCCTGATATGGATCCACCGTGAGGTATGGATGGATGTTGTTATCCAGCATGTGCACTAGCTTTTCTCTGTTGTTGTGTGATGTTTACTATGGCCACTTCCGGTGTTACCGTTTAACTGGTTACACCCATGGATGTATAATAAGAACTGGATACAGCGTGGGAGGCGGGGCCTCATTCATTCCTATGAGAGTTGCTCATTGGCGCATGATGATAAAATGGCCCAACTTTTGAGAGAGCGAAACGTCACAGATTACCCAGCATGCCTAATAAGTACCCGTATGTGCGCTCGTAGCGCATGCGCAACTTTAACCAAAATGCTCGTTCACATCAAGCACGTCAATTTGCGTACACGTAACAGCACCGCACGTTCATGACAGCATGGTAATGATTTGTTATTATGATGGATTTGATAATAACGAGGCGGCAGTTAGCAGCTAGCGGCTAGCTAGTCATTATGCTAATGTACACATAAATCGTTATGTACTTATATTACGCTGTAACAGGATCTAGTGATATCCAAGCAACAGAGCTTCATTTATCATGAAATAATTATTGCATATATATACACACACACAGTGCAATACGAAGCTACAGGGACGTTAATAATGTCGGTAATATTAACTTTATTTAATACAACATTTACGGTACAAGATTTAATCATACAGCCCATGTAGTATGATAATGAATTACAGCAAACATGTGCAATATATCCATTATTACAGCTCCGTGGGATGGCAGTAAGACGATATGGGTCCGTTCTTATTGTGCATCCATGGGTAAAGATAAACGCAACTCACATTGGTTTTTCAAACACCATCTATGTAAACTACGTGTATTCACTGAATTTCACTCTGCCTTTAACGGCTCGTTGTAGCTCCAATAGCTCCAGCCCCCACCCTTCCTGTGAGCACAGTGTGCTCTGATTGGTCGGGACACGTAACATGAACGTGCCGGGCGGCGCAGTCCCATGGGTTAGATGCGCGTTCATAATGCAGAGGGAAATAACTCTCAGAATAACGTTATTAGCACATTATTACAACTTGAGGAACGAATGTTTTTAATAAGGGCTATACAAGTGTTCATACTGGGTAGTTTATTTAGTTTAAAAAAAATTATCCAATGATTTACAGACCACTCTTTCCCCATGTAAGTCAATGGGAAAAAGTGTTTCCGGGCCTGGCAACCAAACGGAAGTGTAGTACCGCCGTTTGGCCAGCACGAATATTTTCATCTGAGTCCGGCGCACTTCCTGGGGGCTTGGTTACACCGGGGAACTCGTTACGTTACGTTAACGGTAGGAATGGGGCGTGTACTTTGAGGAGCCATTGTCGAATAACCAGGAATACACATTTCGATCGCTTCTTTTGTTGTTTACATTTATCTTTTGGTATATTTGGCTCCATAGGAACACTTTGATGCACATTCAGTACCAGTGTGTGAGGTTGTGGTTGCGATGCCGATATCTGGACGCGTACAGCGAGGACTACAAAATGACAATGAGGTGACTGGGGATGTCTGTTCAAAACATTGCAAACGTGAATAAATCATTTCAAATATGTTATTTGTCTCCGACTTTCATTTGTACATCGTTGTTAATGTGATGTTTAGTAGCTTTGATAGCTGTCCATACCTCCAGACAGCCTAAAAGTAAGACACAAGTTGTTTACTCACAGCCCGAATGCAGCATCGAGATCCGTGGCCAGCTGTGATCCTCTCCGATTAACTTGTGACAGGACTTCTTTAGCTATTCTCCAGCGAGCAAGGTTTTTATTAAATACCTCCATCCCTCTCATCACAACAAGACTCTACACTGTGCAGAAAAAAAACAACATAAATGAAATAACCTTGCTGGATAGCTTAGAATGAAACAAACAAACTATCTTCCATGGCTGACACTGATGTCACAGTAACGGCTAAACCACAGACAAGTCCAGCGGGGGGGCACAAGTTGAATCCATATAATGAAATTGTTATTTTATATATATATATATATATATATATATATATATATGTATATACTTGATATATATTTATATGTATTTCTATCCTACATTGTCTAGGCTATATAAACCGGCGGAAGTGTCACAACTTTCTTGGTTTGTGATTATAGAGAGAGAGAGATAGCGACAGAGAGATACTGTAGAGATAGACATAGAGAAATATCGTGTGAGAAATATCGTGTGTGTGTGTGTGTGTGTGTGTGTGTGTGTGTGTGTGTGTGTGCGTGTGTGTGTGTGTTGCATGCATGTAGCAGGTTCTGTGTGTAAACTGCCCCACCCCCTCGCACACCGATAGGGGAGAGAGATCTCGTCTGGATTGTAAAGATCGAAAATAAATCATAGACGCACTTTGTAGTCTTATTGCATATTAGAAACGGAGTTGCAGTAAGACTGCGATATAATGTTTATGTAGATATAATACATGTGACATCTATTTTTTAAATGTCTCCCGTAACGATAAAAAGATTGATAACATTGGACGTTAACGGTACCACGGTCTTTAATAATTCAGCCCCGGGGCCCCGTTAATACTGGGGCTCGGTACCCATCCCTAGTTTTAATTATTACATCATCAATATTACATTTCAAATAACCAAGTACTTGGTTACCAACACAAAGCGCAAGTGGCTAGTGCTGCTAAGAACATACCTGGTGATGGTGATGATGGTGGCTCTTCGCTGCAGGATCTGGTCGTTGTCCTCCTAGCAGAAGCGATTGCCTTCGTCGTTCTCGTCCATGATGGCGGCGTAGGCTCCTTTCCTCAGCAGGTCCTCGATCTCCTTCTTGGAGAACTGCTGGACCGAACTAAAGGCGACGCAGAGAGACATTTACACAAGTGGATTTAGAAAACTCTTTTTGAAAATAAACTAAGCGTACTGCAACAGCGACTGACCCAAAAATGACTTGGCATCTAGAAATATGACAGATTTCACCCCGTTGTTGTTGCCACTCATGCTCTGCAGGACGGGACGGTCCAGCCCGAGCTTCAGACTAGCTTTATCCAGCATTTTCCTCTCATAGTTTCTAGTGATCAGACGGTACACCTCCACCGCCTTAGACTGGCCAAAACAATGACGAACCGAGCTTGAGCCTGAAATAAAAAATTAAAAGAGGGGTCAAAAGAGCATCATGTGCAGCCGCTGTTCAACGTTTTTAAGCATTAAATGGGAAAATAATATACACTTAAAGAACCGAGGGAACAGAGCAGATATATATATATATATATATATATATATATATATATATATATTGTACCTGCAGGTCATTTTGAGGGTTCCAGTCAGAGTGGAATATCACACAGGTGTCTGCAGCAGTGAGGTTCACAAGCTCTTGATCAGGTGTTTGATGTGGGCTGGCATGATCCTTTCTGCAGCGATGAATAAAGAAAACAAAGAAGACATTATTAATAATAGTAACAACAATAATATTAGTATAACTATTTATATAGCACTTACACAATAATTGCAAGTGATTCTCACAACAAAAATAAAGAACAAAACAATAAAAAAACTAATTATTATAGGAATGTTAAAATACAAATAAATGATAAACATTCTGAGAGGCCGACTACAAAAGGTAGACTCAGACCCCGGCCACACGAGGACGAAAACGGCTAAACGCATAGGATTAACGCAAACGCAAACGCAAACAAGCTTCCGTCCACACGCAATAGTTATCCGGATAGTGTCTGCCCACACGAGACAGCTCCGTTTAGCTCCAACCGCTGGAGAAGCTGCAGTACATATGAAGGAGCCTGTACGTGGCGCTGTAACTTCCTCCACAAAAGCAGCGAAGAAGCATGGTTGACATGGTTGCCCTTCTGTTTATTCTCCGCGGTGGGGGCCGAGGGAACCGGGCAGAGTTTTTCGCCAGTCAACGTGTATTAAAGTTTAAACCTTCCGACAAAATTATAAAAGTGCCGGTCAAAGGTCTTCTTTGTTATTTATTGAGCTTTAAAACAAATGAATAACGACTCTATATAATATAATAATAAAAATACACGGAGCCTCTCTTTTTCCTCCCTCTCTTCGGACAGCGTCAGTGTCTGTTTCATGCAGCAGCTGATCCAGTAATGAGTGACCCGGCCGACAGTAAAAATAAACATATTTATAACTAGGTAGTTTGAGAGGTGTCTCCGTCCTGTCAGATTAGACTTCACTCGCGTTTATGTCCATATCGAGAGAAAGATAAATAATCTGAATTCAGTGTGCAGTTTACTTTGACGCGGGGGTGAGCAGCAGAGGTGGGGAGAGGCGGGGCTATTGCGCAATCATTATCAGAAAATGATCGCTGAAGCTGCAGTACATATCCACAAAAGCAGCGAGTAAGATCCCCCCCGGATGTGTAAGTCTGCTGTAGATGTTACACAAAGAACTGTAGCATGGTCAGTAGCGTCCGGAGCACGATAGCAACTCTGCGATCCGCCATTGTTGTTGTTGTTGGTGGCGAAACACATCAGCAATGGCGCGGGGTACGCGGAGGTGAGCAGCAGAGGTGGGGAGAGGCGGGGCTATTGCGCAATCATTATCAGAAAATGATCGTATAGGGCGTACACACGGAGCTGTTCTATCCACCTTGGGACCCGTTATCGTTTCCTCAGTCGTTTAGTGCCGTATGCGGTCGTCCTCGTGTGGCCGAATGGTCTATATGACACTAAACAGTAACGCAAACGGCCGTTTTTGTCCTCGTGTGGCTGCAGCCTCAATGGCTCTTGATGACATCAATGAGCAGTCCCAAAACATGCTGCTGTATAAAAAGAAATAGGTCCAGATTTCTTCTATTTAGTGTTGGATGATTTGTTGTATTGATTGCTGATGGATGTTATGATATCTTTTACAATTATAACAAAAAGATTATTGTAATTGGAATCAAAAAGTTTACAAATCGTAGTTTTAATAAAATGACTAGCAATATAGGATTTATTCAACAGCGGTAAAGTATTAAGTTACTAAATTAACGTACACTGAACTGTAAAACTTACCACTATTTAGGAAAGGACCTGATCAGAAGGATTGACTAGTAAGACAGCAAAGAGGCGGAGGAGGTCTCTGTCATGTACAACCATTGGTAGATGTTACACCTGAAAGAAAGATAAGGAAATAAGACAACACAGGAGGACAAACATCTTCTTAAGTAAAAGACCAAATCATGTCAAGCTTTAACTTGAGGCTGTTTTTTCAGTCTTTACAATGCACAGTTGGAAATTACATTCCAAAAGCTAAATTCAAACTCAACACCATAAATAACTGGGTACCAAAGTGCTTTACCTGATAGCACACGTTCCACACGGAGCATCTCCTCCCTCTCCACTGTTTCCAGTAGATCTCTACTGCCTGTCCAATAAAACTGAAATGCCCCAAAACAATCATATTTCAAAAGTTAAAAACAATAACTTGCTTTTGGCATTCAAATGTATTATAATCTCACCTTGTTCCTGGATGTCAGGAAGACGTTCCCTTCAAGTCCGCAACCAGTCATAGGAGTTCAAATGCAAAGCCTGAAAGAGGACAAGAGCGGGAGACTTACATGTTACAAAATAAGTAATACCAGAGCAGTGTTTAGGACATGCAGAGAACAGATCAAATCCCCTGACAGGCTCACACACTTTGGTGATGTCCTCATCTGATGATGATGTTTCATTTTTAGCAGCAAAGTAACATTACTCAAGGTATATGTTGGACCCAACTCATGTACAGTATGTTTTGCATCTCCTCAACAATGGTCTGTATAGTTGAGTAGAAACAAACTGTCCCTACAGTTTCAGGTAGATTAACAAAGAAAAGTTTGCAATGAAGCACAAAACCCCTCTTTGTATTAAGCTAGCTGCCACAAAAAGTACAGCTTAACATGCTAACCTGGTGGAGTTAGCTAACGTTAGCTAACTTCATGTCCAACACAAAACCTCTAACGTGCATTACATTGACGATTTTAAACACAACTTAACTCTCTCAACTTGTAAAATAACGTTAATTTAACATACCCTTAAATAACTACATCACGTTTTTCAGGGGCAACACAAACTGCAGAAAACGTTAGCTGCTAACTGTTGTTAGCTAAGACAGCTAGCTCGTAACGATAGCCTCCTAGCAAACGTAAAGTTACGTTAACATTAACTTAACGTTGTAAGAAAGCAAAACGAACCTTCGAGACATATTTTACTCTCAGACTGGGTGTAATTGTGTAGCGTTGCTTACCTCCAGAAGGACTTTTAGCTGTTTCCCAGTAGAGACTAGAGAGAGCTGTCAGAGCGGTTGCTCTCAGAAGAGCAGCATTGGGCGGACCAGATAAGACCAGAGAAGACCAGAGAAGAACCAGTTAAGTCTTGGAGCCCACCGACGTCTTCCATGTTGTTATTTTCATTGAGTAGTTTGCCTTATTGTCCTTCTCCTCCATTTTCTTCCTCTTCTCGAGTAGTCAGTGTGGTGCTGTTGCTTTGGTCTGGGTCTCTGGACCTGTGAGCTAACCACGCCCCGTTCATTTGCATATAAGGAATGGAAATGGCTGCTTCTCAGGTCGATTAAATGAAATCCTTGCTTCCCTCACTTCCGTCGTTTCCCTGCGTTTAGTCCCTCCCACCAGGGAAGCATGGAGGGACGCAAGGAAACCACGAGAAGCAGGGAAATGAGTTTTAAGAGCAATGGGACGTCCTTTCCTCTGGAGCGTCACGTGAAGCGACGTCCGTTTGTGATGACGCTGCACAGCTGATCGTCTGACAGCAGCTCTGTCCCCGTTATTTCCACACACACCCCCGCCTCTGTTAGTACACATTTACTGACACAAACATTTGTATCATCTGTTGTAGACCCAAATAAATAAAATAAAATAAGAACTCATTGTCAAAAAAGATAAACGCCATTCTTAAAATGTATAAACGAACAATAGTTTGATTAATATTGATTAGAGTGCACAATAGAAATAAAATAATTGAGAGAAGAAAAAGAGATATGTTATCTATCAAAACTCAGTTAGATTAACATTCATTGGATTGCACACTTTGTTTGTTTGTTTGGATATGTAGCACATTAACATTTTAATAGCACTTAATGACTGACTGAATGGAAATGACAATAAATGAAAATGTAAAACGAAAAAAGCGATCATGAAAATGTTTCCAAAAAATGAATTAAATGATTTTTGACCACTTTGTTGTTCAGATATATCACATATTTGTAACTAAATGATACATGAATTGAAACAAAACACGGTATAAACTGAGGAGTGACTCCCGTGAGGTTCATGTATTTTCTTCACTCTGCTCTCATGTCAAGAAGCATCAGATCAGCGCATGCACTGCCTCGTCCAATCAGTGAGCGATACACAGTAAGGGGGCGGGGTGAGTATCTGAGGATTTCATCGGAGGATGGTCTGGTGGTTCCTCGGTTATCGCTCCTCCATGATCGCTCCTCGCTCCTCGATCCTCGGTCCTCCGGCAGAAATAAGAGCCATGGGACGGTACTCAAGATGGCGCGGGCAAATCAACTTCCGGTGAGACCGAGGACCGAGGAGCGAGGAAATGAAAATAGTCGACCTGAGAAGCAGCCAATGTCTCATCATGAAATACAAGTCACATGAAATAAAGAAACGCGTCATTATGAAATACAAGTCATCTGAAATAAATAAATATGTCATTATGAAATACGAGTCTCTTGAAATAAATAAATGTGTCATTATGAAATACAAGTCTCTTGAAATAAATAAATGTGTCATTATGAAATACAAGTCTCTTGAAATAAATAAATGTGTCATTATGAAATAAAAGTCCAATGAAATAAATAAATGTGTATTTAAATGTACATGTATACATATTTATTGCCTAATTTATTTATTTTATAATTTATTTCATAGGCATATTTATATATATATATGTATTTATTTAATTATTTATGTATATATTTATTTATTTAATATTGGCTTAAATGGCATTGCATACATACCAGTTATGTGCACCCCTGTACTACAGCAAAAGTATTCTCCGTCGGGACTACCTGCAACAACACCACGCCGTTATCAAAGATGTTCTATTGAGAAGACGATCACTACGTGACAAAAGTTTTCAAAACCGTGGCTACTGAAATCAATCTTACTAACTGCTGTCTGTGCAATTTACTCCGCGCGAGTTGGCAGACTTTATTTTGCTTACTTTAACATCATTTTTCATGGTGGGGCTAAGCCATTTCTTGGTATGGGTGCAGTGGCGTTTTTATATGTACACAAGTGGTGGGGCACAAAAAACTTAGATGTCTATATATAAGCTTCTGAGGTTCATGGCTGGTGAGGCTCTGACTCTTCAGGTTTACAAATATTATATTTTGACCTAAATCAAAATATAATAATATTTTCAAAAGCTTTTTTTGTCTGATGCTTCAATTAATTTTAAACAGACAGTTCAACAAAAGGATACCCAAAAAATGTAATTTTATCATTTAAATATTGAATTGTTCTCTCTTAGTAAGATCCCATTTTCAATAAAATTGCAGTCTTACCTTGACATGAAGATGAAGTCCATTTGCCTATCCTTCTGGACAACAATCTCTATTACTTTTTTGTAAAAGTCCTCCTTATGTTCTTGTAGTTTCAAAAGTCTATCATAAATCTGATCTAATCAATAGATTTATGATTCGAAAATTATAAAAGTAGGGTAGACATGTGGATATTATCCGGCTGAACAAAACGTGCATTTATCTAACAGGTTTGTTTCCCACAGACCTTATTTTGAGCTATTTTCTAAAATCCTATGGAGAAATATCATTGCTTTTTTGTGGAGGGAAGCCATGCGCAGTTTATTTCCGGGTTTTAGGACGCCTCACTGCAGCTCTCTCTCCTCCTCTTCACACACCACACTTTTCGCGGCACACGTACTTACAGCCAATCAGCTCTGAATTATGTGAGATGACGTATGGTGGGGATGGCAGCACTATGCCCCTATTGTCATTATTTTTTTGCCACACACATTAAATAGGACAATACTCTGAGCATGCGCAGTGTAGTTTTTACAGTCACCATTGACTTAAACAGGGAGAGGGAGGGGCAGGATCGGGTTTTGTCCCACATGGCTCAAAACAGCTCAATAGGCACACACTGTAGACACTAATTAGAAGAACACAGACTAAAACAGCAATGTACAGACGAATCAGATGATTAAACATGATCTTAAAATATATGATATTTTTTTTTTTTTTTTTTTTTTTGCATTTTTTTGTAATCATTACTTTTAATACTTTCTGCTGACACTAGGTGGGGCTGTGCCCCACCTGCCCCTAATGACCAGTCGCCACTGTATGGGTGTAGCCTACCCCAGCCATACCCTGGCGCTGCCACTGGTGGCACGTATGGGGCGGGCCATTCTGCACATGCGTTACGCAATTAATTCAAAAAATTAATTACCGCCGTTAACGCGATAATTTTGACAGCACTAGTTTATACATTCCTGTGTGTTAATAGTTGAAGGAAAAAAGTACATTTTTCCTCTTAAATATAGAGAGGTTTTTTATAGATTCCTGAAACAATGTTCCCTTTTTCTTAAAAGTAGATTAGCGCAATAGTCTTTTTCTTTCACTTTTACCCTTTTTATCAAAAGGGTGTTTTTAGGCTATTTTTGAGGAGGTAAAATGCAGAATTACTTGTGAGTTCTGTTTTGAGTGAAAAGATTACCCCTTTGAGTGTTGTTCTTGGTTAACCATTAATAGGCTTTGCAAATTAACAAGAGAACTGCGAAGGACATTTTCCCCAGATATAATGGTTAAATTCTTCTTAAGTTAATGATGCGCATCCTGCAGGCCTTGAGAATTGAGTCACACAGTTAAGAGAGACAATGGTCCTTCTGATTCTGGGTAAACTGACTTCGGGTGGATGGAAGTTCAGAGAGGGCCTGGAGGTATGAAGACAGTTACGTTTTGTTGGATAGCTGGTCTTGAGGAGGTCATGAGATGATGACTGTTACATTTCCAACAAGTATGGCTTTCATAAAGAAACACATATGACTTGTGTGATAAGCTACATGATAAGATGTGTTTTGCTGCAAACTGAGCCTGTTTGGTTCTCTGCTGGCACGCGTTGATTCACTGTGACACAGCATCTTTTGCATCTCCCAATGAGATGACCTGAAAAGATGACCAGCTGACCTAACCTAACCCCTCCTGTTTTATTCTTGTATATCTCCTGTTGAGTCCTGGCGTTCGCTCTCTCTTCTCGGGCTGCCAGGACCGAAGGATCTAAGCAGCATGCGAACAAGGGCAGGAGTACTCCTTACATTACAGTATATTATATTGTATTATATTGTATTGTAATGTATTATATTGCATTTTATTATTACCTTTTATAATTAAAACAGATTATTGTTTAAACTGGTATCCTGGTGTTCTCTGATTTCCTTCCTGTTATGATTTTAAGCAGGACTCGCCAAAACGACACGCGGAGCCGAGTTGGGTTGTAAAAACCTCAAGACTCCAACAATACTGACAAATGACATATTATCCTTTCATCGTCTGTTCTGTAAGGAGGAACAACGGAGTGGAACTACACTTAAAAACGGTTCCAATACGAATATTGTGTCCTTAAAACGAGCCACCTCGCAATTGTATGCACCTTGCTATTTAATCTGATGGGAAATATATCATTCAAAATAGAGAAAGTAAATCATTTCTTTCGTTTTAGAGAAAGTCAATCATTTATTTCGTTTTTCCGCTTAGAAAACTAGGCGAATGCTCAATATTACATTACATTGCATTTACATTACATTGCATTTAGCTGACGCTTTTATCCAAAGCGACTTACAATAAGTACATTCGACCAGGAAGACACAACCTTGAAGAAAACAGAATCATATAAGTACATACAATACACGCGATGACGTGACGATGACGTGACGATGACGTGACCTGTGCGCGTCCCCGCGAACAGGGCTTCAATCTACGGCAAGGCTTCAACCTACGGCACAACACCGGCCAATCACAAAGCTTTGATGCGTTCAAGTCATAGACTGTATATATAAATGGACGTAGGGTCCGTGACGTCACCCATAGGATTCTACAGAGTTGCCGTGAAGCCCTTAGTAGGCGGAGTCGGCCACTAACGGCTCGACAGTGACGTCAGAGTTAAACTCCCGCCTTCTCCAGCCTGCTCCAAATAAGGGCAAAGAGGCGGAGCCTGCTGCCACCGAGCTGGAAGTTCCAGAGCTAGCTACCAAGCTAAGCTAACATGCTCCCCATCTGCACGCTGCCGTCGCATTTTACGTTTCTAAGGTAAGCGGACATGAAACTATTCAGCAAAACTATAAATAATAACCTAAGTTATTGAGCTTTTAGCATAATACTTCAGAATCTTAAAACCCCTTAACGTTTGTATGCAATTGTGCTAAATTCAACACTGGAATCAAGCAAATATTAATATGTTTGCATGACATTAGTTATTTATATTTTGATATCACTTAACTATACGTTTAATACATTTAAGTCAAGCTAAGGTACATGTGATGGTAGCTAGTTAGTACTCTTACCTGTGAGGCCTCCTCCAAACAGCATAATAACCAGACTGTATCATTAAAACTAAGTACCAGTTATAGATCCTTGACTTTAGACAAACAATTCAAAAGACAAAATGTATTTAAAGACCAATCTTTATTTGAATGTGCCTCTTAACCTGAGATATTAGTTATACAGTAATAGTATTGACAATCTAAAAAAACTGAGCAACTCAACAGTCAACTGTATGTTTCTTATTGTCTAAAGCAGGGGTAGCCAACACGGTGCCCGCGGGCACTCAGTCGCCCGCAGGGGCAACGTGAGTCGCCTGCAGGGCATGTTCTACAAATAGCTCGCCAAGCAAATCCAAAATGTATAAAATACACAAAACAAAAAAGGAAATGTAATTAAAAGAATCTACCCTATGCATAAACGAAACCTAAATCATAGCGAACTCTATCTACTTACTACAACTCTATATCTATCTAACACCCCTCCTCCCCCACCCCACAATGAATATCGACCAATCATGTTTTTGCTTAATTTGCGGGACCAGCGTTGCAGTCGGGAAGAAAAGCAATGTGGCACCTCCCTGCTGATTTTCCTTCTGGCAGAATCTACACAACACATCAGCCCCATTGAACACAGCCTAGTCATGCCAGCCTATACTGCACATGAGGGGCAGAGTTTTACTCTGTGTGTTGTAACTTGCATACTGTCGGAGTTTTGAGGTTTTTACAACCCCACTCGGCTCCGCGTGTCGTTTTGGCGAGTCCTGCTTAAAATCATAACAGGAAGGAAATCAGAGAACACCAGGATACCAGTTTAAACAACAATCTGTTTTAATTATAAAAGGTAATAATGCAATGCAATATGATACATTACAATACAATATAATACAATACAATTATACTGTAATGTAAGGAGTAGGCCCACTCCTGCCCTGGTTCGCGTGCTGCGTAGATCCTTCGGTCCTGGCAGCCCGAGAAGAGAGAGCGAACGCCAGGACTCCACAGGAGATATACAAGAAAAAACAGGAGGGGTTAGGTTAGGTCAGCTGGTCATCTTTTCAGGTCATCTCATTGGGAGATGCAAAATATGCTGTGTCACAGTGAATCAGCACGGGCCAGCAGAAAACAAAACAGGCTCACTTTGCAACAAAACACATCTTATCATGTATCTTATCACATAAGTCATATGTGTTTCTTTATGAAAGCCATACTTGTTGGAAATGTAACAGTCATCATCTCATGACCTCCTCAGGACCAGCTCACCAACAACGCCTAACTGTCTTCATACCCCCAGGCCATCTCTGAACTTCCATCCACCCGAAGTCAGCTCACCCAGAATCAGAAGGACCATTGTCTCTCTAATTGTGTGTGACTCAATTCTCCTGCTCTTTTAGGAGTCTTGAAATGAACGCACATACATTTCTCTCACAAACTAACACTTAACATCCCATAGCCTATATCAGGTGACATAAAAATGAATATACCAGAATTACGCTGTATCGAACTTTTTGCCATAATACTTTACATCAATCTCCACAATACCTATACATTTATTCCACTTGACGCACACACACACACATGGCGTAATCTCCACTAGGGACAGGGGGGGGACATGTCCACCGCACTTTTCGAAATCCCGTTTGTGTCCCCCCAATTTACAAATATGTTTATAATTATTTTTTAACGCAAGCCGTCATCGCCACGGAGGAGCACACAGCCTCTGTGAGCGAGCGAGACAGAGGGAGAGAGAGACAGCGAGCGAGGGAGCTAGGGAGGGAGGGAGAGAGAGGGAGAGACAGAGCGAGAGCGCTAGGGAGAGCACACTTCTATCTATTTAATATAGATAAAGTAAGAAATCATTCCAATGTGTACTATAGGGCAGTACAAAAACAGTTTAAAAGGGGAATGATTAGTAAATTATGCATAAATAAAAAGAAAGAATGCTAACATAAGATAAGAATAAACAAGTTTAAATGATTTGTTATTGGTTGTGATAATATTCTAAAGATGATTGGAGTATTGAAAAGTATACAGCTTCCTTTCATATGAGTGTTGAGAGCTGTATCCATAAATTCATTTTGTGCTCAAAGTGCACCAGATTGATGCATTTCACTTCAACATTTTAAAAAACATCTTCCCGGGGGTGCATGCCCCCGGACCCCCCTGGAGGAGGTGAGGACCCCCCTAGAGGATGTGAGGTCCCCCCTGGAGGATGTGAGCCCCCCCCTAGAGGATATGAGGCCCACCCCCAAATAAAGCAGGTTAAAATAATTAAATTGCATACATTTTCTTTTAGTAAACACTGAAAACGAGTCCCACAGACCCAAACAGCACACAAAGGTTAAAGGTAAGCATATAATAATAATGTTAAAATGTGCTAAATATATACACTGCAAAAAACAAAAAAAAGAGGAGTAAAAGTAGCCCCCGACTTGTTTTATTTTTTGAAAGTAGCCCTCATCCTAAAAAAGGTTGGTGACCTCTAACATCTACATGCTACCACTGGCTCAGATAATGAAAAACAACAAAATAAGTTACCATAGCTATGCGGATGACACACACATTTACGTAACAATTTCACCAGGAGACTATGCTCCAATTCAAACACTGAGTAAGTGCATTGAACAAATCAATGACTGGATGTGTCAGAACTTTCTCCAATTAAACAAAGATAAAACTGAGGTAATGGTCTTTGGAGCCAAGGCAGAACGTATAAAAGTTAGCACTGAGCTTCAGTGTGCAATGTTCAAAACAACAGATAAAGCCAGAAATCTAGGTGTAGTCATGGACTCTGACCTGAGTTTCAACAGTCACATTAAAACAGTTACTAAATCAGCCTACTATCACCTAAAGAATATATCTAGGATTAAAAGACTAATGTCACAGCAGGATTTGGAAAAACTTGTCCATGCTTTTATCTTCAGTAGACTGGACTACTACAATGGTGTCTTCACAGGTCTCACTAAAAAATCTATTAGGAAGCTGCAGCTGATTCAGAACGCTGCTGCTCGAGTCCTCACTAACACTAAGAAAGCGGATCACATCACTCCTGTTCTGAAGTCTTTACACTGGCTTCCTGTGTGTCAAAGAATAGATTTCAAAATACTGCTGCTGGTTTATAAAGCACTGAATGGTTTAGGCCCAAAATACATTTCTGACCTCCTGCTAAATTATGAACCATCCAGATCTCTCAGGTCTTCAGGGACTGGTCAGCTTTCTGTCCCCAGAGTCAGAACTAAACATGGTAAAGCAGCGTTCAGTTATTATGCTCCAAACATCTGGAACAAACTCCCAGAAACCTGCAGGTCCGCTGCAACTCTTACTACTTTTAAATCCAGGCTGAAGACTTTTCTTTTTGTCGCTGCTTTTAATTGAACTATTAATATCTTAGACTGCACTGTAACTTTGATCCATGTACTTTTTTCTTTTAATGTTTAATTGACTGCACTGTAACTTTTATTCATGTATTTGTTCTTTTAATGTTTATTTTATTAGCTTTTCTTTTTAATGACTGACTTTAAATGCCATTTTCTTAATCTCTTTCATTTTTTGTAAAGCACTTTGAATTGCCTTGTGTTGAAAAGTGCTATATAAATAAACTTGCCTTGCCTTGGTCTAAAGCATTTATTATTTTCATTTTCCCAATCTCATATTCAGTGTGGACGGATTGAGACAGCCTGGTGTCCAGAGAGCTGCAGAGACTTCAGGGAGAAACCTCCGTGTGATGGACGTCCTGTCTGTTGGTTTGGAGAGGACTGAGGGTCTTTCCTCTGCGAGGAGGACCAGGGCTGATGAAGGAGCCCATGCTGGGCAAAGCTGATACCAACTGCACAGGCCTAGTCGGTCACTTTATTTGACTAAATGTGCTTAATACATTTAATAGGTTTACACCTTCTGTCCATATGTGCTTTTTATTTAAAACATTTGATTAACTTTTGGTTCACATTTCCATAAATTGTATTTGCACTCCTTTTGTCCATTAATCTTACTGAAAATGTTAGATTACACATTCACATCTGACTGAAGATTGGCCCCATTTATTTGTGACATTGCAAAACAAGGTACATGTTGTGAAGCTCATAAAGTGAGGCAAATAGAAATAATCAGCTGATGGAGTGTAGATGTGGAAATAGCTGCATTCGATCAGCTGACTGTTTTTACAATAAAAGTAGTTTCTTAGTGAATGTCCTGTACTGGTCTTAACATCTCATAACATCAGCTTTTAATGTTCCTCTTGGATGTTCTTCTTGACCCTCAGAGAAGGAGAAAATGTCGTGTCTTTCAGGCATGTCCTTTCCTAACAAAAATGACAGGAAACATAAAACATATTATTGCAGAACAAGTGTGTTATTTATGAAAGCGGTGTGTTTGTGTGTTTAGGGGCTGTAGATATAATTATTTTGTAATTGTAATGTTTTTTTTTTATTTCAACAATGAGCTACAAAGACAATCAGATTATGAATGAACAGTATGAAGTTCATCAACATTGAAATATATGTTATTATCAAAATAATATTTAACTGTTATCAAAACGTAGTGCAACTGTAGAAGCTTGCTATGTTGTCTCACTGAAAGAATCACTTTTACCACGTTTTTTACAGACAATATTGAGAGATAAATAGTAGCAGTTCTCACTATGTGTTAAATATCTTTGCCTTCAATACATTAAATTAGAAAGCTGACAAAGTCATATTGCTTGTTAACATCTAAATGTAACTTTTTGCATGGAAAAAACCCTCAACTTAACTGATGTGTAGGTGATCTAGTATTTAGTATTGTTTAATGGAATGTATATCAGTGTATTCAAGTCAATACTTCATTCATTTAAACCAATATCTTTCTTGATTCTTTGTACAGTATGAAAAAAGAGTATTTGTACCTGTGCTGAGCGAGAGAGAGACCTTACGTGCATTGTTGTTGTTAGCATCTGGTGCTAGCTAGCTGCGCTAATGGATATAAGGAGCTGTTTAAATGAAAACAGAGGAGCGACATTTCGCCACAACTGCGCCGAGCACTTGACTTTGTTATGGAAATAATTGTCATAGACGCCAAGATGTGACATACAGGACAAACCTTGATGTCTGTTTACCTCCTTTAAGGACACAGGCTGCTTAGCCAATAATGTTATTGTTCCCATTCTGTGACCGGTCAATACTGGGTCACAGATGGTCTGTGTTGTGGGTACACTGGGACACTTCCTTCTCTGTATTTGTGGACTCCAAGGTGAAATCTTCGAGGTCATAGGTGTCCGAGGCAAGTCGCTCAGTGTTCCCACACTGTTTAGGCTATCTTCTCAAATATGTTGTTTACTCTCTGCGAAACCAGTTAGATGGGCTGGCAAGAGAGAGGCTCTCCAGAATTGACGTGGCAACTCTACCGTGAAGTCAGAACCTCTGACTCTTGGACTTGTGATGTGAATCCTCCGGCCGTTAACTCCAAATAAACCGTCATGTGTTTGACATCAAAGCTACTGCTCTTCCCGTGTCTCCTTCCTGAGTCGGTGACTCCCACTGCATAGCTACACAGAAGTTTCCTCTACAGACTTTATGCAGGAAGGCAGACAGTGGGACATTGTACGAGAAGTCAGCACACTCAGCACGGATAGTGCGCAACATGATTGCAGCGTCCAGGCAGCTCCGGTTCGAGCATATGCCTTGAGTTGCACATAGCTCCAACGCCCATACCACCGACGACATGTTTGTTTACTGTCCTGGCTTCACGGCCGCACACCATTTACGTCACAGCCAGGCATGAGTTAGGGAACGCTGGATTTGTGAAGAACTCCCCTCTTCCTAAACCACTAATACCACAGTACTGGCAAAACGGGAGGAGCAGTGAAAAACAAGCGCCCCTCATCCCAATCCACCCACACCGCAGTATTTTTTTCTTTTTTTTTACCCAAAAAATATATTGTATATTATCGGGGCTATTAATACTGGTATCGGGTTTATCGGGATGACGTCATAATTCCTAATATCGGACCGATAATTATCGTGCATCCCTAATTTAAACCAATATCTTTCTTGATTATTTGTACATTATGAAAAAAAGAGTCTTTGTACCTGTGCTGTGAAGTTCACTGCTGTGAGGAGTCCAGTTCTGTCTCTCACTCTCTGGTCCAGCCTGTCTGCATCACCTGGACACCTTAAACAAACAGATATATATGAAAAGTACCATGTGTACAAACAATATAACTGATTCTCTTCTGTTGAACATGTTGGATTGTGTATTGTCCGAGTCAGGGGCCTTTTTATTTTACTGTAACTTTGGAAGTTGTGTTACCAATGCTTACTGTTTATTTGATACCCATTTGGTAATGCAATTAATAAAAACAAGGTTTGGGTTCGTTCTTCAGATGACTGTGACGTTAACGTGTAAGCTCAATAATGAACTCCAGCTTAACCAACCATATTGTAATATGACATTAATAATTGTAATATACACATCTTATTGTGAGGTTGATTTCAAATACACTACTTCGACATTAGCTTGTCTACATATTTGAGCATAGCCAATTTAAATTAACCTTAGATGCATACAGTTCCTACCTACATAATAAAATATCTCTAAGTTACAAGGATGTAACCTTATTTTATCAACCTCAAACAGAAGCCGTTTGTTCAACAGTATTATCCCACTTAACGCTTAACACTTGTCTATTTCGTTTTAACCTTTATATATAGTCTATGATTTTAACTTGGAGGCTACGATTACAATCGTTAGCACCAATGTAGCTACCACTAGCTTACATGCTAACCCAAGCCTTACCATTCATTACATAGCTGATTAAAATCATTAACACATAAATAAAGCACTCGAATTTCACTTACCGCATTCATGCACCGTCTGTTTTAACCGCAGAGCGAGTCACAATAGTCCGATATATAAGCATGAAGAACAAACAACCACGGCCGGCTACAAGTTGTGTTTCCTGGATGAGCTGAGCAGGCAGAGTCCCTGTAACTAGCTTCACGGAGCAGCTAGCAGAGACAAGAAGCTAACAGCGGCAGGCACTTGACAGAGCCGTCACTCAATGTGACCACGCCCTAATTTATGCACAAACTTTAAGACCTAATATAAATAAAAGGGTCGCGTTAGAAAACAATTCACTCACAGATCCATAATCATGAAGGTGGAATCTAACTATATCGCTAATAAAATGTATGGAGCCAGGGGTAGAAACATGTTTTTTTCTGCTGTAAATTTGGGCATTTTAACATGGGGTCTATGGAAATTGCTCCTTTCTGCAGCCATCGCCTATCGGCCAATATATGAACTGCAGTGTGTGGCACTTCCGTATTGGCTTCCCGGCTCTACCCCACAGTTTGCCGCTTGGTTCAAGTGCATTATTCTGGCACAGGAAGATTATGTTATAGGACATCAACGATAAAACAGAATATTGTTGTTCTATTTTTAGACACATCTGGCGATCGACTTGGAATCTCCCGGTCGATCGCGATCGACTGGTTGGGCACCCTTGCTCTAGCACCTCAAAAATAAAGGATTTGTGACTTATAGGTGGGGTAGGTAATGTTGGAGAAATCAGCTCGAGTGCTCTAGAATTTGAAAATACACAGCCGGAAAAAATCTGCCACTTCCTTACAGAGCCCCTCCTCCAACACACACGAACGCGCACATGACCAATGAGGGCACGAGATAAGTTTGAGCTGTATTATGTAAGTCCGCAGACACTTCATTTAATTAATAATGCATTACTTTACGTAAGATACGTTGTGTACTGTATCTTGCTATAAAAGTTACATCCTACAATGTATGCACTTTAAAAGGTATGTTTATGTCAGGCTGCCCTTCACATTACTGAAGGCGACATTTATTATGTAATTTAATTGTATACTAATGCAGTGGTCCTTTCTCCATCTATCTTTCAGCTGTGGGGTCCTTAGACTGAAAACATTGAAGACCCATACTGTATGATGTATAGAAGATATTATTTCTACCTCAATTTTTTCTCGTTGCTGCAGTGTTTCACACTCTCAAAAGACTCATTAAAATGTGTGTAGATGGAGTAAAGCACCCAGGCATGTATGTTTGTTTACTGTATGTTCTCACGCTATGAAAGATTCTATGTCTATCGATCGATATAGGCTACACACACACAGACAATAGCCCACTGAGAAATGAAGGTCAACAATAGCTACTAACTAAAGCTGTATGTTTGAGTCTGGAGAGTCTGTACTGAACATCTCAGAAGCATCCTTCTTCAAACAACTATGTCTACTTCTCTCTCCCGAAAATATATATTTTTCCAATAACAAACACAGCGTCATTGGACATAGATTTTTTTTAAAGAATGTTTTGAAAGGTCATGACCGACAGAACAAGATAAGCAGATACAGTACAAGCTACATGGATTTTCTCCGGAGGGTGGGTGACATCTCCCTTAGGGATAAGGTGAGAAGTTCAATCATCTGGAAGAAACTGGGAGTAGAACCACTGCCCCAGAAATAAGCCAGTTGAGGTGGTTCAGGCACCTGGTAAGGATGCCACCTGGCCGCCTCCCTAGGGAGGTTTTCCAGGAACATCCAGCTGGGAGGAGACCAAGGAGCAGACCCAGGACCAGGTGGAGGGATTACATATCCACGCTAGCCTAGGTACGCCTTGGATTCCCCCAGTTATGGCGCGTTTCCACTGCAGCGGGTAGCCCCGTTTAAGCGTCCTTAACCGTCCTCAAGCGGCCAGGCCGGTTTTTGGTGGCGTTTCCATATAGCCTAGTACCGGCCAGCGGGTACTTTTTCCCTCTTTTTCCGGCCTCATAAAATCGTGGTTCCCTCAGACCAGGGCCAGGGCTGAACTAGTGACGTGAACACTCTCGACTGCTGATTGGTCAGAGAGAATCGTCACAAGATTGCGCGCGAGTTCATCCCTAGCGTCGCATATATATCTAGAAGCAAGCTTGCAGCATTTTTATACACAGCATTTTGTAAACGGAGGAGCAACAAAAATGGCTACTTCTAAGAAAAGCACACCGTGGTCGACCGAGGAGGTGACGACGTTCCTACATCTCATTGGGGATGATCAAATCCAGCGGGAGCTCGACGGAACAACTCGAAATGTGAACAAAAACAAAGCCGATCGCCCCGCCTACACTGCGTTGCTACCCCAGGTCCTAAACTGTAATGGAAATGTGCCACGGCCTGAGCCGGCCAGCGAGGCAGCCCGAGGCCAGAGCGAGGACGCTTAGGGACGCTTAAACGGGGCTACCCCGCTGCAGTGGAAACGCGCCATTAGAGCTTGTTGATGTGGCCAGGGAAAGGGAAGTTTGGGGCCCACTGATGGAACTGCTTCCCCTGAGACCTTATTTGGCTCTTCTGCAAGAATAGGACCTGGGGCCTCATTTATAAAGCGATATACGCTCAAAAGATGGCGTACGCCAGTTTCTACGCAATGTTTGCGATTTATAAAATACTAACTTCACGGGAAAATGTGCGGTCCTCCACGCAAACTCTAACCCATGCGTACGCACTAAGCACAAAAACGGGAGAGACGAGAAACTGCGACACCGTTGGCAGAAGGAAGAATGGAGAGAAATATGTGGAAATAATACCATAAATAAAATGTTACCTCTCATTTATCATATATGAAGAATTCATTTTCAAACATTGATTAAAGCCAATCTTAAAAATGATTAAACAAACGCCTGTTTGCGACTCCTCAGTGCACACACACATAACTTGGAGAAATAAATAAATACGGATATGTTATTTAAAACCACCTCGAATATGTTGTGTTAATGTTATGAAATGTTTTCTCATAAATTATGCGGTAAGCAGAAGGACAGAATTACGTCTAAACTGACGCCGTGTTGCATTTCTATAGGTTGTTGATACGAGCATGGTTTTATATACTATCATGTTTAATCGTGTTTTATGCCGTTTGCCAAGACTTGATAAGTCGCTCGTAAAACACAGGAGGTATGGAAGCTAAGAACACCATATGTGGTAAATTGTACAGCTAATATAACACAACACATTGGTTGTATTTCCTTTAACTGGTGGATATAGGGTTGCTGCGGGGGGGTTGAGACGCACAGGCTGCAGTGGAGACGCTGCGCACAGCTGATCGACAGCTGGAACACAAACCACCAAATACAAAAACATAATTCAGATCCAGTCGTCATGACTCCACACCGGAGGGATTCCCTGATCATTTCTTACAGTCTCTCACCAAGGGGGTGTCTCCTGTCCCCGGTACAAACACACTGCCTGAGGAAGCCTATATTGTTTTTGTCATTAACCTTTTTCGGGCCATTTATTTATTTATTTTGGTGACGATCCGACCTCCATGCTGCTACTCTGGTTCAAACTGCATCCACCAAACAATATGATTTATCTCGACCTCCCCAAAATAACCAAAATCTGACACGGTGTGAGATGTCTTTTTTAGCTGTTCTGTCGTAATTTCCTGCTATCTTCTTCATAAAGTCAGTCAGAATGAATGGGCGTTTCTTTGACTATTTATAGGCAAATATGGGCGTTACGTGAAGCCCGCAAAAGCCTCACCGCATTTCGAGTCGGTTGTGATTTATAAAGGGAAACCGGCGTAGGAAGTGCTGTACGCACTTTCCTCGCCAGTACGCAATGTTTGGTGAGTCGGAAAATGTCTGTACCTATTTTTTGGATTTCTACTACGTAAGCAACCTTCCCACGTGAATCCTACGCACGGCGTTATAAATGAGGCCCCTGGTCACTGGTTATCTAATGCACCAGATACTTCACTAGACATGTATGGAGTTTTTTATTTTCATGTATTTATATATATATATTTATATTAATTGCATTTACATGTAAACAAATGTGTTTCATTTACTTTCAGCATCCAGGAAATATTCACTATCTACAGTCAAACAAGTAGTCTGATGTAATGAAAGTAAACAAAGCTTGTATTGCCTATATAGTATGCCTGGTACATAGCATCCATCTCACTGGTGACATTGGTATGGTTCGAACCTTGTTTGCACATGCTAAAATAGGTATACAAGACAAAAACAAGAACATGTATCAAATAATAACAACTGGTAATCAGGACCAAATTAGCTGCTCATAATTAAAGAGGAAATATAATGCTTATTTTCAGGTTCATATTTGTATTGTATGCCTCCACTGGGACATGTTTACATGCAATAATGTCCCGAAAGGTCTTTCTTTTTATCATACTGTCTGTGCTGCAGCACCTATTTCCACCCTCTGTCTGAAACCAGAGCCCAGTCTGTTCTGATTGGTTAGGCTGGCTCTGTTGTGATTGGTCAACCGCTTAGTGATGTCCCACCCCTAAGCGTACAATATGTTGGAGTGATTACTAGTGTTACATAGTGATGTCATTATGTTACGGAAGAAAACAAAGGATTTTAATGGAGGTGTTTCAGGCAGGGGGGGACTGTTTGAGAGAAAAACTCTGGCATGCATTTTATTTTAGCCTTTGTAGAGCAACTGGACATGCACAAAAACGTATATAACACAATACAGGAAAGAGAAAACCCCCAAAAACATTAAAGGGTTTCTTTAAGATAATGCTCCTGATCAATCCAAACAGGCTCAGCTAGTCAATGTGTAGCAAATCCAACACCAGTCAACACATCTCACAGTTGTGACAGATGTGCAATATCAAAACTTCTTGTTCAGAGCGCGGACAAAACTTGAAGATAAACCACAGTCCAACGGAGAGAAAATAACAAATCTGCCCTTAATAGTCCATTAATGTGTGGCAAGAGTTTTCATGCTGCGCCTGGCAAGCCACAACAGCTGGCTTGAGCTCGGTGTGTAGCAAATTGCAAAAGCTCATCAGTCAAAAAGAGAAGAATGTCAGTAAATGGGATGGCCTTTAAACTAAATTGAATATTGAATGGTGCTTCTGCAACTTTGTTACCCAATCATGAAAAACAACACAAATATTGCTTTCAGAGACCATCTGTTAGAGAGGATTGAAAATAAGCTGGTTCATGTCAATCTGAATCAGAAAATATATTTTAGACACACTTAATGCTAAATATAAAAGTGGCCCATGTGAACCCCACTGATTAGACTAAACACTTTTTTTCCATCTCTTGATGGGACAAAAGTCCCTGATTAAATATTTGATTACTTCTAATTTGCCCCATGGGGCTCACATGATTGCATGGTCGTGTGAATGTTGTTTTAGTGAGCAGTAGAAAAATCAAGACAACATTTGACTGCATCTCTATGCTCAAAATCTGTCACGTGCAATAAAGTATATCAAGGTGTATCAAGTCCTGGCCTAAAAAACGTGGCTTTATTCCTCTACACACTGCTCTCTTTTAAATGGTATGCTGATTTAATGACAATCATCTGTAATCAGATTACTCTTACATTTCTAAAAAGTGTGGATTACAATGTTACAAGACATCTTAAAAGAGCATATTGTGTTTGTTATAAAATGAGCACAATATGCTCTTTTACCTTTCTGAGGGTGTGGATGGCTTGATGAAATCTGTGAGACGGTGTACTTGTTTGATCATACCTGGTGGAAAGGTAGCTGTGGTTATTGCTTTATCTATTATGTGTTTGTGGTGTACTGCTTGAATACGTTCGAAATACTGTTGTGCTGATATTCTCATTGTGGTTGTAATCAGGGACCTCTAGGAAAATACACCATTCACTTTCTCCCCTGGTTAAAATAAGATATCCCAATACTACGGTAGGTGCAAACGCGGAAAAACGCATACATAAGCAGGAAACGGCAGCAAATAATGAAATGAAAAACAAACAAATCCTGAAAACAAAAACAAAAAAAAACGCTGCATTTACAGAAATGAAGCAAACTAAATACAACACAAACCCCCAAAACAAACGCAACAGAAAAACGCTGCAAACCCCAAAACACATACAAACCCAAAAAAACAGAGTGCTCCAGGCCTCTAGGGGGCGCCCTATGTGGAACTGATTGATGTCTGACTAGACATAGAGAGAACGAACAAGAGTGATGGAAATTGAAGCCGGAGGAAACAAAGTTGATTGAAGTAGAGAACGTCGATATATAAGAAGGTACGTTTTGTTTTGTTTTTATACAAAGAGCGTCATATCTACGCAGCTAGCGTTAGCGTGCCTACAGTAACTACTACACCAGCTGAGGAGAGGAGAGCTTCACGTGAGATAAAGTAAGGGAAGAACATTGTTACAGGGTGTCCGTGGGGTCTTAAAAAGTATTAAAAGTTGATCAATACATTTAGCGAAAATTAAGGCTATTAAAAAGTATTAAACGGCATTTTCCAAGGTATTACATTTTGTAGTTTTTTTTCAATAAGTATATCAATTGTCCAAAGAGGTTGTATTCTACAGTGTGCCTAAATGTAATCATTGCGTAGGTGTGTAGTGTGATTCTGTTTGCGTCCAAATGGTTGGAAGATAAGGAGGAAGGACAATCAATACCGTATCCTCCTGGGACCCAGCCCATTGAAAATGTCCACTGTAGTGGACATTTTGTTAACATGCATCTCCTTTTACTTTTTTGAGCTACTCTATCAATCCCTGATGTACTGTAGCTACAGAGGACATCCTGGTCTTTCCAGTGATATGTCATTGGTTAAAATTGCATGCTGGGAAGTTCCTCTTTCTTTTCATCCAAAATGGCTGACATACCAAAAACACAAGCCTCATCCCAATACCCCTCCTCGACTCCTCTCTTCCCCTCCTCCGGGACTTGACCCGGAAATCGATCAAGACACGCCATGTTGAAGGACGTCCCAATAGCTGAAATGCACACGGAGGAGTCGAGGAGGGGTGAGGGAGGAGAGGTGCGGGAGGAGACGAAAGGGAGGATACACGCGAGCAGACTACGCGGAAGTGTTTGTATAAAAACCCCGCCCCCACCTTCACAGCTGGTCGATTTCAACAGAGGAAAACCGACAACTGGAAGATGAGTGGAAAAGCGTCACATAAATGTATAAGTGCTCACAGCTCCGTGGGAATTATTATGTGCAATTCATTTCTAAAAGGCTTCACATTACTATAATTATATTTGTATTTAAATGTAGGCTACATTTTACACCAAAACTGAACACAAAAGCAGGACCAACCATCATTGAATTCCTTGACTAACAAGAGAAAGATTCATTCATTTAAATAAATATTTAACAACAAATGGGCCGGTTCTAAAGGGTTATCCAGTTAAGCCCGATGAGAGGGGATACAGCTGTGCACATGTCATCATTAACAGACGTCGTTTAAAAGTGACGTTTGAGTGAACGAGGACATCCCAATTAATACCTGAGGACTCCTCTGTCCTCGCGTCACCTCCTCGTGTCTCTCGCTCGCATCTTACGGAGGCGTAGCTAAGACGCAAGGAAGGGACGCGAGTGAGGGAAAGGAGGAGTCGAGGAGGGGTATTGGGATGAGGCTACTATGTTATAGAAGCAGGAGGAGAAGTCAAATATTGTTGAATAATTGTAATTTTTACTATGAAAATCATATATGTTCTTGTTTATTAACATGTGAGGAACTATATAATTAATTCCGAAAGCAATTAAATAATTAAAGTTTTCAAATAACAGCCCTTTTATAAATGTCCATTCTAGTGGACGTCAGGACCGTCTTCATGGACTTTATGACTCAATATTGTTGCAGGAGACGGAACTGAAGCAGACATTTTCTGTACCAGATAGTTCAGGGAGATTCAGATGTTGAGCTCTCCGATGATGAGAGAGATGAGGATTTCACACCTGGGATAGAAGAGGGTCAAGAAGAAGGGGGGGAAAGATGCAGGAGGCTCCATGAGCACACAGACAGAGAGACAGATAGGGACGAGCTGGAAAGACATGGCCCTCTGTGGACCAAGAGTAGCACCTATGTCTTATTGTTGTTTTTATTTTAAGTGGAGCCATGAAAAATGAGAGTTGCCTCAGGAATGCAAGCTTAGTTTCTATGAGCATGGTCAAATGGAGACCACATCCATAAAACTAGTCCAGATGACCCTACAGCCCGTGCCGACTGGAGTCCAATGAGGTACTTTTCCAGTACATTGACTACAAAGTCTTTGAAGATCTGGAAAGATTCACCAAAAACCAAACTAGTTTTTTAATGACCAAATAAACAGCAATGTTCAGATCAATTACTTATTCATGTTTTAAATAAAGGTGAATGTATTATTGTATTAATATCACTCTATAACTATAATACGTTACATAGTCCATCTGTTAATTTTGGCTGTCTTTTCAAACTAATATGGTCCCGACGTCCTCTACAGTGGACATACTGTAACATTTTTAAATTAAATTAAATTAAAAAAGACAGAAGGCAGAAGTTGAACACAACAGTAAGTTCACTTTTTTTTCCTATTGTATCTGTTTCAAATGCAAGAAATAAGGATTTGACACACTACACTGTTTAGAATACTAATTGGCAGATGCACACTAGTTATCAGCATGAAGGACACGTTTTTTCACAGTCTGTTTATGTGAAATATGTAGAAGCCATCATTAAAGGTGGGGTAGGTAAGTTTGAGAAACCGTTATATGTTATATTCCATGGAATGCTCTTAACATCCCGATAGCAATGAATATCTTAAGTGCTTTGACAAAACATCCATACAAAAATGTCATCTGTGGAAGCCGTGGTACTGTAAAAAGCACGACCAATCATTTTAGCTGGCCCGGCTAAAATAACTGGATGGCCTACCTGCCTGTCAGCCTTCCATCTGTGCACACACTTATCTCGTGCCCTCATTGGTCATGTGCGCGTCCGTGTGTGTTGGAGGAGGGGCTCTGTAAGGAAGTAGCAGATTTTTTCCGGTTGTGTATTTCCAAATTATAGCGCACTCGAGCTGGTTTCTCCAAAATTACCTACCCCACCTTTAAATTGTAGACCAATGCATGATTAAATACACAAAACAGCTTATATTATACATTCATAATTGTAAATTAGTTCTATCTTTATATATGGGGCACAAACAGTTGCTATGACATTTTCGCATTCTCAGGCATTCCATAAGGAGGGTCAGGAACTCACACTTGGGACCACAAGTGTCCACTCCATCCTTAGTCTGTCCCTCATCATCAGTGAATTTAACTGACATCTCATGAGAGGGATCGAATGAGGCACCTTTGAAGCCGCAGATTGCGCCATCCCATACATTGCAGGTCACCCTTGAAAAAGAGATCTTTTGATCTCAAGGGGCTTTCACCTGGTTAAATAAAGGCTACAAACAATTGGCTCTATTAATATTGAACCTGCTGCAAGACGTATTTGTTATTTTTGCAGAGAGTTCTGCAACAATGTCCTCCGCAGTCAGGTATTCTGTGAAAGACAAAGTGATGTATTGTAATATTAAATGATGAAGCTAGTAATAAGATTTACAGTATAGAAAAATGAAGTGGTAATAGTAACAATTAATACCTTTCCTCTGCAGTTTGCTCCATTTAGTCTTCTGGCTCAGACTGGCTATCAATAATGATAGGTGCATACACATTTGTGTAGTTGCTGCTGTGAGAAGACAGTTGAATAATTACTTTTCAAATACATACACTGAACAAAAATATAAATGCAACACTTTTGTTTTTGCTCCCATTTTTCATGAGATGAATTCAAAGATCTAAAACATTTTCTATAAACACAAAATAACCATTTCTCTCAAATATTGTTCACAAATCAGAAAATATCTGTGATAGTGAGCACTTCTCCTTTGCCGAGATAATCCATCCCACCTCACAGGTGTGGCATATCAAGATGCTGATTAGACAGCATGATTATTGCACAGGTGTGCCTTAGGCTGGCCATAATAAAAGGCCACCAACCAGTCAGAGGTTAAGAGCCACATTTTGTCTATGTTACTGCAAAGAGCCACATCAAACACACAGTCACTGATACCGCTTGTTTCAGTTTTTTGTTTTCTGGAGACAAGATTTCAACCACGTCACTGATGCATTTTTGTGGCATTGGGAAATCTATTCTTTAAATCCTCTGGAGCAGAGAGAGGAGCTGTGGATTATTGTTATTGATTATTGCATCAGTGTTTCTTAGGGTCAAAAACACTAAACTCACAACTTAAAATGAAAGCGTTTAGTTTATTTAATAAAAGAGCACATGTTCAATGTGAAAAGTGACAGTAGTTATAGATTATTTGCAATTTGGTGCTATATATATATATATATATATATATATTAAAAAAAAAATGATATATATTTTTTAAACACCTTGAATTTCAGGGGGGGCGCGGGGCTCCGTTGGCGGGGCGCAACGCCCCTCCAAGACAATGGTAGGGGAAACACTGGATAGTGTTTAATCAACGATAGGTTTTCCCCCCCTCAAAGGTGATTGGTTCACTGCATCGCAGGTATTATTGTGATTGGCTCTTGGGCCACATCAAAATTAGACGCGCTGTCATCCTCTCATACTGACACCACACATACACACGTAGGGAGAGCCGGGACGAAAGTAACACGGGACGAAAGTAACACGGGACGAAAGTAACGGAGCGATTTTATCCGAGCCCAAACAACTTTGACCGGCCAAATTACATCAGAATTATCAGCATTCAATACTTAACAGACCTACTAAATATCAGGTTTAACTGTCAGGAGTAGTGTTGTCACGATACCAACATTTTGGTTTCGATACCAAGTCAAGAATTCCGATTCTTTTTCGATACTTTTCTTAAAAAAAGGGAAACGGTCTTAAATGTAATTTTTTTTGCTTTATTTCACACCAGAACCATAACACAAACTTTTAAACAATGAGAACAATAAATAAAATAAATGACAAGAATTCGTCTTAAATAAAAGTAATACATTTCTTACAGACAGGCCTCGTGGTGTCCGTAGGCTTGCCCTCACTGTCAGAGATATAGCTAAAATACTTCCAAATTTCGCTTCTGGCGTCTTTTTTGTCAACAAGCCGAGGCGCAGCAGCAGCTGCACTCCCACTTGCAGCCATGCTTCTCGTTTTCTCACATGCTCTGGCAGCTAGTGCGTGCATGAGAGAGAGGAGGGACTGACCCCCTGATCCCACTGGAAGCGTCTGCGCTGCGGCTGCGCCGCGCTGCGACCTCCTCCTGCGACCTCCTCCTGCGTCCTAACCCACCAGGCGTGTTTCAAAACGTTGCGGAAGCGGAGCGTCGTGTGTGCAGCCTCGCAGTTGTTGGATGAACATTCCGCTTCCTGCCTGCGCCGCGGCGCGTCAAAAATAGGATTCATCCTATATTTTAGAAATTCCTTGCGGCGAGGAGCTTCTGGGACGCTTCGAGCCGCGGCGCAGCGTGTCTGGTGGAATAACACCCATTGACTAGAGTGGCCGCGATCGCTAAAAACGCCGCAGCAAAACGCAGCGCAGACGCTAGGGCTGTGCATCTTCACTGGTCTCACGATTCGATTCGATTACGATTATCCTGTCAACGATTCGATTCAATTCGATATCCCGATGCATCACGATTCATACCAATGCGTTGCATCCTCAATTTTCTATATTACTGCACATGGCTTATTTTTCATCAATGCATACATGCAGTAAATACATATGAACTCTCTTTTTATTATTTAGAAAGTGCTTCAGAAATCAATAACATAAATGTCTTGACATTCATTTATAAACCAAAATAAAAGAATTGTATAGGTCTAGCCTCCCTATATCTGTGTGTGAAGTTGTTCCATCCTCAAAAACAAAAAAATAATGCTTCTGCAGTCTAGCTGCAGCTTCTAGCAACGGTCTTCTGTTAAAGAAAGGACACTGAATGTCCTGAATGTGGCATCACACACAGGACTTGAGTCTGAACACAGCAGACAACAGGAGTATTTACAACAGCATATACAAACAAAAATAGTGCATGTGGGTGCACACTTACATTCTCTGTCTTACTGTTGCATAAATCCCATGAATGTATGAGATTAAATTAGCTTCATTATATCTCAGTGATTAAGTGAATAATAAAGTTTCTATCAGGTCACTATCAGCCTGTCACTCATTATTTTCAGGGAGAGGGCGGGGTTTGGAGGAACAGAGGAGACGGTGATCGCGGAAGCTTTTTTCCTCCTGCCTTCACAAACTTTACACAGGTATATATCGTCTGAAAATTGCTAGAGGACATTCATACTTTGAAATCCAAGACTTAATTAAATCCACCAAAAACCTGACATGATTGTAACGCGATTATTTTTGAAAAACATAAATCCCTGTGCCGCAGCGACACGGAGTGATTCAGAGCGGGTCCTTCTGCTGTTGGTTCTGGACTGGTAGTGTTGTGTTGGTGGATAAATCAGACTGCTCCGTGTTTGGTGTTGCTGTGCCGCTGTCACGTCTGTTCCCTGATCTCTGCGTCACCGACCGATTTGATATTAAAGTGACAGGGAAAAAAAACGTTATAGTAAAGCCGCGGCCGGAAAATCAGGAAGCAACGTTACTATGCTATAACCGATTATCTTCCGTCACTGCATCGAGACCGAATCGTCCACGTCCGCATCGCAATGCATCGTAGAAACGATTATTTTCAACACCCCTAGCAGACGCTCCTGGTGGGATTAGGGGGTTAGAGCGTGCTTGAGAGGGGAGGGACTGCAGGCACGACTGCAGAGCAGGGAGTGGAAGCAGAGCGCTGAACACACACGGCTCTTATTAAAACGACGCTTTCTCACCGGAGTACTGTTCCCCGTCATTCTTAAAGTACCGATACTAATGAAACGGAGGAATCGTAACATTTTTAACGGCAGGGTATCGCGGTACCTTTCAAGTATCGGTACACCGTGCAACACTAGTCAGGAGTCAGTGTCTCTCCCCCAAACTCACACATATAAAATTCGATATGAACTGAAGAGCCGCATGAAACTAGGCAAAGAGCCGCGGGTTGGCCACCCCTGCCTTACACCGTCAGCAACTGTAAACTGCTTTGGCTTAGTAGAAATGAACACCATGTCACTCACTCTGCCTGGTTTCACACCCTATTAATTACACAAAAGAATTGTCAAATTAATTGAAATGGTCATTGATGCAACATACTAAATCAGCTCTTGGCACAAAGGAAATACTCATTAAACCGTGGATTGGTAGTGAACACATACTGTACTTACCATGGTTCTTGGCTTGTGCCATCGCTGCTCTGTTTCAGTGCAGCTGAGGACAGGGGGGACAGCAGCCAGGTTGAGTGTGGAGTAGTGTGCGGTCTGGAACAGCAGTGCAACATTGTGGTTGCAGAGTGCTGTTCCAGCTACACAGGAACACGTTGTCACTGCAATCTCCACAGGTGAGCAGTTTTCAAAGACAATCTACACATTAAAACAAAAATGTCAGTCATTTTACATTTAGGACACTGCTTCAATACAACACAGAAAAATGAGAAAGCTGAGAGCAGGCTGATCAGGCAAGTAGTAGGTGTGCGAAAAGGCTAAACCATGTCAGGTTATCAGTCACATCACATACACAGAAGTTCTGCTGTTTGGAATACATTCAAACAGATAAACTCTCTCAGTTGTCTCAATGTATTATCTTATTATTATATTATACCTACATAAAATAGTGTTAGTAGAACGTTGAACAGCTTAACATAGATGTAGGGTACAAAACCAGCACTTACCTAACACTGGCCCATACAAATGGACCCTTCATGGATTATACTAACCATTCAGTAAAGAACAGCAGCCGTCACAACCAGTTTCTGGGGTTTCCATGAAAGCAGAGACGGTTTTCAACTCTCATTAAGAATCTTTGATGAAAGCTAAGTTTGGGTTTAGCTAATGTATTTATCATTTTACACGAGAGGGTTACAAAACGAAAATAAATCTGTAGCCCCTTCATGCTACACACACATAGCTAGCTACCAGTTGATGTGAGCTAATGTATTGTCACTATGTAATCTGTTGCAACACGTCAGCTAGCTGGGCTTTTTTGAATCCTAAATCACAGGTTACCTACTCTAGCCACATCAAAACCCCAGAACATGAACCTGATTGAGGCTTTGAACCGATGAACCCTTTTTATTTTCCTCCCTACTCTGAGATCGTGAGGCTTTTCATGCTTTCTCATGGACCTGTAACAGCTAGCCCTGATGCTCACTCTCCCTGAAGGTAGATCTTTGTTTGAAACTGTGGGGAATTGGACATCATTCATGTTATCCAAAACACGTAATAGTACATCATTAAAACGCTTTACACTGTATCAAGACTGTCAAATTGTCAAAGTTAGCCAGTAACTACAGCTTTGTTTGTCACTTACCTTCATAATTGTCGATGTAACTGGATATGTTCATCTTGAACCCCTTTTCTCTTTTGCTCCTCGGGGCTGAGCTTGCCGCTTGTACCAGCCGATCGCTGATGTTAACCTTCGGTAGGTCTTGGAGACATCGAGTGTAAAATAGTGCCATCACGTTAACGTTAGCCTTCTCACTTTGCTCTACCGCTATCTGTATGCTATCTGTATGCTATCTATCTTGCTAGCTATCTATCTATCTAGCTATCTGTATCTCTATCTATCTCTCTCTCTGTCTATCTATCTATCTATATCTATATCTACCCGCTCTACCGTAGACCGGAAGTTTACAAGCACACACTCAATGAACCGGAAATGGAAATACGTCATCCCGTCATAGCCTATTGCACTCCTAGAATTAATGTGTCATTTTTTGATATATATATATATATATATTAGCTGTACACTTTACGAATATAATAGTTTTTTTATCGACAACTTTACCATTCAATCTCGTCCAACTGATCTTGCAGCTGTCACTCCTCGGCTCTTGGTAGTTCAGGCATTTATCAAACCGGGCAACTCCGGGCTTCCTGGCAGCTGTTAATCAAAGTCCAGTGGCAACGCCCCAAAGTGTCAGAAACTTTTCACGCGCGCGCAGACAGACTCCGCGAGCGAGTGAGGCTGACACTCACGTGAGCGAGCAAGAGGGCTGTCTCTCTCTCGCAAGCGAGCGCATAGCCGCTCGCGGTGGTTTAATCTGCGCGCGAGGGTCATTTCATGCGCGTGTAAAAGCACATTTTCCGCTCGTGAGTAGCTTGTTTTGCGCGCTAGAATATTGACCCAAATCTGACTCCATAGCTGTCCTACTTTCGATTCCCGCCAACTCACCTCCTCAGCTGCTGCTCACCTCACTGATTTTCACTACTCACCTGCACCTGCTTAAAACGATAGTTACGGCTGTAACTACGGTTCTACGAGTCCCGGATGACCGCCAGAGGCGGTGCGCTAAGCACTGGATATGTCCATCGCGCGCATGCGCAGCTCGAGTACCAATAACAACAAAGTCACCTGTGACCCACGTGACACCGGCTATATCATCCGGGACTCATAGAACCGTAGTTACAGCCGTAACTATCGTTCTATTTCGTCCCTACTGACCGCCAGAGGCGGTGCTTTAAGCACTGGATGACTTATACCAACAATGTCATGAAGAATCCAAGCCCTTGCTCACCACTGGAAACAGCGGAGCTCGGCAAAAGGACCACGCCCAAAGAATGGGGAGTGGCGACATTGACCTGATGACAACTGGAGAATGTGCCAGAAGACGCCCACGACGCCGCGGCGCAGATGGTCTCCAGGGGCACCACCCTCAGGGCAGCCCAAGATGTTGAGATGCTCCTTGTAGAGTGGCATCTCAGCCTGATGGCAGGGGGCGGCCACTGGCCCCATAAGCCTGTGAGATGGTATCGATAACCCAGTGGGGCAGCCACTGGTTAGAGGGCATAACCTCCTTTAGTGCCGCCAGGGCAAAATCAAGAGTTGCTCCTACTACCGTATACAGGCAGTAGCCTTGATATACGCCCTTTGGGCACCCCCAGGGCACAGCAACTTCAACGTGCCGTAATCCTGAATGTCAAAGCGTGCCAGCTGGGCAGGCTGATTGAAGTGGGTTTGTGGAAGGACCCCGGGCAGGAATGCCACATTTGCCCAAAGGGCAACGCCTGAGAGTCCCACCTCGGGCATGCATTGTTTATGGAGAGGACATGCAACTCCCCGACTCGCTTCCCTGAGGCTATGGCAAGCAGAAATGCTGCCTTCGTGGGCAGCCACCTAAGCCCCACCTGGGCCAGGGGCTCGAAGGGAGGAGATGATCGGGCATCCGGCAGCAGGGGCAGGTCCCAAGCCGGAGCCCTCGGGGTGCTAGGGGGATGCTGCCGTAAAGCCCCTCTCATAAAGAGGGACACCGACCTGTGGCACCCCGCCGTGGCGCCGTCGACCTGAACATGTCGGGCAGAAATCGCAGCCACATAAATTCAGAGTGGAGTGAGAACGTCCACTATCTAGAAGGGACTGTTGTCTAAGCAACAACGTACATGCTGTCCCCAAGGAACACGCACATTATTGCCCCCCAGTTGGGGTAGAAAGTGCGTGAGTGCAAGCTGCACAGCCCTAGCTCTAGCACGTTGACCTGGCGCGCACTCTCCTGGGCAGACCGCTGACCCTGAACGGTCCTGCCCTGCACCCCACCCTGAGAGACATGCACCTATGGTGATGGTCTCCTGGTGGGATGGGATGGCGCCCATGGGCACGCCCACTAGGAGATAGGCCCTGCCCCTCTTGCGTGACAGAGAGTGGAGGCAATGCTGTGACACCCTGACTTCCCTGTGCCACTTGGCGTCCAAGTGAAGGCTGTTCAGCCACATCTGCATGGGGCGCAACGACAGAGGGCCTAAGGGCCCAGCGGCCGAGGCAGCTGCCAGTCTGCCCAAGGGCCGGAGGAACTGAATATAAGGCACCATCTTGCCCGGCCCACGTGGAAGTAGGCATCCCTCAAGTCCACGGTTGAGAACCACTCCACCTGTGCATATGCAGTGGTCAGCATATAGAATGGCAGCACCTTCGGGAATCTGTTGATTCCTCTGAGGTCCAAGATCGGGCAAAATCCGCCGACTTTCTTGCTCACGAGAAAGTACGCCGAGTAGAACCCCCTGGGCTAAGCAGAGGGTCTTACTGGCTTGATTGCGTCCTTGGACAGAAGGACGGCCAACTCTTGGGCCAGAGCTAGGGCCCCTGCCGGATCGCTGACGACTGTCAATTAGACCCAGCCGAAGGCTAGGGGCCGGAGCTGCGGTCCGTACCCCTGGGTTAAGGTGAAAACCACCCAAGGGACGGAAGTACAGACCGCCCAGTAACTGAGCTGCTGCTGGGAAAGCAGCCGACGACCGCCCCCGGGATTTCAGGGCCCAGCCCCCCGGCCCCTGGAGCCTCTTGGGGGGCGCCGGTAAGGCTCTGGGGCACGAGGCCGCCTGGAAGGCGGGCGACCTGGGGCACGAAAGTCATTGGGTCGCGCCGCTAAGACCTCTGCAGACCACCCCTGTAATCCAGCGGCTGGGTGCGGCTGCTAGAGCGGCCCCTGGGCCTGCTCGGAGTGTCTGCCTAGCTTGGGCGGCACGCTCCAGTGCCTCCAGGGCAGCTGACGCTACGGAGGACTCTCCTACATGCCTCCGTTAGTGGTGACTGGGCCAGCGAAACCTGGCGACGAGTCTGTACCAGCGACAAGGCGTCCTCATACATAGGTGCGTCAACCGAAGGAGGTGCGTCAGCCGAAGGAGGTGCGTCAGCCGAAGGAGGTGCGCCAACCGAAGGAGGGGGCGTCAACCGAAGGGGGGGTGACTACTCACCGAACAGAAAAAGGGATGTACTGTAGCTACATCCGCATTACCGGTAGAGGGAGCGGGAGCGAGAGCACTGCCTTCACCTAGCTGGGTAAAATAAAGAAGCTTAACAGTACATGCAAGACGTTAGCCGAGCAGCTGCTGCTAACGATCAAGCGAGATCAAGTCAAATAACACACATGTTTAAGACCAGATAACTAGCTTCTAAAGAAGAGAACAGCACAGAGCCGTAGTTACAGCAGTAACCATGGCCAGTGCTCACACGGCATATAACCGTAGTTACAGTAGTAACTATGGCCAGTACTTACACGGCTTAGAACCGTAGTTACAGTCGTAACTATGGCCAGAACTTACACAGCATAGAGCCGTAGTTACAGTAGTAACTCTGGCCAGTACTTGCACGGCTTGGAACCGTAGTTACAGTAGTAACTATTGCCAGTACTTACATGGCTTGGAACCGTAGTTACAGTAGTGACTATGACCAGTACTTACACAGCATAGAGCCGTTTACGGTATTGACAATGGCCAGTACTTGCACGGCTTGGAACCGTAGTTACAGTAGTAACTATGGCCAGTAGTAGCATAGAGCCGTAGTTACGGTATTGACTATGGCCAGTACTTACACGGCTTGGAACCGTAGTTACAGTAGTAATTATGGCCAGTACTTAGGGCTTAGCACCTTAGTTACAGTAGTAACTGTGGCCGGTGCCTAAAAGTGTCAGCCAAACGGCTGCCCACTAGATAATATAATATTGGGAGGATGAAATCCCAATGGTCAAAATGTTTTTTTCCCTCCCAGAACTGCCAGTGCAGCACCTCCCCAGATCTGGCGCCCTAGGCGAACATCTAGCCAGTGCTACGGGCCGGCCCTGAGTTCATATCATGGTTCATATGCAACTCGCAAATATCTTTCTCTCTCTCTTCTCTCTCTCTTATCTCTCAATGTTGGTACGCAAATGCGCTTTGTTTCAAATGACCCGGTGCTCTTTTTTTGGCGGAGGTGCGCATGCGCACCTGCGCACCAGTTATGTGCAGCCCTGGATATAGCGCTACTGCAACCATACCATGCGTTTACCGGGAGCGGGAGCGAGAGCACTGCCCTCACCGGCTGAGTTAAATAATTAAGCTTAACAGTACATGCAAGGTGTTAGCCAAGCGGCTGCTGCTAACAATCAAGCAACCAAGTCAGAACACAATGTTAAGACCAGATAATTAGCTTCTAAGAAAGAGAACAGCCCGCATAGAACCGTAGGCCATGGTTACAGTAGTAACCGCACATGCGGAGCACCCAGCACCTGCAGTGAAGATGTTCTCTGCATATCATCCTAGTGCTAGGAGTCTAGTACTAGGAGCAGTAATACAACGATCTAGCGCTACTGCAATCAAACCCTATGTTACCGGGAGCGCTGACCTCACCGGCTGAGTTAATAGTTAAGCTTAACAGCAAGGTGTTAGCCAAGCGGCTGCTGCTAACAATCAAGCGACCAAGTCAGAACACAAATGTTAAGACCAGATAATAGCTTCTAAGAAATAGAAAGTACTTACCTTACTCTCTGCATCTAAACGAAAAACGGGTTTAAAATATGACACTCTGGGCTTTCCATACTAAATTGAATGAGGGACACAGCCAAAGCTGGGACTCAAATGCTAATGATAGCTCGGGCACAACGCCACAAGCAGAACTTTCAAAAGAGCATAAGGGCAACTTTATGGGAGAGGAAGCGGGAACACTGTCGTCACCAGAAAGTCTAAGCCAAACCAAAAATAAGACAGCAATCAGGACAACTTGGCTGGGAGAGGGTGCGGGGACACAGCCATCACTAGCAACAAGCTGACACCAACCTGTCTGTCGAGGCTCTGCACAGCGCACAACCGGCCACAGCTCCTGGAGGACGCGTTAACGACCCGTAGCTCCGACTGTCAGTCACGAAGCTGCACGCGGCCAGCTGCTTGCAGAGCAATCCCTCAGATCAAACGTTCAAACCTGAACGCTGTAGGCTACAAAAATGTAGCCACGGTACCCTCGCGCAGCGAGAAGATGAAAGGAACAGATCCTCTGACGACACCGGCTGATATACGTGGGTCACAGGTGACTTTGTTGTTATTGGTACTCGAGCTGCGCATGCGCGCGATGGACATACCCAGTGCTTAAAGCACCGCCTCTGGCGGTCAGTAGGGACGAAATAGAACCCTGGTTCCCATCCTCAGACTTTGCCAGTTCTTCGTTTATTCTTCAGTGGTAAACTATCGTCCAGGCCTACTAGTGTTTTTCCTAGTGAATTTTTGATGGTCCTTGTGAAAGGAAATTATTTCCTAATCCTGCTTGTTTTTCCTGTTCCAGATCCACATACTCCAGCCGCTCTGCCTGCCACGTCCGGCCCTCCCTCCTGGTCAGCCCAGCTCCACGTCTCCCCTCTATGTGCTCATCGTCAACAACAAAATAAAGCCTTTTTTTGACACTTCACCACTGTCTCAGTTTTAGTGCTTGCATAGCGGGTTCTCATCTCCAGTCACTTCTCGGGAAGCCTAACATTTTGGGTGACTCTGGGTCAAATTTGGCCCAATCAAGATTCATCTTGGACTTTAGACAGTTTCTTGGGGAAAATTGTTATTGAATGATGTGCTGGAATCAATAAAACAGCATTATTTTTGACAGTTGGGATGGCATGCATTCTGGATCTGTTGAATCTTTTTGCTAATTAGTGGCGCATTCTGGCCGGGATATCGTTTTTTACGTGCTGGAGAACTGTTTTCTGAAAGCACTTCATCAGAATGGGCGTGCCACTGCGCGATATTCGGATTGATTGCACCCTGCAGACTTTTTAGGGACAAGGACTAAATCTGTCAGACAAGAAAGACAAGCTAGCTCACTTTAAAGTCTTCAACCCCATGTCTAATGACTCCTACACTTTCAACACCCCAAATCTGCTTTCCCTCCACTTGTCTAGATTGAACACGACAAACAGACAGTGGGAGTAGGGATAATCTGTTTTGCTGAGGCAAACATTTGAAAGAACGGACAGACGGATTGATTTTTACAAAGCCGATGTGATACTCCCCAATTTTGACCCAGGCTATATGTGTAGGAGCTGAAAATGGATCCAAATGAGGCCTTTAATACACCGAGAGACAGAGATATGGAGGAGGTAGAGAGATAGATTGAGGGGAGAAAGGAGAGATAAATGGTAGTAAAGCAGACAGAGAGAGATAGATTGAGGGAAAGCAGAATAAATGGGAAGGTACAAGAGAGCTAGAGATGGATTCAGAGAGTGGGAGTGCGCAAAGGGTGGGAGAGACAGATTAATAAAGGTAGAGGGGAAGAGAAATCGATCTTGTGGCAAGAATATGCCTCCCGGAGGATAAGACTCTTAGAATACCAGGTTGGTTTTCTTTGCTTGCAGGAAGAGGTATTTCTGTGCTTCTTAAAGTGTTAGACTCATATGGGTTTTTGAAGGTCAATATTTGTTCTGAATTCTTTGCAGTCACGTAGAATTCTCTACATGTTACAGTGGTATAATTGACTTTTTTTGTCAGTTTTTGGCTTATTTCCCACGTATTCACATGCAAATTAAAACATATGTTAAAGGGGCCATTTTATGTTTTTTGGGGTTTTCTCTTTCATGTAGTGTGTTCTATAGATTTGTGTACATGTAAATGGTCTGCAAAGGCTTCATTCCCATAGTTACCTCCAGAGGGAGTTTCTCTCCCATCATTGCAACCAGTGACTTTATTGAGGTGTGATAGTTTTGGAAGGGGGAGACAGAGGGGTTGACACGCAAATTGTCCCATGGGCCTGATTCGAGCCCGAATACTTCGCATGTGGACTTACCCCAGTAGATAACTTTATAACTATGAATGTGTAAGCCCAGATCATTCTCATAAAAGTCATCTAAGTGTGGAAAAAGTCCTTGCCCTTTCTAGTTTTAAGGCCCTGTACACCTAGGCACACTCTTGCTGAATAGACTTCTTATCAGCATGAGCACAGACTATTTGATTGGCATCCCCAGACTCTTCTCTTTGTTCTACCTCTAATAGTGAGACAAATGACACGTTTATCTTTCTTATTAGTTCTGAATCGGCTGGCCTCAAGTACAGCCCTGCATAGTTTTGCCCCTCTTCTGGAGACACGAACAAGGACACACAAACAAGGATACACAAGACCTACCTTTGCTGAAGTCTTTTATCAGACACATACAACCCTTTAGTAAGTGATCCATGCAGCTGATCGGACTGATTCTAGTAATACTTCACTTTCTGAGCCAAGTTTCAATTTGTGTACGATCCTAGACACAGATTTGATGCACACTTGGACACAACAGGGACTAACAGGCATGCATAAGGTTACAACTAATTCCTTTTTGTTTGTTTGTTTTGAAGTACTGAACCACATCACTGCAACATGGCTGTATACTTGGATGGGAACGATTAATCGAATATTCGAAATTATTCAGATATTCGAATAATTATTCAGGTATTCGAATATGAGTTATTAATTTTTTTATTATTAATTTCTTTTTTTTCTTTCTTTTTTGGGAAGGATGTCTAAGTTGATTACATAATATAAAATGTAATGTATACAACAGTGCCATAGCTAAATGTGTTAGGTCTAAAGGTGTGTTTTGCTCCGCTCACCGGTCCCTCACAGCGGGCACAGCTGCAGGTGCTGATCTCTCTCTCTCTCTTGCCTCCGTTATACTTCACTCGCGTTTATGTCCAAATCCATCAGATCTAGCTAATGATATGGCTGATGCCCCTCCCTACACGCAGATCACGCAGACTCAAACCTGATCTTCTGCCCAAATGCTCCGCAGCCGTTGCAAGGTTCCGGCGCTAACAGTTCATGAGCGTGCTCCCCCGCCCCCTGTCAACACTCGCGACACATGAGTGGCCAGCCTAAACAACAATAAGCACTGCTTGGCAACTGTGTGTGGCGGCAAAGTACATAGACATTTTGACAGGAGAGATTTCGGTTTGCCGGTATTCAACATATTTTACCAGTCATAGTCCGGTAATTATTTACACTCTAAGAAGAGTCCTCAACAGACACAAACATAAATATTTCGACCAGGTTAGAGTGCGGTGTAGAGTGCAAACTATTCCAAATTAAACTTGTATATATATATATATACATACTATACCTTGCTATACCCGCAACCTCTGTTCCAGCTGAGAGGGTGTTCTCTACAGCTGGCCTGATTGTGAATCGCCTCCGCACATGAAAGCTGTAGACCTATAGAGCTATCAAACTGTGATCACCAGTTCAATACATTTGACAAATTCGACTTGGTTTCTATACTTATTTGAACATGTATTTATTTCCAAAACGTATTGAAATTTTTTTTCTTCACAATGTTAGAATTATTATTTTTTTCACTATTTTTTTTTTTATAGGATATGTACATTTCGGTTAACCGGTTAACCGTTTTTTGGGGGGTTGAATATTCGAATATACCTTTGCTTTCAAATTCCCATCCCTAATACTCACGTCTAATAAGGGAGGCCTCTGCATAAATATTTGTTTGAAATCTCATACTTGCATTAAACATAAAATAATTACAATTAACCAGCTTACACTCTGACCGATATAATTCAGCGCAACTCAAAATGTGGTTACCTTACATAACCAAATCAGGCATTAGTCCATATTAGCTAGAAGGTGACCCACAACATATTTGTCAATTACCGGGTAAAACTACGATGAAAATGCGATATAGATATAATATCTGCATTAGCGCAAGATTGTTACACTTACACATTAATTACAAATCTGTGCCACTACTTGTATACATATTTTCAATACTAAAGCTTACATGAAATAAACAGACACGAGCATATCTCTGCAAAGTGGCTCCAGCTAGGTCTAATAAGTGATGCGTTTACCTCTGCTGCCTTTACCTAAAGGACCCCTGAGCTGCCTTCTGTGCCTGTGTGAGCTTAACATCTTGTAACAATAACTTCACCTACTAGATATGAAAGTTGGCATTGACCATGAATTTATATCAAAAAGATACAGGATAATATATACATAAAATATCACAACATATAAAGTGATTTTGCGACAGATCATGACACCTCAATGTCGAAGCTCTAAGAATGGCTGCAAACAAAGCTGAGACTGCAATTCAATATGGTAGTGCTGCGTACCGGTACGCCGAACCGGTACTGGACTTGTAAAAAGTTTTGGTTCTAGTCCGGTTAAAACTGGAACGTCGGGAACCGGTACTTGGACTCGCAAAAAAACTAGCACTTATGTATATTCTCCTTCTTGTTCTAAACCATCTAAAACCTCCCTGAAGGCAGGAGAGACTGAAAAGAGTCAAGGGAAGCTTATAAAAGTTAACAGCATTTAATTACACAAAAGATGCGGTGGTGTACAAATGAAATTGCAAAAGGAGGCGCTCTCCTCATCTCCCGTCAGCCCAGGGTTGCGTTCCAATAGTCCATTTAGCTTAGGAACCTTCCTAACCAAGTGAAATGACCCGGAAGTACGTCACTGGCAGCCATGTTAAGTGCCGTTCCAATTCTCCAAATGAAAGGAAAGGAGGTTTCAAACTTCCTTTATAACCTCATTTAGCTTAGGAACCACTGGACCTCCCTTGACGAAAGGAGAGGAGAAAATGCTGCCCCACAATGCATTGCAGCCTCAGCATTTGCCATCACTCAACAGTCGGCCGTTCACGGAAACAACTGATTATGACCGAGAAATTATATCATGAACGTTACGGTGTTTATGAAACATTTTAAAACCTATGTGGTAAGTTGCCAAAGTGCTTTGTTCTGAACGTTCGTCAGTATTATAATCAAAAAGAGAAATATGAACGTTAGTTTTTACTGAAATGATCAAATAAAGTCAACATTTCACAGTCTTTACTGAGCTGTGTGGAGTTTGTTCAACTTTTAAAAGATGTTTGAATGGTGATATACACAGTGATAGATGTTAAGGACTAACGTTTATAATAAATATCAATCAATCAATCAATGTTTATTTATATAGCCCAATATCACAAATGTTACATTTGTCTCAGTGGACTTTACAGTTTGTACAAAATATCAGTATGACAATACGACACCCTCTGTCCTTAGACCCTCACATCGTACAAGGAAAAACTTCCGAAGAAAACCCACAGTTTAAAGGGAAAAATGGGAGAAACCTCAGGGAGAGCAACAGAGGAGGGATCCCTCTCCCAGGACGGACAGACGTGCAATACTGTAGATGCCGTGTGTAAATTGAAAAGATAATACATTTGCAACATAGGTAGTCCAAATGTTTGGAAATGCATGTGTGTATAATAGGAAGATGAATCCACGAGGATATCCATCCAGGACCTATGATCCAGGACCACAGCCACGACTCAAGATCCAGGGCTCGCGATCCAGGACAGAGGAGCGCAGGATCATCCATGACTCCGGATCCCGGCGTATATAGACACCAAAAAGAAAGACATTTGGGGAAGCTGGGTTAATCGGAACATGAGAGTACACAAGTATAGACAGAGAGAAGGAAGAAGTAAGATGTCCCCCGACAAACTAAGCCTATATCAGCAAAACTAGGGGCTGAATCTAATCAGCCCTAACTATAAGCTTTATAAAAAAGGAAGGTCTTAAGCGCACTCTTAAAAACGGATAGGGTGTCTGCCGCCCGAACACAAACTGGAAGCTGATTCCACAAATGTGGAGCTTGATAAGAAAAGGCTCTGGCTCCCATTGTACTTTTAGAGACTCTAAGAACAACCAACAACCCTGCATTCTTGGAACGCAATGCCCTAGTAGGACAGTAGGGTATAATGAGTTCTTTAAGGTAAGATGGCGCCTGCCCATTAAGGGCTTTGTAGGCGAGAAGAAGAATTTTAAATGCTATCCTGTGTTCTATAGGGAGCCAGTGTAAGGCAGCCAGAACAGGAGTAATGTGGTCCCTTTTCCTAACTCTGGTTAGTACACGAGCTGCAGCATTTTGAATCAGCTGAAGCGACGTGACTGACTTCTTGGTACACCCTGATAATAAAGAGTTACAATAATCCAGCCTTGAAGTAACAAATGCATGGACTAGTTTCTCTGCATCGTTTTGAGGCAAGATATGCCTGATTTTTGCAATGTTACGTAGATGGAAGTAGGCGGTCCTTGAAATTGATTTTATGTGGGCGTTAAAGGATAAATCCTGATCAAATATAACACCAAGATTCCTTACAGTCTCACTGGAGGCCAAATTAATGCCATCCATAGTTAATATATCCTTAGATAATTTGTTTCGTAGATTCTTCGGGCCAAGTACAATAACTTCAGTTTTGGTCGTGTTTAACATCAAAAAGTTTAAGGTCATCCACGTTTTTAAGTCCTTAAGGCAGTCTTGAATTTTATTTAGATGATTAATTTCATCAGGCTTGATTGATAAATATAGTTGAGTATCATCCGCATAACAATGAAAATGTACAGAATGATTCCTTATAATATTGCCTAACGGAAGCATATATAATGTGAACAAAATAGGTCCGAGCACTGAGCCCTGTGGCACTCCATGGCTAACTTTGGTTTGCGTGGAAGATTCATCATTGACACGTACAAACTGAGAGCGTTCAGATAGATAGGACCTAAACCAGTCTAAAGCAGTTCCCTGTATGCCAACTAAGTGCTCTAGTCTTTGCAATAGGATATCATGGTCGATAGTATCAAATGCAGCACTGAGATCGAGCAAAACAAGAATAGAGACACGTCCCTTGTCTGAGGCTATTAGAATGTCATTTGTGACTTTAACCAGAGCTGTCTCTGTGCTATGATGTGTTCTAAAGCCAGACTGAAAATCTTCAAATAAATCATTGTTTTTTAAGTAATCACACAACTGTTTTGCGACTGCTTTCTCAAGAATTTTTGAGAGGAACGGAAGATTAGAAATAGGTCTATAGTTGGCTAAAACCTCTGGATCGAGGTTGTGCTTTTTAAGAAGCGGTTTTATCACTGCTACTTTGAATGATTATGGAACATAGCCTGATAATAAAGACATATTCATAATATTTAATAAAGAAGTGCTAATTAATGGAAAAACTTCCTTCAACAGCTTAGTTGGAATTGGGTCTAACATACACGTTGATGGTTTAGAAGAGAGAATCATTGCATTTAATTGTTCAAGGTTAATGGCTGAAAAGCATTCTAGTTTACTATCTAGTGTAATATTAGAACTTACGTTTCCGGGAGCTGTTGATAACACTATACTGGTCAAAGGCAAGAGGTCATTAATTTTGTTTCTAAGAGTAACAATTTTATCATTAAAAAAGCACATAAAATCATTGCTACTGAGTGCTATGGGAATAGAAGGCTCAATCGAGCTGTGGCTTTCTGTCAGCTTGGCTACAGTGCTGAAAAGAAATCTTGCATTATTCTTATTCTCATCTATTAATGAAGAGTAGTAGGCTGCTCTCGCTTTACGTACATAAATACATTTGTATTTATTTTAAGATATTTTCATAGTTCATACAATCATACGTATTGGGATCATTTGTATTAATGTGGACCGGAGGGAGAGGGTGACGAGCATAAGTTTCACTTTCCTTTTTTATTTCAATTCCAACTTTGGTCATGAAGAATATGTTTCTCTGTTGTCCACGTTCATAAAGCATAAAGCAACAGCATCAGAGCACGGTGCAGAGTCTCTAGATGAGTTTACAGTAGTCCCTCATTCTTATTAAACATCCATGTTGTAGTCCGCTATAGAAAACTGTAGTTTCCATAGTTTCCCCACAGCAGCAGCAGACGCACATTCAGGACGTCCGCTGGCGCATCATAAACACGTCAGATAGTGAAAGTGCATTCGGATTCTCTAAGTACCGCAGTCTCTTCTCCTAAGTCCTTTTGAATTCTCCTATCCACTATCCCTTAACCCCGTGACGTTTCACTCAGAGGTCAAGGAATAGGAGATAGGGTTAGAATTTAGGAGCTGATTTTTGGATTATCGGAAAGCAACCCAGGTCAGCAGGTAGAAGAGATCAATTATTGGCTTACTCTTCCTGTTGTCATCTGAGGTCTTCTCCTATTGGCCGGCGTCGTCGGGGAGCGGGTCCAATGCAATTCCTGCCTTTTTCTGTTGCTAAATTACATCATTCTGGTGTCTGTGGTTATTTAAACATTCCCTGATAAACGTTATTCAGCGTCAATAAATGAGTGCTAATCCCAGTGTGCTCAGTGTACAACATCACATGTCATTTCACCTTCAATTCACGGTTTGAAAACGTAGCATTTGGCCACATGCTAATGCTAACCGGAAGTGAAGAATGTTCAGAATAAAAGTATTAAGTTAATAGTGTGAACTTTCGGTTCTTTCAGAATAAAACTGATTTAAATTAAATAGTGTAAATTTAATTCAAAATTACGCCATATCAACATTGATTTTAATTTCTAACAGTATGTATGTACATCACTATGTATGTACTGTATAATGTACACATGTAGAGTTGTAGAAAATACATGGTGTACAGACAGTACAGTACAGTCACTACAGTGTATACTGTATAGTAGGTGTGTAACAGTGTAATGCTCATAGTCTACTCTACACTCTACCTTTCAGCAACGTTTTAGGGATTTAGGCTCAGTCAGCTCAGGGACTGTTTGGTTACTTTAGTTTGGTAAATGAAATAAATGTTTAAACTTTGTAGTAGTTCACTGTAGTTGCTGTCATAAGTCATTTGTAGACTAAGTGGCAAAAAGTGTTTTTTTTACATTTGTACTTTGTAGAGAAATTTAGACACAAGTTGGAAGGGAGCACAATAAACCTGACGAGTTTGAATTTGAGTTGATTATGAGTTAATTTTCAATTGATAATTAGCTCACAATAAGTTCACTTTAGTTGCTCACACAACTTGACACAAGCCATGGGTTCAGGTCCGGAGTTATAAGTCCGGACCTGAACCTGAACCTCTGGACTTGAGTCCGGACCTGAACCTGAATGTGAGTCCAGGTACGCAGCACTATGTGAAGGTAATGTATACATTTGAGTATTCTTAAGTGTTCTTGGTGATTTAAAAGTATTTATTATGCTATATTTGAACAATATAATATATGGCCTTATCTATAGCCTACTAAACATGTCTCTGAAGTGTTTTGTTCAAAATACCAAACAGAACACCCATTGTTGCATGCCTCATACCCCTTTATTTCAGCCCTGTTACTAAAGTGCTGATTCTTGGTCTGGCCCTTTAACGAAGACGTGTTAATACTGTAATTACTAGCTTTTACGTTCTTTCAGGCGGCTAGCTAAGCTAAGCTAAGCTAACACGTCAACAACAACTGTAATTTCTAGCTTCTACGTTATTTCAGCCAGATAGCTAAACTAAGCTAAGCTAATAGGTCAACGGCGTTGTACCGACCCGGCTGCGCACACTTGACTCGGTAATGTCACGGCCAGCAGATACTGTTCTGCTAGGTTAACTCATGTCATGTTAAACGTCAAAGTAAACAAAATAAATAATTTGATTCTAGTGGAAGTTACGTAATTCAAGTTTCTCTATCCCACAGTTAAGGTTAGACTAGCAACATGTAGTTATTTAGTATTTCATCGTTATCTACTCAACTTACTTACCACTGTCTTGTTTTTTTCTCTCATCTTCATCTTTTTTCTTCTTTCTTTTTTCGCTTCCAGAAAGATAATTTCTCTTCATTTTTCAGTGCCTTTCCTTGTCATCAGGATTATTTTGTTAACAATCATGCACGCGATTTGCGACACTGACCGGAGTGAGCCTGAATAAGGTGGGGCCCCATTAGGGAGGACTCCTACTGTCTGTCATTGCAAACGTTGCGCATTGCCCCACTCACTCAAATTCAGTTAATCTACAATAATGGGGCCCCCACTATTGTAGATGAACTGAATTTGATGAAGGCTTATGGCAATGTATGATGTCTGTTTAATTGTATTTTTTGTATAATTTGTTGTTCTGAATTTTGCATTAAAAAAAAACATTTTAAAAAAACGACACTGATGTCGTTTTAAAGATGTGTCGCCCCTCGGGGGCCCCCTACTGGTCTGGGGCCCCAAGCAGTTGCCTGCCTTGCCTGTCCGCAAGCGGCGGCCCTGTATATATATATATATATATATATAACAACTGTATTCTAAGTCCCTTAGGGGATTCAGCTAGCTGACTGTATATGGGGATGATAGGTTGGGCCGTGGGCGGAACGTTGCCAGGAGTTCAACGTAAAGCAAGCCTGCATTTCCAATATGTTGTCATGACCGCAGCAAATCTGGATCAGCTCCGTTGTACCCCAGTTTTTAGAGATGTGGGTAAGGAGGAAAAGAGAGAGGGTTTTATTTGCTGACACTTTGTGAGTCTCCTTTAATACCGGGACACATATTTATGTATAAAAGAAATCAAAAAGTGCATTTTACATAATAGGTGCCCTTTAATGAACCCAGAATCAACGAGAACCACAGTAACAGTTGAAATGTGGATATGGAGAATCCTAAACCAAAGTCCCTATTCGCAAGACCGGAGGTCAAGGTTGCCTGAGGAGGTTTACCTTTTTTCAAAGAACATATAAGTAAAAGTGTGTAGTGACTGTGCACACTGACACAAATCAGGCTTTATTTGGCAATGCCAGAAAGACATTGGAAAGAAAAAGCCTTTTTTGTGCCAAAATGACTAATGATTACAATTATTTGTGTGCATCCATAAATGACAACTTTGAGAATGGGAGATATTCTGGTTCAAGTTCACAACGACTGAAGTGAAACCCGGCACAATCCAAATGTATAAATGTGTATGCTTTTATGCATGAAGTAATTGAGCCTTGAATATCCACAGAGGCTCACACTTTCTAGAAAAAAGTGTTTTGCCTCTCTAGTTTTTAGAATAAACAGCCAAAGTGCCACCATGGACATGAAACATGAAAAGACAAAAATAAATCCTTAATAAGGAAAGACATTTCTGGAAGAAATTGGCAGAAAGTCGTACAAGGAAAATATTTGTAGACATGAAAAAGGGAAAACAAATCATCGGTTACTTACAGCAGGAGAAACAAGGAAGACAAATAAAGGAAAATCAGCATGTCCTGTAATTAGACTGAAACTACTGATTAGGCCATAGTTGGATAGGATGTCTCTATGGGTTTGTGTATTAGTGTGTGTGTGTGTGTGTGTGTGTGTGTGTGTGTGTGTGTGTGTGTGTGTGTGTGTGTGTGTGTGTGTGTGTGTGTGTGTGTGCATACGTGCGTTTCCCTGTGAGTGTTTGTTTTGTTAGAGTTGTTAGACTCATATATAAGTCAATCAGTAAAGTAAAATGTCTTCTAAATTGGGTTACAGACTGTTTACAGGGGTTAAATAGTGGTGTGTGTGTCTGTGTGTGTATGTGTCAGAGCACAGATTTGAGGAAGAGCGTACCGTGACAAGCCTCATTAAGAGGGAATCTCTCCACTGTTCTGCCTGTCGACATCACCACCGCCAGACTTCTCTAATTACGCTCTCTAAGTGCCGTTACGTGCAAGCAATCAGCCCACTGCTCTTTGCATATGCAAATATGACAGACCTGATCATTAGCTTTTATATCTCACACACTCTAATTGTTATTGTAAAAACTGCTGCATGGAGCCAAGGGCGAACACACTCGGTCCTCTCGTGGACTAACCCCCCCCTCGCTCACTCCCTCAATCCATCACCAACTGTCGCCTCTCATTCCGCTACATGTTTTATGAGATTTTGTCGCTCTAAACAGAGTCATGTGGTAGAATGTCACAGTAGTATAATCAGCTAACAAATTCCTCTGCCTGACAGTGTTTAATCGGGCGGGGGGGGGGGGAAATAATAGGAGCATTTTCTGGCGTTGGGCTAATTGGCCAAATGGAGTCACTTAGGCAGAACTACAGTCCCATTGCAGCAATGATGATGATAGTGATGAGGATGATGGTCCCAGAGAAACCACAAGGCACCCCTGGCAAACATGTTTTTCTACAATTTCAACAGTAATGCTTTTCTTATCCTCCGGGAAAATACAGTGAAACAACAGAAATGTATTAAAGGTTTCAAGGACTGTGAAATGATTGTCCTCCAGACAATGCAAGGATTTGCATTTGTTAATCAATGCATTATCTGGACCTGCTCAAAAACCAATCCAGAGGCCCAAATGACCCCCAAATAACGTTAAGGTACAGTATATTCAATGAGAAGCAACACATTACTTGTCTTTGTATATATAAAGAATGTTTGGCACCAAGATAGATTCCATGTTGTATTTCCTTATTCACATGTTTTCATTTGGCATGTTATTAAAGTTATTTTTAACCAATTAGAAAACTAACTGCATCTGTAAAGCACTTTATCCAAACCCACAGTACCGATACAAACTTACACAGGCTCCGCCCTTTACAGGACTCTCTGGGTGATACTGTCCTTTATCACTAGCCCTCATTTCCAGCTGAAAAAGACAAGACAAGAACAGACATGTGGTAGTGTGTCGAGATGTCCAGCCAACAAACACTGAAAACGAGGGTTCTGGTAGCATGGTCATTGGATTTCCTTTAGGTACAGTGTCGCACTGCAACCTCCTGGCGCCCTCCCATTTGCTTCCACAGACAGCAGGATGGTCAGAGAGCAAGAAGCCTCTACAAACTTAGGTCCATGTCTGCAAGAAGCTGGTATATTTGATATTTTGATTATAGTGCAGCTGCTGCCAACAGGCGTTTTGCTTATATCCCTTCAGCAAAATGCCCCACCTAATCAACTAAGACTGACGTTTAGGACTGAAGCACTATTCAAATCAATATGGAAAATGGGCGGAGAGGGCCCAGATGGGATACCACAGCTTCTTAGCTTCTGCTTTCCAGCTTGTTGCTCATCCCCAGACCCAGTTTTATGGAGAGTGGCGATGCACCTTTAGAATGCATGGACAGGACTAGAAAGCTGGGCTATTCACTCAAGTCATACAACGTTAACTCTGGATATATCATCCCAGGAAGCAATAGATTACCAGTAACACTTTATGGTAAGGGTACATGAATCATCATGAATTCATTCATGTAGTAATTCATGAACAGAGTTGGGTGTAACGCTGTAATAATATTACTTTTGTCGGTAACAGAGTAGTGTAACGCGTTACTTTTATAATTCAGTAATCTCACTACAGTTACTAACATTGCCCCGACACGCGTTACTTCGTTACTTTTATAAAATAATCACACTCACTGACAGACAAGAGGGGTTTCCGCCGCAGGTTTATATACATGTAGGCCTATGTAATCTGCGCGATTTGCGAGACCACATCTCCACGTGCAGTGCTGCATAAACATGGATGAGTCTTTTCATCTGTAAACTCCCTCAACGGGGCCGCTCGCTCTCTTTTGTTGATCGCCCTCTCACGGGTGAACAGTTCAATGCCCCGCTTCATTGTAGGAATTCTGTCTCTACCACTTTAGTTTGACCATCTCTGTTACTAAGTTATGGAATACTAAATAAATAAGTAATTATATACCTTACCGTTATGCGCTCATAAAGAATGATAAGAATAATGCGTCTTGAACTGGTTTCATTAATTAGTGTCTTGACGTTTCACAGACTGTTAGCTTGTTGTGTGGCTGGTAGCCTATTTTAGAGCATATAAAAAGAAAGACTTGTGTTATGTCTTCCTTAATGCAATAGTAATTGGGGGTGCAAGTGGAGTCTCGCAGAGGCAAAACTGTGGCGCGCTTACACTGTAGGTGCGCCGCAGTCTGCGTGATCTGCCTGTAGGGAGGGGCAGGCCGGCCCGGCCCTGCGAGTAAAGTAACGAGTAGAGTAACGAATAAAGTAACGAGTTACTGTATGTAGAGAGTAACGAAGTAGTGTAATATATTACTTTTTTAAAAAGTAATATGTAATATGTAATATATTACTTTTTTTTAGTAACGACCCCATCTCTGTTCATGAACTATCAGTAATGCACAAGGATTAATAGTATATCATGCATTACTTAATGCATTAACTAAGGTATCTCAATCATCATGACTTCTGAGTTATTAATGATGTTCATGTGTTCTTCATATAGATCTGCAGTTAATGACAGGCCAACAAACTGACCAGTCACAGCAATTCCAAGTGTTGTAATCCTGATTAACTAAGCATTATTTTTGTCATTACTTCATCATGTTTGTGCCCCTTCAAATAAAGTGGTGACCCGTTCAGTCGGTCACAGCAGTGCATGTATTCCGTTGAATTCAAAGTGTTGTAATCATGATTGACTAAGCATGACTTTGTCATTACCTCATCATGTTTGTGCCCCTTCAAATAAAGTGGTGACCTGTTCCGTCGTTTACACTGATAAATAACATATGATTAATGGTGGCATGAAATAGAATCGCAATTAATGGGGTGGGTTGGAGAAATGATAGTAAGGTCACTGAATTTACACAAAATGTAATGCAGATGTTACCTCTTATCAGAGATACAAACTGAACAGGTTGTGTCTTGATCATACTAACGACAGGCATAAAGCGTTTTATTTCAAAAATTCCAAATGCTCACCATCAAGCGGTTATTTGAGCTGGTGCAACAAGGCAATTAGTTCACCATCATCAACCTCATTTTGATACTTTTATGTTGAGGTATCCCTAAAACAAAGTTATTGCGTTCAGCCTACAAGTACAGAACACTGGCATTCCGATATTCATAGGCCTTTCTTACCTCACAATCGTTGCACAACCGTGATAAGTGGGTCTCCTTTTATCCCGACAAACTCATATGCATTGCTGTTTGAAGAGAATGGACTATTTTCCACAAAGCTGATGACTGTTGATCTCACACCTAACCAAGTTCCGGTTAGCAATCTAAGACATGCAGCCTTTGCTTCACCAACAAGAGGAATATCTAGAGATTGAAATTGACTCATGCAGTGTGCGAGCAACTCTATCTGAACACAGACAGACAGCCCAGCTACAGGCAGTTTGTAACAGCGTAGATCATCGTGCAGGCGCTGTGGTTATGGCAGCTGCTCATATCGGGTAGTGCCATGGGGCTACTGCACATGCGGCCCCTGCAGAGGTATTAGGTAGTTTGCCGGTGGGGTTTGAACAATGTCTTCTGCTTGTTTTCGGCCCTGCAGTGTTTTACCTAGTTTGGTTGAGTCCTACCTGGGTGGGCTGTGGACTTTTCCACTGTGAAAGCCTTAATTATGAAGAAGTAGGCGGGCTGTGGCCACGAAACTTAAAACAATCGAGATCAGTGAGTTGTTGTTTTTTTCTTAAAAAAACGTACATTTGTAATGGTTCCTGTCAGTGGCGGCCGGCTCATAGGAGTGCTAGGGGCGCTGCCCCCCCTCTTCCTACATGTTTGATTGTCATTCAAAATAAAATAAAAAATAAAAAAAATATTTTAAAAAATAAAGAAAAATAATTTTTTTATTTTTAATGAACAAGGTAAATATGATATAGTTGGTATCAGTAAAATGTATAATCTACAATCAAATCTCGTTTAAAATTGTTTTACGATGTCTAAAGTTACTGATAAGTCACATGTTGCCTGCCTGGCCGCAGCGTGTATCATTACCCTCTCTCGTCCGGGCGCTAAGAAAGGAGCCCTCAGTCAGAGCAGCAGCAGCCAACACATTGCTGACTGTTGCTATCTGTAAACTATGCCGCCGAAACATAATTTCAGCCAATCACCGTCGTCAGATCTGATGGTCACAGGGCGGCAATTTCAGCGCCCGATGCAGTCTGTGAGTTGTTTGGAGTCGTATCCAAGGTGACGCTGCAGTGAGTAGTTGATGAGGATGGCTGCGTCTGCAGGGGGAGACTCCGGGTGCTAGTGGATCGCCAGAGCTGTAGATTAACATGTACATGCTTGTTGTAGTTGTAAGTGCAATGCCTGTAGCACCATGGAGCATATGTGTGGGCTGGACCTGTATTTTACAGGAAAGGAGTGAGCAGAGGGTCGAGTTGTCGATTCTTGTTCAGTTTTCTGTGACTATCTTCCTCACCCTCTCAGACTTTGAGTTGCGCGCGCTGCTAAAGAGACGCGCTACCATGGAAACCAAACAATGGTGTAGCTGTATTAAAGTCCGAGTGGAAACAGTCGTGAGTAAATCTGATTTGGTCAGAAATCGGGAGAAATGCGGGAGAAATATGACCCCGGGAGAGGGCAATGAAATCGGGAGTCTCCCACGAAAATCTATCGTTCTATGTTACCATAATGTATATGCAGAATTATATGTGGTGCTACGAACACATACATACATGAACGTCAGCCTTGCATACAAACTCATATATGGTGTAATCTGCAAAACAATCACATGTCTTTAGTGGTCACATTAGTATTGTGTGTACTGTATTCCGTCACCATTACAGTCATCTTACCTGTGCACAACATATTTATGACCACAGTCAGCATTCATCATATCAACTTTCAATGTCTGTATTTTCTGTATTAACTCTCTATTTCATTTCAAACCTTTATTTATCCAGGTGTATCCCATTGAGATCATTGATCTCTTTTTCAAGGGAGACCTGCTCAAGTAGGTTCTGTGAGGGAATAATTATTTCTTTACTCCTAGATATTTAACCTTATTGCCTGTTGACGTTAATAACCAACCAATATTCTGTTATCTCCTTTAAGGAATGTGCTCCAGCACTTAAGTGTCAGTTTTATGGCCTGATGGGGGGTTTACGACTGTGAGAACGCTGGCTTCTAAACACAACAGTGATTGAGTATTTCCAGTTGCGGGATATCTTCAGTGTTCCCAGGTGTTAAAGCCCCATCCCCCAATATGCTCATTAACTCTCTGTAAACTAGTTAAAAGGTCTATCGAGAGATAGGCTGGTCAGAATTGACATGACAACCACCCGTGCAGTTAGATATTTTGCTGCTGTGACTTGTGATATGAATTCTCCGGCCGTTGACTTGTAATAAACATCATTGTTTGACATCAAAGCTCCAACTCTCCTCGTGTCTCTCTGAGTCCTGACTGTCCATTGCTGCAGAAGTTTCCCTTACAGGTTCCACATGAAACATAAACAGAACAACAAAAAGGACATCATACAGCATCATTACAGGGATTTAAAATGTACATAACTACATTTAGAATGTGAACAGGCTATAGCTTAAGCCATGGGTCGGCAACAGGCGGCCCGCGGGCCATTGTTGGCCCGCCAGCAATAATATTTGGCCCGTAATTTTGAGAATCAAAAATGAAATATTATTTATTTTTTTATTTTTTTATTTTACAACATAGGACCGACACATCAGGGTTTCCTTTAGCCGCCGATCGATCGGCCGCCGGTCATTATCGGCCGATATTCACTCTTAATAGAATATAACCGGACCCGAGAGAGAGATCAGATCAGCTGCTGAGTCTGATGGAGACACGCAGCTCTGCATGATCACCTGAAGCCCCGCCCACTGTTTAGCGAGCTGCACGAGAAACTGACGGGCTGTCAGAAGAGAGAGGGAGGGAGAGGGGAAAAGAGAGCATCCGTTTCTCCCGTGTTATTATTCAAAGTTAATGTAAACTTTTGAATAATGTACTTCATCTACTACAAGTAGTTTGTTTGAATGTAATTATTATGTTGTTTGTTGTTTGTGGAATCATTTATTGAAAAATGAATCTCAATTTGTTGATCTGTAACGATTATAAACTGAAGCAATATAAAAATGAGCCCCATTAACTGAGTTTTAAACATCAGCATATCCGGTCCTAGTCCGGTGATTACCTGCTAACGGAAACTCTGCTACACAATTCTTATTATTATTATTGAAACATGACCGGTAAGTTTCAAATTTGTCCGGTAAAATAAATTCTGTCCCGACATATCCGCTTACATTCATAATGTCAGCGGCGCTGTGGAAGAGCAGAGTGGCGAGGGAGAGCTGTCATCTTCCCTTTACAAGCTTCAAACATGTATTTATCGTGTGATTTTGGAAATAAAAATGTCATATTCTGAAAGCCAAGACTTTGTTTATTTAAAATCAAACAAAACACCCGATCCCCGAAAAACTATTTTTTTACGCAAATCCACGTTTATTTTGAAATGAGCCGTTGCGACTTTCGACTTGATTGATTGAAAAGTTTATTAACAGCTTGTATATTGGGTACAGTACAGTACAGCTCAAAACATACAATTGTTAAGGGGATGCAGACCAGAGAAAGACTTTCGTCTTGTTTACATCAGGGTCCCCCATTTCCAATTCATCATGTCATTTAAGACATATAAGACATACAGATGGCTTATTTACAATTTACATACAGGTGGTTTTTTACATACAGATTGCTTATTTACAATTTTCATTTTAGATTTCGTTCTAATACATCCTAACCGGACATTTAAGACATACCAAGTCTACAGATATACAGTTAGTAACAGAGTCTAAAATGCGAGTATATACATAGATGGGGGGGGGGGGGGGAAGCTGTCCATTGAACGACAGGTTGAGATTTGTACCATTACCGGGGCCAGTTTTGCAATGCTCTCCCCCGAAGGTGCTCTTTAAGAGAGGTTTTGAAGGTAAGTATAGTTTTACTTTCCTTTACAGTTGTGGGAAGAGCGTTCCACCTTGATGTGGCATAATTGCGAAACGTGTATTCCCCCTTTTTTGTGCCAAATCTGGGTTTCACATGATTTGTGGAGCTCCCTCTGGTGTTATGATCATGGTATTCCTTGACCTTTGGGAAGAATTTTGACATGTACATGGGTACCATAGAGGTGTAGTGGATCTTGTAGACCAGGCCCATTGCAAGTAGCTGTACTCTGTCGTCTACTCTAAGCCATCCTAGGTTGTCAAAGTGGGCAGAGGTGAGGTGGGTTCTAGATGAAAGGTCAAGCAGTAGTCTGACCAGTTTATTTTGCGATGTTTGAAGTTTTATTTTTAGCGCCTTGGAGGTGCTATGGTATGACGTGCAAGCATAGTCATAGTACCCTTGAATGAGTGCTCCTGCCAGAGTTTTCAGGGTGTTTTTGTTTACCAGAGAGGAGATCCGGTATAGGAATCTAGTTCTTTGATTGACTTTTTTTATTACATTGGATGCCATTTTGTCACAGGAGAGGTTTGCCTCAAGAATAGATCCTAGGTATGTAATTTCCTTCTTACTTGTGACAATAATGTCGCCCACTGCAACTGAGAAGTCGTCGGAGTTGCTGAGATTATGTTTCGAACCGAAGAGAATGGACTCTGTTTTACCCAGGTGTAATGATAATTTATTATTTCGCTAGAGCGGGTCACATATGGCAAATGTGTGGTTGGGGGGAACCAGGTCAATTAAAGTACTTATTTAACTATTAAATACATTGAGTTTGAGTAAAATACTTGGTTACTGATTAATTTAGGTTATAATATATGAAATTGCAAAGCAAAACTGCTGTAATTGATTTATTTTGTCCTTTGGTATTTTTTAAAGGTTTTCAACCTGAAAGAATCCTAATATGTCCTTGAAAAGTTGAAATAAAGAAAAGGAAAAAGGATTCCAGTTGTCCCTCAAGCCTCTCAAATGTGGGCAAACACTCAAATAAATGCCAAAAACCCAGAGAACTTGACAATACTTATCAGAATAAAAGTATGTTAAATAACACTGCTAGTTAATAACTCTACTTTACTCAGTGGAGGCTCGTCCATTGAGGAAAGGGAGGACCATCCTCCCTAAAATGTCAGAGAAAAATAAACTTTGAAGAGAACAATAAATACACCTCAATTTAAAAGATAAGTCTGTTAAAATACAGATAATAGCCCTGGCTTTGGGACTGAAATGGGGCTAGAGAGGACGAGCCTCCCTTTGGGCGGGTCTAGCCAGAGGCTCTGGATTGGGCGCCTATATCATCAGTGAACCAATCAGCGGATCTGACTGCGCATCAGAGTGTTGATGGGGAGGGATATCAGCGATATCAGAGTTTTTTTCTGAACCGGGGAATAGGGGCGCTGCGCCCTCTTACCAAAATCAATTCCTTGAATTAGGCTTTGATTATGTTCTGGCCCGCCATCTTGCGGCTCAGCAAAAAATTGGCCCACGGCCAAACTTACTTGCCTACCCCTGGCTTAAGCTATTGCAATACCCAAGGTCAGCAATACAAGCCCACACTACAGGTTCTATTTTAGAGACATATATAAAGGGGACTGATATGTCAGCTGCAAGCTTAAAAAAAACAAACAAGTTTCCAAGTATATTTCTTATTTTCAATTGTATTGGTAAATTGACATGACACATTGCTTTTGGAATGGTCAGTGGACGTTGAATATAAATCAGAGGGTGTTAGTCATCGTCGGAGAGGATGATGACTAATGAATAAGTAATCAGCAAGTCAGCAAATCAACAGATGGAGAAGAAACACAGTGGGTCATTTCAAACATGGATATCCAAATAGTCCATCTTTAGTCCCAAAGGTAGACCAATGGTTCTTAATATACAGGGTAGCAATCTGTGACCCCCTAATAGTAATTCAGTTTTAGATTGAATAAAGCCTTCATCTTTCATTGAATAAATCCCTTCAGGACCGTGTGTCGTCTGTCACAAAACGCCATTTTTCATGACAATCTATAGAGTTCTGCAGTGATGATGTATTTTTGTAGGCCGACCCAGAAGTTACCATCCCAAGGGCTCCCTTGACTAAAAGCAATGGGATTTTTCCATTGGAATTCTGTGGTGTCTAGATATTTGTGTTAAGTTAAGTTATTTAGTTCAGTCCTTTTGTCTTTTGCCTTGTCTTGTGATTTCCTGTTTTATTTTTGAAGTAACCTTTCCCTTTCGTTTCAGAGCATTCCTGCCCTTGTGTGTTTTTCCCTCCAGTGTGATTGTCAGCCCCTCCCTTAATTGTTTCCACATGTGTCCCCTTACCTAGTGTGTATATATAGTCTGCGTCTCCCTTTGTCCTGTGCCAGTTCGTCTTGTCAAGCCTGCCAGTCATTCCTTGATCGTGTTAAGTATATTTTTGATAGACTCTTTTGGTTTCATTTTTGATGTAGATGTTTTTGTTTAGAGTTTTGATCCTCCAAGTGAGCGTTTTGTGTTTTGACCTGAATTAAAATACCTTGTTAATCCTGATCTGTTTCTGGTGTTGTGCGTTTGGGTCCTGAGCCTTGTGACATTCTTAACAAATTCAGTACACTGCAGAAAATATGCTACGCTTAGAATTGCTATACGTTCTGCTCAGCAGGATAATCAACATATGTTTACAACACTTTGTAATTTTTGAAGCGATACTGCAATCGACATAAGTTAAAGGGTAACTATAGGCTATGAACAAACTACATCAGGGGTTTGCGCATCACTGATAAGCGTTAACTTCTCTTAAGCTTGTTTTAGCCACAGATCTTATGTCAGGCTTCTCAGCACAAAACCATTTGAAAAACCATTGACTTTGTGAGGAGGGAGCAGGAACTGTCCTCTGTCTGACGATTTTGAGTTACCTTACAAAGTCACACTTACAAAGTCATTTTTTATTTCGACATACGGTATGATTAACATGAGCTCCATCAGTATTGGATTGTTCATTTTTGATGTTGGTGACTCAAACAAATTATTCTGGTGGAAAAAACTAATTCCACTACCAAATGAATAAGGTAAACAAGTTAATATTATTATTTATTATATTACATTTTTTAATTAATAAATATAACAATGACCGCAAAATAGGGAGATTGATTTCATGAATAAAAGCCCTCTATCTGGGTTTTTTCTCCACCACACTAAACCATCTTGGTTGCGGCCAACATACTTCCACTAAAAGTCATTTTCTATGGTATTGCTGTTCTATTGTTTTGGTCGCTTTTATTTTCTCTGCGTTTTTCTGCGTGGGTGCTCTCACTGCTCTATACACCCTGAATAACTGAGTGTTAAAGATATATATCCTGAGAGCTGTCGCTAAATAATTATTGGGCTATGATGTATATTTAGCTGTGGTATAATGTGATTTGCTTGTGGACAGGGTTTTATTTGATTACTATTGTTTGATATATACCCATTTGAGCCCATGCATTAAAGGTCACATGTCATGGCCATTTCCACTGATCATAATTCCATTGTTGAGGTCTACTAGAATAGATGTATACTGTGCTATTTTCCAAACTCACATTGGTTTCACATACAGCATCTCTGTAAAGTATGTGTATTCAGCAGTATTCACTCTCTCCACTAAACGGCTCGTTGCAGCTCTTGCCCCCCCCTCCCTGTGAGCACAGTGTGCTCCGATTGGTCGGGACCAGTTGGGACGTTGTGAATCGCGCTGAGCTCCGTGGAGGTGTGATTTCCTTGTTTAGCGAAACACAGCCAAACTCATCCTTTGAGCACATACAAAGTCACAGCCGAAGTAAAAACAATAAGTGTGGCTTGATATTGAGTAAGAAAAAGGTTGATAAACGCTGTGAGAATGGGTCTGCAGAGAGAATGGGTCTGCAGAGAGAATGGGTCTGCAGAGAGAATTTCGCCGCGATCCCAACTGTCTGTTATCAGCCTGCAGCCAGGGAGGAGAAATCAGCAGAGCTGCCTGCACTGAGTGTGTGAGGAAGTCTGTGGATTGGTCAATTTGGACCAATCAGTGGGGGCTTAACGTAACGGCTCCGCGGACGTTACGTAACGGCTCCACGGATTGGTCCATTTCGTTCCGGGGATGACATGACATCATGATGTACCAGGAAGAATCAAATGGACAATGACGTATCTCCAACGAGGCGTTTTGGGGAGGTATTTTCTGTGTTAGAGTTTTACTCCCTACAGGGTGTACTTTGAGGGTTTTGACTCTGCAAACCATTTACATGCATAAAAACCTTCATAACACACAAGGGGACGGGTAATAACCGGAAAATCATGACATGTCACCTTTAAAAGAAAATGGAAAAAAACACTTGTTTGAAGAGAAACATACCGCGACCGTTTGGTTTCAGAGCCATTGCCAGCGCTGTGTGTGTGTGTGTGTGTGTGTGTGTGTGTGTGTGTGTGTGTGTGTGTGTGTGTGTGTGTGTGTGTGTGTGTGTGTGTGTGTGTGTGTGTGTGTGTGTGTGTGTGTGTGTGTGTGTGTGTGTGTGTGTGTGTGTGTGTGTGTGTGGCATTGTCCGTAGTTCTGAAATGGAGCGGATGAGATCAATACACAGAGTCCTTAGTCACTTCCTCCTTCAACATTGGCCTGGATGTCAGACATAAAAAATGGTCTGTATACCGAGAATATTTCACCCTCGATGCAGAGGTAATGTGTCGGAAAAGGTCAAATTGCCTGCGTTGTGGTCATCACCCACCCCTTTCTATAAATCCACTCCTGAGAGCAGTCAGCAAACATAGCTTTTGCAAATAGCATTTAAAAAAGGTGACACTGTTAACTCGACCCTACCTTTCTTTGCTGAAAACCTGCTCCTCTGTCAAGATTCTTATTATCACGCAGAAGGTCAGGCTGCATACTGCCTGCCAAGTACGTAGTCCCAAACGTCCATATACATCTGTGTCAAAGGATATATAGGAGCAATGATAGTAATCAATAGTCGGTATTGTTGTCCTTTAAGGCCCTGTCACACTGTCCCGAAATTGACACCCGATGGACACACGATAAAGGAAATGTTCAAATTCGGCTGTGATCGTAGCAACATCGGGCCATTCGTGAGGGCATCTTAAGCCTTCGTATGACCGCCGGTGGAGTTTCTCAGGCTCCGGCAGCAACTTAGTGAGCGGCAACTTCGTAAGGCACTCGTGAGGACATCTTGTCAAATCGTGTCATCTTCGTGTTATCATCGGTGCCATCGGGCATTCGCCCTCACTCTGATCGGGGCGAATGCCCGATGGCACCGATGATAACACGATGCCCTCACGATGGCCTTACGGAGGGCACAATTGACACACGAATTCAACACGAAAATGAACCTTCGCAAGGTCCTTCGGCAATTTTTTGGCATGCCAAAGATTTTGCCACCGCTCACGAAGTTGCTGCCGGAGCCTGAGAAACTCCACCGGCGGTCATACGAAGGCTTAAGATGCCCTCACGAATGGCCCGATGTTGCTACGATCACAGCCGAATTTGAACATTTCCTTTATCGTGTGTCCATCGGGTTGTTTTATTGCACAACAAAATCATGTAAATATATTATGTAAATAACCCAATTTGTGTTCTGTGAAACTAAAAAGGATATAATATATTATTTTGAAGGACAGTTGACAGGAAGTTGTTATTGTTATGGAAACAACATTACGGAGAAAACGTAATATTTTCTACATATAACGACGGATAAAGTAAAGAACAAAGTCTGAAGATATCAGTACAGTATCATAGTACTGTAACACAATTGTTTTTGGTACTTTCATTGCAGTTGTATGTCTTAAATGTAATGTAAATGTTGCCTTCGTGTGTGGTTCGGGGCCATCTTCGTGCGAAATTCACAATTCCATATTCGTGTGTCTATCGGGTGTCAATTTCGGGACAGTGTGACAGGGCCTTTAATGAGTATAAGCATTGTTGGAAATGAAAATCGAAAGAGTCTTTTTTGCCATTAGGGTTAGGGTTAAAAAACATAACATCGGAAAATGTTGAATATTGGTGGGTGTAATGCTTAATGGGGTGATACATAATCACAGTAAGCATCAACTTCGATACCAATAGGAACACTTCTGAGGTTCCAGTTCCAGCAGATATACGGGCAAAGACTTCCTCCTTTATTGTTTATTGACGATTCCCCACTTGAGATATGAAACATAGTTGGGGTTAGGAAATGACATCTATGACCAACTTGTGCAAGTAAACAGTGTACAACAAAAACAAAAAGCCAGTTATTCATTGCACAATAACCTTCACGTGCCAAGGTCTCATATCTGCCAATGCATTGCAGCTCTACTGCTCTCCACATGGACAATCAACCTGGATTCAAACAAAGCCGGCTAAAATATGATTGCTGAATACTCATATTAAAAATATATATAAAATATAATTTGTCTAATACCAAAATCTTGTTCCTTTGCCTTTACTATAGTGCATACTGTTGCAGTTAGGGTTAGGGCTACAGTAGGTTCAAAAAAGCATTAAATGAAGGATAACCAGAAGGGGGAAAGCACTTCTGACCACTATTTTAACATGTCTTCTGAAGTATAAATATCAAGTTAAAATAAAATAAAAGACTCAAGGTGAGAATACTTATAAAAATAAAACATCTATCCATCCATCCATCCATCTTCTCCCACTTATCCGTGGTCGGGTCGCGGGGGTAGCAGTTCCAGCAGAGAGCCCCAAACTTTCCTTTCCCTGGCCACATCAACCAGCTCTGACTGGGGGATCCCAAGGCGCTCCCAGGCCAGCGAAGAGATATAATCCCTCCACCTGGTCCTAGGTCTACCCCTTGGTCTCTTCCCAGCTGGACGTGCCTGGAACACCTCCCTAGGGAGGCGCCCAGGTGGCATCCTTACTAGGTGCCCGAACCACCTCAACTGGCTCCTTTCAATGCGAAGGAGGAGCGGTTCAACTCCGAGTCCCTCCCTGATGACCGGACTTCTCACCTTATCCCTAAGGCCAGCCACCCTGCGGAGAAAACCCATCTCGACCGCTTGTATCCACGATCTCGTTCTTTCGGTCATGACCATAGGTGAAATAAAATAAAATAAAACAGGAAACACAAAAACCAACATCATGACAACAAGCCCCCTTTATTTACAGTCATAATGTAAAAATGGAATCTAATCTTATTTCGTACAAAACACAGAATGTGCCTCAACCTTTGCAATGTTTTCACAGTATTTTTTAGGTATGGAGGAGAGAGTAAAAAAAACAAAACCTCTGTGCTGGTTAATACCAGCACAGAGGCTGTAGACAGAGAGAGGTGTAAAGAGACACTTGATCCAGCTGTAATGGGATTCAACTCAGCAGCCTTACTACACATCTCCTAAAACCCCTACTGGATGATCCACAAAGGCGCAGCTCTGGGATATTATCCACTGGCACAGTACCCTTTTTTCTAGGGAATCCATGCAATTTAACTCTTCTTTCTCGGGTGGTGTCAGAGGAGCACGGGTGAGATATTAGGACACTTAACCAAGGAGTTTCTGCAGCATAAGCAGCAGCAGCACAGATTCACAGAGGATCATTGCAAGACTTGTGCACTTAAATATTGAACAGAAGGGGGAAAATGAATCTATTCACTTTCATGCATTATTTAAAGGAAGTAAAAACAGAATTCGCTGTGTTACTTTTGCTATCCTCTGAAGTGAGCGAATGGAGACTTTGGAATTATGAGGCTCCATTAGCAGTCAGAGCAGTACGGGGAGCTTTGAGTTTCCACATCCTGCCCAGGAAACTGACGGGCAGCGCACATCTTTTATTATAACTTTCCACAGTGATGCTCTAAAGGCCCTCTTAGGTTCCATTAAGAACAATATTATGATGACTCATGTGTTTTGATTTATTCTCCATCATTGGAAGAAAAACATGTACGTTTCTAACTGACACCTGGAACACCTTAGGTAGGGCTCGATGTGCTTGCTTTTATTGCTAACTGCATTAGACTTTGACCAGGAGCGCATATTCCCCCCGTGGTGTATAAAAACAGAACAGAGCAGGTGGAGCTAGGAGGAAAGTGGTTGAATAAAGCATTAAGACTCGCATGGCAGCACAGAGCAGCAGCCTGATGGAGAGCTAATAACCGCCCGACACTGGGATGATGATTGGTCTGCTTGTGAATGTGCACTCTTCAGCTTCAGTGGGGTTCACTTTTCTGACTGACTGCTCAAGTTCTTGGCTTTTCTTACAAGATGTGTTTCCTATATACTGATCAGCAGGCTAATAGCAATATAAAACACAGAAAAAAAACGCTATTATAATTTATACCTGTACGACTCCAACTCCACTCAATGTTGAGTGGTTCAAAAGCTCCTATATCCACTGTCTATTATAATAATAATAATAATAATAATAATAATAAAGCTTTATTTCTGGGGGTAAAACAAAAACAAGACATTAATTTAAGTTGGATGTTAAAATATATTAGCAAACTTGCAGCAAGTCTACATGAGACAAATGATTCCAAGGAGAATAAATACAATAAAACAATCCCAAATTAAACCAGAGATAAACCACTCAGTAAAAGTTAAACAGTTATAAGACATTATTAATAAATACAATTGCATTTAAAAAATAAAGAGCTTTAGAAACATATACGTATTGCTACATCAAATAATTAAATATTATGTTGTGGGAAATACAATAAAATAACAAACATACAGAAATAAGACCCAATTAATAAATATAATAAAATAAAATAAACTATAAAAAAATAACAAATAAACAAAACAAAATAAGACAGACCAGTAGTAGATACCTGGACACGGTGGATGCTGCTATATAAAATCTACATTAAAAACAAGTATGTTTTCAGCTGTTTTAAAGGTCAGCGGCAATTGTTAGAGCTTTTACATAATGCTACAAGATATTATTAGATCTGAGGCGTAGCCAACAACCAGTTTTCTGCTTTCTCCTCCGCTCCCTAAACCTGATGTCTTTGGGAATCCAAGCAGTTGCATGTTTTCTTTATATCATCTTGATCTGGCAGAGGATGTATTGGTAGATGGGTACAAAGCAAAGTGCACAAAGCCATGTGATGCTCAAAGAGAACTACTTTGCAGGACCAGTCAGCTGGCCATGTCTGAAGGCTAAAGCTGCTCTGAACGGCCACACACTCACAGATATACACTGCTGCACGGAAAGTGGCAGATGTTGTTGTGTGAAGAATGAAAAAAAACCTTGAGAAAGCAGATAAAATCCTGTCTGCCACCATAGCTATGCACACCTTTCTAATCAGTCGACTATCCATGTTTGCCAAATTGCCGTTTTTAACAAGTTACAAAATGTGTTGTTGGATGTGACCAACCAATCGAGCAGCACCTCTGTTGGAACAGTGCATTTCCCGTAGTTAAAATGTCATTATCCTGCCCAATCTGAGGAAAATGACCAGTCTTACAGTCAGCATGTATTTCCTTTCCAACTATGTGGTTTAAGTAGACTAGTTGGTCTATTATCAGGGGAAATGATGGCTGGAGCCTGGATGTTTCTATGACAACTTGTGCTTGCAAGATACAAAGGAAAGGTGATTCATATCTTGCAGATAGAAGGTAACTCCTGTTATTACTTATCTTTAGAACCAAATGTTTTCCAATAAGACATCCAGTAGTCATGCTCTGTCGTTATAGTCTCCTTTCAGGCAGTTATTCTTGTTTTGGGATGCTCTCAAAACTAGCGTAGCTCCTTGGCCATTGTGCGTTTTTAAGTGTGTTGTGACCAGTGACGTGTGGTGAGGTTCATGGCTGGTGAGGCACTGACTCTTTCAGAGTCAGATTTACAAATATTATATTTTGACCTTAATCGAAATATTCGGTTATTTTCAAAAGCTTTTTTAGTCTGATGCTTCGATTCATTTTAAACAGACAGTTCAACAAAAGGATACCCAAAATCTAAATATTGGATTGTTCTTTCTTAGTAAGATCCCATGTTCATTACAATGGTGGTCTTACCTTGACTTGAAGATGAAGTCCATGCTATCCTTCTGGACAACAATCTCCATTACATTTTTGTAAAAGTCCTCCTTATCTTCCTCTAGTTTTAAAAGTCTAGTTTGTTGTTTGCGTCTACCTCTGCGTAGAATAACAGTAGCAACAAGAACCTGTGGGCTCACTTGCGCCCCCTTCAGTGCGGCAGAGGTTATGGCTGCCTCTCCTGGTGCTTTTTTCATTGCCGTTGTATGATGAGACCAGCGAGCCTAAATATCATATATAAAATATAAGTTATTTAGAGACTATGGATGGCGAGGATAAATGTAATAAAGGGATCTACAAACATGACATTGGTGACATACAGTGAGATGGTGCAGGCATGCGCTTAGGGCCCGCTTTCCAGCCAGTTTCTGTGGGGTGACGCATTCTGAGGTGAGGCAGATCTCATCTGTGCCTCACCTCACCCCACAGTAACTGGCTTGAGCGCGCTCACAAAATAAGTTTTTTTTTGTTCAGCTTAATAACAGCTGCTTACTGCATATGTGTAACACAAGCTGTAAGGTAGTCATTAGCTACTTGTTTTAAAGGTCCCATGTCATGGCCATTTCTACTGATCATAATTCCATTGTTGAGGTCTACTAAAATATATTTATATTGTGCAATTTTCCAAAATCACATTCTCATACAGCATCTCTGTAAAGCAGTGACTTTTATACCCGGAATATCAAAACAGCGGTCCGGTGTGCAAAACGCATCAATGACAGCGACCCTCTACCACACAAAACAACACCATTTATATAAACACCTATCATGACAGAGCACCCACAGCCAAGTAACAATTACAAATGAATTAGGTCGGCACGGCGGCCCATATTGCAAATGACTTAGGCCTACCTTTGATGATCAAATCACTTAAAGAGCAACTTGCAGGTTAGACACACCAGTGAATAAATGTGTAGGAAAATGATGAATACACTAGATTTTCCCAAAGATATACAGAAATATAAACTGCAGTGACATCTGGCGGCGTTTTAGTGAGACATTTTTACACTCCGCACGTGACCTCCCGCGTGTGACGTAACATGGGGGAGAGCTGCCGGTCTAACGTATGAATAAACATGGATCACAATGCTAGTTTTGACACAGAAGAGGTTGAAAATATATATTCGAATGCATATGATTATAATTATGAGCCTGCTAGGCGTCCAAGAGACCAGGAGCAGCCAAGGATTAGAAGAAATAATGGCCATCGGTGAGAAATGGAGCTTTGGTGTGAGGAGAACCAGTGGAGAACAGAGCAGCTGTAGTGACCGGCGTTAGCTACAGTTAATGTTAGCTAACGTCAGTCACATCACAACATTGGAAAGTTAGCTATCATATATCAGGCTATAACTAAAGTAGTATTGATAATATAGTAACGTTACTGGCAGGACTGTTGATACTGATCCAAAACAGAAACTAGCGCAAGTATCAGCCGTATCATGCGTTACTTAATGCAACTCCACACTACGGTGCTGTGTACCGGAGGGGAGACGCGAGATACGGCTGATACTTGACGATCTGGCGGAGAAAGGTTGTGGAGTCTCCGTTGATATGCCGTTATAAATGGCTTGATGGAAAGCATGTGTGTAGTCGGGGAGGGTGCACAGCTGATTGCAGCAGGTGAGTGGAGGTTGAGCCGGGAGCCAGGAGTGACAGCCACCACGCCCACAAAAACAACACAGACAGGGGGAAACAAACACAAAGGAGACGGCTGGAGCAGTACAGCCACCACAGCGTTACCCAGGGGCGGACTGGCCATCTGTAGAATCTGGAGAACCACAGAACGGCCGGTCGTCCTTTAAAAAAATATATGGTTTAACGTCATCATTTAAGTTGCGCTAATGCAGTTGTGTGGTTCTTATCTGTCAAATAATCACACGAAGAAGAAAAAAGACCGGCCACATGAAGAGAAGGGATTAGACGCCGCGGCAGACAGGGAGAATGAAAAAACATGGATACAAATCAAAGAAAACGAAAAGAAAAAGGTGAGGCCGAGAAGGCAAGAGAAAAAAAGGTGAAGTCACTCGCAGTGACCTTTTTGGCAGCAGCTTAGAACAAGTGCAAGATGATGAGGAGAATGATGAGGGTGCGAGTTGAGACATATAGCCAGCCTCCTCACAATCCAATCAAATCGCATCAACTTCAGTTCGTACTGTAACTGTCATCACCACCCTTAAAAAGTAGCAAGCAACTGAAGCAAGTGCAATTATGGAGGGTGGAGATTTGGGGTATTTCATCAAAAATAATTTTACTAAACTTCCGCTACAGCAGCAACTAAAAATGAAATCTGATGACAGGCCAATGCCCAAACTGGAGCTGTGTACAGAGAGGAAAAAAGGAGCGAATCAGACGTAACACTTTAAATAATAAACAGCGGATTTCTAACATTCTAACATAATTTTGACATTTCATGTGGGTCAGTTTCCAGGGCTGAATTTTAGTCCCAGTCCGCCCCTGGCGTTACCTAATGCAACTCCACACTACGTCTTACGGTGCCGTGTACCGGAGGGGAGAGAGAGAGAGCAGCAAAGGGGGGAGAGAGAGAGCAGTGAAGGGGGGGAGAGAGATGTAATACGGTTTCCTGATAAACGTTTTGTTTGATAGGCCTCAGCTGTGGAGAGTATGTGCTGCAGGGAGGAGGATGCACCTCGCACCCAGGAACGTAAGCTTGCTCCGGTCCTGTTCCTGTTAGGGAAACTGTGGACTCGATGTCCTGACAGGCTGGAGTTTGTGCAACCTGCACAAATACCAGCTCACCATGATTACAAATGGTGAAATGCAATGTGAAAGTATCGAAACAATACCAGCTCACTAAATCACAACCGCTCAAAACTACAAACTACTTCCGCGGATTGGGCAAAAGGAAGGAGTCAGAGAAAGTTGCTCCCCCATGGGACGTAATATGATGCGTTTGACGTATAACGTTACAAAAAAGCAGTTTTTAGTAGCAGAGCTCAAAACGGCTCCTTTCCCTCTGAATTCCTGCCCTTATGTCTTGTAAAACATCAAATCCTGCATTAACTTTTTAAATTGTAATTATCAGGCAAGGTTAAACATAAATGTAGTAAAAAGAAAAACCTGCAAGTTGCTCTTGAAACACAAAGTCCATCCTCCTGTCCTTTTGGATGAAGCACTTGATCGCGGGTCATGCAGCTGATCAATCAATCAATCAATGTTTATTTATATAGCCCAATATCACAAATGTTACATTTGTCTCAGTGGACTTTACAGTTTGTACAAAATATCAGTATGACAATACGACACCCTCTGTCCTTAGACCCTCACATCGTACAAGGAAAAACTTCCGAAGAAAACCCACAGTTTAAAGGGAAAAATGGGAGAAACCTCAGGGAGAGCAACAGAGGAGGGATCCCTCTCCCAGGACGGACAGACGTGCAATAGATGCCGTGTGTAAATTGAAAAGATAATACATTTGCAACATAGGTAATCCAAATGTTTGGAAATGCATGTGTGTATAATAGGAAGATGAATCCACGAGGATATCCATCCAGGACCTATGATCCAGGACCACAGCCACGACTCAAGATCCAGGACAGAGGAGCGCGGGATCATCCATGACTCCGGATCCCGGCGTATACAGACACCAAAAAGAAAGACATTTGGGGAAGCTGGGTTAATCGGAACATGAGAGTACACAAGTATAGACAGAGAGAAGGAAGAAGTAAGATGTCCCCCGACAAACTAAGCCTATATCAGCAAAACTAGGGGCTGAATCTAATCTGCCCTAACTATAAGCTTTATCAAAAAGGAAGGTCTTAAGCGCACTCTTAAAAACGGATAGGGTGTCTGCCGCCCAAACACAAACTGGAAGCTGATTCCACAAATGTGGAGCTTGATAAGAAAAGGCTCTGGCTCCCATTGTACTTTTAGAGACTCTAGGAACAACCAACAACCCTGCATTCTTGGAACGCAATGCCCTAGTAGGACAGTAGGGTATAATGAGTTCTTTAAGGTAAGATGGCGCCTGCCCATTAAGGGCTTTGTAGGCGAGAAGAAGAATTTTAAATTCTATCCTGTGTTCTATAGGGAGCCAGTGTAAGGCAGCCAGAACAGGAGTAATGTGGTCCCTTTTCCTAACTCTGGTTAGTACACGAGCTGCAGCATTTTGAATCAGCTGAAGCGACTTGACTGACTTCTTGGTACACCCTGATAATAAAGAGTTACAATAATCCAGCCTTGAAGTAACAAATGCATGGACTAGTTTCTCTGCATCGTTTTGAGGCAAGATATGCCTGATTTTTGCAAAGTTACGTAGATGGAAGTAGGTGGTCCTTGAAATTGATTTTATGTGGGCGTTAAAGGATAAATCCTGATCAAATATAACACCAAGATTCCTTACAGTCTCACTGGAGGCCAAATTAATGCCCTCCATAGTTAATATATCCTTAGATAATTTGTTTCGTAGATTCTTCGGGCCAAGTAGAATAACTTCAGTTTTGGTCGTGTTTAACATCAAAAAGTTTAAGGTCATCCACGTTTTTAAGTCCTTAAGGCAGTCTTGAATTTTATTTAGATGATTAATTTCATCAGGCTTGATTGATAAATATAGTTGAGTATCATCCGCATAACAATGAAAATGTACAGAATAATTCCTTATAATATTGCCTAACGGAAGCATATATAATGTGAACAAAATAGGTCCGAGCACTGAGCCCTGTGGCACTCCATGGCTAACTTTGGTTTGCGTGGAAGATTCATCATTGACACGTACAAACTGAGAGCGTTCAGATAGATAGGACCTAAACCAGTCTAAAGCAGTTCCCTGTATGCCAACTAAGTGCTCTAGTCTTTGCAATAGGATATCATGGTCGATAGTATCAAATGCAGCACTGAGATCGAGCAAAACAAGAATAGAGACACGTCCCTTGTCAGAGGCTATTAGAATGTCATTTGTGACTTTAACCAGAGCTGTCTCTGTGCTATGATGTGTTCTAAAGCCAGACTGAAAATCTTCAAATAAATCATTGTTTTTTAAGTAATCACACAACTGTTTTGCGACCGCTTTCTCAAGAATTTTTGAGAGGAACGGAAGATTGGAAATAGGTCTATAATTGGCTAAAACCTCTGGATCGAGGTTGTGCTTTTTAAGAAGCAGTTTTATCACTGCTACTTTGAATGATTGTGGAACATAGCCTGATAATAAAGACATATTCATAATATTTAATAAATAAGTGCTAATTAATGGAAAAACTTCCTTCAACAGCTTAGTTGGAATTGGGTCTAACATACACGTTGATGGTTTAGAAGAGAGAATCATTGAATTTAATTGTTCAAGGTTTATGGCTGAAAAGCATTCTAGTTTACTATCTAGTGTAATATTAGAATTTACGTTTCCGGGAGCTGTTGATAACACTATACTGGTCAAAGGCAAGAGGTCATTAATTTTGTTTCTAAGAGTAACAATTTTATCATTAAAAAAGCACATAAAATCATTACTACTGAGTGCTATGGGAATAGAAGGCTCAATCGAGCTGTGGCTTTCTGTCAGCCTGGCTACAGTGCTGAAAATAAATCTTGCATTATTCTTATTCTCATCTATTAATGAAGAGTAGTAGGCTGCTCTCGCTTTACGCAGTGCTTTCTTATATTCATTGAGAGTAATATGCCAAATTAAACGAGATTCTTCAAGTTTAGTGGAACGCCATATCCTTTCAAGTTGTCTCGACTTTTGCTTTATTTTGCGGGTTTCGGCATTATGCCATGGAGCTAATCTATGTTGTTTTATTTTCTTCTTTTTCAAAGGAGCAACAGAGTCTAATTTTATTCGCAGCGCATCTGTAGCACTATCAACAACATGATCAATTTGGGGTGGTGTACATTTTGTATAAGTTTCCTCCCTTACATGCAGACATGCTATCGAGTTAAGTATTGGTGGAATCTCTTCCTTAAATTTGGCTATAGCACTAACAGATAGGTTTCTGCTGCAGGAGCTTTTGACTAATGCTTTGTAGTCTCGTAACAGTACTTCAAAAGTTACTAAGAAATGGTCGGATAAAGCAGGATTATGCGGTTCGACTAATAGTTGCTCAATTTCAATACCATAAGTCAGAACAAGGTCGAGAGTGTGATTATAGCAGTGGGTTGGTTTATTTACACTCTGACAAAAACCAACAGAATCTAATATAGAGTTAAATGCAACAGTAAGGCTATTTTTATCATCGTCAACATGAATATTAAAGTCACCTACGATAATTACTTTATCTGTTTTAAGAACCAAAGTTGATAAAAATTCAGAGAATTCAGATAAGAATTCTGAATAAGGACCTGGTGCACGGTACACTGTAACAAATAAGATTGGCTGCAAAGTTTTCCAGGTCGGATGCGTAAGACTAAAAACGAGACTTTCAAAGGAGGTATAATTTAATTTTGGTTTAGTATTGATAAGTAAACTTGAGTCAAAGATTGCTGCAACTCCACCTCCTCGGCCCGTGCCTCGGGCAATATGAGTATTGATATGGCTGGGTGGAGTGGCCTCATTTATGCTGACATATTCTTCATGTCTCAACCAAGTTTCAGTGAGACAGCATATATCAATATTATAATCTGATATTAAATCATTTACCAATATTGCTTTAGATGCTAGAGATCTTATGTTTAAGAGACCACATTTAATATTCCTGTTTTGTTGCACTGTAGTAGTTGTTACATTTACTTTTATTAGGTTATTATGTATGACACCTCTATTAGGTTTTACCTTAACTTGTCCTTGGGCAGACACACACACCGCTAATATTGGGTATTTTATTGGGTTCGGGATTCCTATGGATGACTGCCTAGGAGAGAGCGCAGAGAAGCGTGTAAGACTGCGACTCCGCCTCCTGGTCTCAACTCCAGTTTGTCATGGATTAAGTCCACAAAGCCCTGAAATGTTTGCCGAAATGAGATTTGCACCTTCCAAAGTAGGATGAATGCCGTCTCTCTTAATCAGACCAGGTTTTCCCCAGAAGGCTGTCCAATTATTTACGAAGCCCACATTGTTTGCTGGGCACCACCAAGACAACCAGCGCTGAAATGATGACATGCGGCTATACATGTCATCATTGATCAGATTGGGGAGGGGACCAGAGAAGATTACGGTGTCCGACATTGTTTTAGCATAACTACACACCGACTCCACATTAAGTTTGGTGCATTCTGATTGGCGTATACGAACATCATTACCACCGACGTGAATAACAATCCTACTGTATTTACGTTTATTTTTAGCCAGCAGTTTAAGATGCGCCTCAACGTCGCCCGCTCTGGCCCCCGGAATGCATGTGACTGTGGAGGCTTCGGTCTCTAATTTCACGTGTCTCATAATAGAGCTACCAATAACCAGAGTTGGCTTCTCAGCGGGTGTTTCGCTGAGTGGGGAATATCTGTTAGATACGTGAACGGGTTGGTGGGGACCTGCGGGTTTCGCGTTATGCCCCTTCTGAACAGTCACCCAGTCTCCCTGCTGCTCGGGAGTTGCCGGGGGACGGCTAATAGGAGCTACCTTTTGCCGGTCCGCACCGGCTAACATGGGCTTTACTGTAGCTGAGTTACTTTCTAAGATGCGGAGCCGGGCTTCTATGGCTATGATTCCCGCCTCCAACCTAACAACTATACTACATTTAACACATGTACCGGTACCAGTAAAGGAGGCAGGGAAGTAACCAAACATGAGACAGTTAGAGCAGGAAATAGCACCCGAGGGTGGGGAAAGAGCCATGGCTAGCTATCAAGCTAAAGTAGCTACCGTTAGCAAACCCGAAAAGAGTGTAGGCAACTGTGGAGTTACAGTCGCTAAGAGAAGGAGAGTTGTGAGTGCTTAAGTTATAGTAACGTGTGATTACAACGTCAGGCAGTTGCCGTGATCAAGAGTTTTAAAACGATCGATTAAGTTAAGATAATAAGCTATCAGCAACAGAACAGGCACACGGGATACCCGGAGATGACAACAACCGGAAGTTACAACATGCTTACCGCAATAGTGGTCCGTGTAGAAACTTTCTGCTGACACTAGCACTGATCCTTTGTCACTCCAGTTTATCATTGTAACTCAATCTTGAAAATGACTCGGTTAATAATTTCGCAACAATGTCATCACTATCACTAGAGTGAGCCATCATGAACGAACTTATGCTAATCATAAATCTATCGATTAGATTTATGATTAGAAAATTATAAAAGAAGGGTATTCAGCCGGATATTATCCGAACAAAACGTGCATTTACAGGTTCGTTTTCCACAGACCTTATTTCCAGCTATTTTCCAAAATCCTATGGAGAAATCCCACTGCTTTTTTGTTGAGGGAACCCGAGCGCAGCTTACTTCCGGGTTTTAGGTCGCGTCACTGCACCACTTCACAGCGGGCGGAACTTGTCATAAAGTCCGCGAAAATAAAGCCCACCCATTTAGATGGAAGATATGATTGGTCAATTGTACTGACAATACTCTCTCGTTCAGTTACTATAGAGAACCGCAGTGACGCTTCCTAAAACCCGGAAGTAAGTTAGCATTTTTACCACGTCCGGTTCCTTCGATAAAAAGCAATGCAATTTCTCCATAGGATTTTGGAAAATAGCTCCAAATAAGGTCTGTGTTTGACACAAATTGAAGAGACAGATCACGTTTTGTTCTACGACATTAAATCCATCAGCAGTGACCCCGCTGGTGATTTTTGAAGAGTTTACGTGTCTGAAAAACGATGGTTGTTACCAAGTGGCTGAATAGGACTACAGAAGTTGTCCAGGCCATTTTACGTCATTACACCGAACACGTAAAACACTCCCGCTAAGTTTGTTTGCCCTGTTCTGCTTGAAAGCAAGTACCTGCCTCGTGCAAACTGTTCAAACAAACACTTCAACTTGTACCATTTACAATCTGTATGTTTGAATATGGATCTTAAGTTGGCATGACGTTGAAGCAGCGACCCTGCTGTAGTTCCTTTATAGCATAACGTTAGCATTTTGCTTCTTGCGACTAGATTTATGCTTCGAAAATGATAAAAGTAGGATAGACATGTGGATATTATCCGGCTGAACAAAATGTGATCCGTCTCTTAAATGTGTGTCAACCACCATGGCCGTATCCACCATTGAGGTCACCGAGGTCCGGACCTCGGTCATTTTTTCCGAGCTGTGTATACAAAACTTGTGATATAATTGCAGTAAAAGGGATTATTTGTAGTACTTCCATTTACTGACCATGGGCGCGCTGCATAACTACATAGCCTCGATTAAAGCAAACAGAAGAAGATGACATATCAACAAACCACCGCAGCCCGGACTTGAACCGGAGCAGAGGAGGAGTGATGAGGTATCTAGAGATCTGAGTCCAGCGGGCTGCTTGTGTTTCTGTTCTTCAGGACATCATATGACCAGCAGATCCTGTGTGAACGCTCTACGTTAGTCAGTGGATGTCCGACAACATGCACACACTAACTTATATTGCAGCTATAGGCTATACTTTGGTTTAAATTGCGTGAATAAACTAGCTAGAGAGCTAAAGTTAATTACGTTCATCCAATGTCAGAAGGATTACCTTTTAACAAACGTTATAATGCTTTTCTTTCATTTAAATGTAAGTAAAACATTGAAGATATAACATTGTATTGTTTTCTTTTTACACTGACTCAGATATAATGAAAAGACTACGTCAGTCGAAGCTCAGCTTTGGTAAGGAAGAGACAGGACAGGCAGAGAGAGAGAGAGAGAGAGAGAGAGAGAAAGTGATGGAAGTCAGGGAGGAACTGGAGTCACACAAAATAATGTCGGCTTAATAAGCCCATCTATTTATCTATCCATCTATAACGTTGTCTTCATTTACAATATAGACAATAGGCATAATTTTAAAACAACATATATCTTTGTTATGTCATAATAACATACAATTGTATAAAACACAATTTGCTTACATCTTTGTTCTCTTTTGAGAATCAAACAAAACTGATTTAAAGTAAAAAAAAATAATGCAAACAAACAAGTGAAATTAACTAAATTGCTGAATTGCTTTTAATTCACTGGCAGGAGCGACTAGTGAGGAGGAGCAAAAAGTGAACAACGAGGGAGAGATTGAACAAAGAGAAAGAGTAGAGGACAGAGAGAGTAATGAACAGGAAGAAGACAGAGAGACTAAAGAAGATGGAAGAGAGGGGGAAGGTTATGGAAAGGAGAGAGACATGGAAAATGAATGTTGACAATGTTGTGTGATCATTTTAGCCTCTTCTGCATGTCCAGATCATTAATAGTAACAATCAACTGATTGTTATGCATTACACTTTAAAAAAGAATTGATGCTGCAGCCCACTGACATGGTTTGAAATCAATATATTATCCAATGTGTGACCCCCCACAGGACTTAAAAAGCACCTAACTAGATCATGAAAATCCCAAAAATCTCGGGGGGTATACCCCCAACCTCCCTTAGCATGTTTGGACCTCGGTATTTATCCTGGATACGGCCCTGTCAACCACAGACCTTATTTCAAGCTATTTTCCAAAATCCTATGGAGAAATTGCATTGCGTTTTTGATGAAGGAACTGGAAGGAGTTTACATCCGGGTTTTAGGATGCGTCACTGCGGTTCTCTATAGCTGGCCCTCTGTGAATGTACAGAGGGACCAACAAGCTCTCCCGTCTTCATAACTCGCAGAGACGCTAAAGGAGCTTCTTTAATTTAACCCTTCACATTCCAACAGAAACTGAACAGGCAGATTCGAAGGATTTATTTCTTTGGACATTTTATTTTAAATACAATTAATTCAAGTTATTTTGGTAAAACTAATGAAAAATATAACTACAAAAATATATATTTTTTAAATATTTAAAAACTAATGTTTTCAAATATTATTTTTTAGAATATCTTAGGCCTTAGATAGAGGGCCCTGGCGGCTCGCCACTGCTGTATAGTATGTGTATTCACTCTCTGTCCTAAACGGCTTGTTGGAGCTCCTGCCCCCTCCCCTCCCTATGAGCCCAGTGGCCGTCTGCGAGACAGCGAAACCCAGCCCGAACACACACACACACCGACTCACAGCCTTGCCGCGTCCCACCGTCTCAGGGAGGAGAAATCGGTGGAGCTGCAGGGCGCCGTAAGGGGGTGAAAAGTTAGGATGATTCTAAGGGCCCGTGACTGACAGGGGCCCCAAAACATTTTAGAACATTAAGAAAAACTGTTTAAGTAACCTTTCATCAATCATCAATAATTAACATTAATATAACGTCATATTGATGATGTAACCACTAAACTTATGATTCATTTAACTTATTTTCTTCCAAAAATTAATTATCCAAAGCATCGAACACACCCCTCTATTTACATGTAATGGTTTGGTCCTGCCTCCAAACGCTGTGCAGCACCGGCCCTTTCTAGCAGAGAGACTAGTGAGAGCATGTGAGGAGGGATGCTAGTACTTACGTAACGATGTCTCAACGACTAACAAAGTCAGGCTTTCAAGAAAGAAAAGAAAGGAGAGAAAGACAAGAGAGAGCGACTAAAGGGCGACAGTATGTCACCCAGTTTTTCAAAAGAAAAGGTGGGTGTGGTCCATGAGTGGTGGAAATTAGTCTGTTAGCTAAGCGTAGTCCATTGTAAATAATAATTGTAATGTTTTGCTGACATTAAAGGTGGGGTAAGTAAGTTTGAGAAACCGGCTCGAGATACACTTTTTGTTATATTCCATGGAAAATAATGTTTTGCGAGATCTCGCAAAATCCCTTTGCGAGATCGCGCAATACTTTTCATGTAAAACTTCCTGGTCAGTTCGGCTGCTACGGCAACACAGAAACCACAACAATGGAGTGTTTCATCGATTTTACTTTGAGCTTGGCCTTAAATATAAAGATATAACATCAGTGCTTGGCAATAGGCACGGGTTTCACACATAGACTACTGTATATATAAAGGGTTTCACATAAGTGAAGACACCTCAAGAGAACACTCAGAGCGAGGCGACATGCACGTCCCTCTGAGCTGAGTTATTGACAGATTCTAATTTTGTGGATCAGTAACTCATGAACATAACGTTGTAAAAATACACCATGACTTTACATTCATAGCAAGGTAGGCAACGAGCTACAGAGTCGTTTTTATCAGAACAGTTCGATACGCGCCATCATCCGAGCTAAACATCAAGAATTGGTCACAATCTGCAGCTGGAGGAGGGAGAGGAGTGCTTAGGGACCGTCTTTTTTTTTTTTTTTAAATACCTTTTTTTCTTCTTCTCCATGTCCCCTAGGGGGCTCCGTACATTCGTGTGTGTTGGAGGAGGGGCTCTGTAAGGAAGTGGCAGATTTTTTCCGGTTGTGTATTTTCAAATTCTAGCGCACTCGAGCTGGTTTCTCCAAAATTACCTACCCCACCTTTAAGTACTGTTAATATCTTCACAGAAAATGCTGAGGTTTTTCATTTCACTCCTCTTTTAGCTGACATTTAATAAATGCTGGTACATTTTTAGCAGCTATTCATATATTCATATATCAGTATATCAGTTGTCCCTCCTCCTGGTGCCAGGACCAACAGATCCATCTTTAGGCTCCGCAGCCCTGTCCCCCCATAAGGCTTTGTAGTCTTGCCATGCTGTCCATTGAAAGCCAGTTGGCTAGAAAGCTGGACTTCAAGAACTTGATCAGTGACTTTGCCTGTAAGAAGGTTAGGCGCTGGGCCCTTGGTGAGTAAGGCTGAGCCAGGGCTCGTAATAACTGTTAAAGGGCAAGGCTATGGTAACGATATTGGATCACTACACAGAAGATGCATGATGAGAAAAATACTGAGAACAGGTATTAGGCTCGGATTTAGCACCACCATCAGGCCTTTTCATTTCCATTTCCGTTTACACTTTAATACCCGCTTATTTTGCAGTTGGTATGTATATTTAATTAAAAAACCTGCTGTTTGTTATTTTTTTCGTTATAGCATTTTATAAATGATAATATTGGTGTTAATGTTCACTTTATTTTAATTTAAGATGTCATGTATATTTAAGTTACATTTATTTTGATTTTTTAATGTTCCATTCAAATTTTTTATTAAAAAGGCATGTACACCATAAAAGATGACTATTGAGGTCTATTGTCAGGAATGTTAGTGTTATATAAAATAGTGAATTCTACTGCAGTAGAATGTTGCACGTCTGCACAGTGTTATATGTCAGTGTCAGTAAATATTGTGCAGTTAGTATTGGACTACAAGATATATTTAAGTTTAAGAGTTATTTAAAGCATAAATGAGTGGGTTGGGTTCTGGAGGTGTGGTTACAGCATTGAGCTTGGTTGGCGTGGCCTGGGCCTGGTGGTGGGGCCCAATGTGATATATTTTCATGGGGCCCAAAATCCCTGGCGGCGCCCCTGAACAAATATTGAGTGTGTGTGTGTGTGAGGAAGTTCGCCGATTCAATCCACTGATTTCAATCCACTGATTTAACCTAACGGCTCCACGGATTGGTCAATTTGGAAAAAAATCTCCAAGAGAAATCTCCAACGAGGCGTTCTGGGGCAGCATAGACAGGTATTTTCTATGTTAGAGTTGTACTCGCTACAGGGTGTACTTTGAGGGTTTTTGACTTTGCAGACCGTTTACATGCATAAAAACCTTCATAACCAACACGTTTTCACTCCCAACCCGTCACATGTTGACGGTCGGTCAGGGCCCCTCCCCGTCACTTTATTACGGACAGGGTACCCCTTGAGAGTCAGTTTTCAACGGGCAGGGCGTCCCATTGACTTGCATAGAGCTCCCTGAACGTTGGTAATAGAAGAGTTGGGATCGCGGCAAAATGCTCTCCGCAGATCCATTCTCACAGCGTTTATCAACCTTTTTCTTACTCAATATCAAGCCACACTTATTGTTTTTACTTCTTTATTTGTTTAATTGAATAAGTTAGGACTTTTGTTGCCGTCAGTTATGGGGAGAGTAGGGACTCAGAATACTGAAATCTGTTGTTTTATCGTTGTTTCCTTCTAATTTTGTATTCTTTTCTAAACCACACACTGTTATTTACTCAACAATAACACATAATTATCCTTGTGTTTATTTATTTGTTTGATTAATAAACACAAGTTGGAGTCCGTCAGGACCGAGGGTCGGAGCAGCTCAGTTGCAACTTGCTTTAGAGAATTGTACACCCGGAAGTAAGTATTCTCTCCGCTTCGCTTGACAAACCCTGTGATAGTCCTCAAGCTCTGTGATTGGATGTTTGAGTGTGCGCCGAGGGTTACGCCGAGCGTCGAACAGCACTTTGAAATGGGATGAAACCACGGCAGACTGTCCAAAACTGGATTTGAACGGGTCCACCCCGTCCCCCCCTCCCGTCCCCAGAACTACACATGCTGGCTATTGTGTGTTTCGCAACATGTTCTATGGCACGTCTCTGCTGGGAATTGTAGTTTTAAAAGACGTTTTCGTATTTCCCATAATAAGAAGTTGCCAATATTAAACTGTGTACATCCCTGGAGGTTTAGGGGATAGGAAACACTCACATTTAAAACATATAATTAATAAATGGGTGAAAATTGCTTGTGCCCATAATGGGCAGCATTAATATATACCCACATGCCAGCTAAGGTCAGAAGAGCTTTATTTAACAGTTGGTCTTATGTTTGTGACCCCTCCTGTTGTTAATTGATAAGCCTGAAACATGCACTTGTCAAGGTTCAGAGGCAAATGTTGCAAATATGGCAATAGCCATCGATCATCTAAAGATAATATATACTTTATTGATCCCAAGTTGGAAACATTTGCGTTACATCAGCATGTGTAACAGTTGTAAATATGCAGTGGTGTTTATTTGTAAATCATTTAGTATAATGTTTTTATATTTAATAATTCTGTGTTCTTTATGTATTGATTGTTCAATACCTGACAAGGTCGGAGATGAACAACTTGTGTCACAGGTTCCTCAACAGTGCATTACAAGACATCTATCAATATGTGTGTATACCTCCAAAACTGTAGTATTCTGCACATTTATTATACTATCTACATACATCTTATAAGAGTATAACACATATGTATAATATCAGTTAAAATAAGTGCTTAAACATACAGTAGTTAACATTGCAGGAAAGCAATATATTAGTACTTTGTCAGGCTTAATATTTATACCCCCAAAGCTTTTTTCTTATTCAAAACAAGACCTTAACCTAAAGTATTATTTAATGTTTAAATAAAGCCTTATTAGTTTGTCTGTCTGTGTCTCCTATTAATATCTAATAATACAAATAATACATTTCAATAACGTGCTTTAACCACCAGGTGTCCCTTTCTATCAGCTGTGCACCGTTATGGTGTTAATATAGCAATATACCGATTGGATCAAATATAAAAGTCAGCCGAATTAATGTTGATACTGCAAGGAGACTTATATTGTGAAGAGAAATTGAAGATTTTGTTTAATTGATATATTTATGACCCACGTCACATATTCAGTTTCGGCGGCAGTTCTTCCTGTTTGTCTAGAAGTCTTCTCATCGGGGCTCTAAAAATAGCGAACTACGGCAGATATGTAATATTCAATGCAGCCGAACCGTGTATTACAATGCCGTTATGTGATGACCTCCAACGAGAAAAGCAAGCAAACTCGGAATTTAAATTTTATTTAAAAAAAATGTTTTCGGATTTCACATCAACAGGAAGTCCGGTTAACTAAAATGTCCGTGCGGAACAATAACCCGAACCCATCCATCCATCCATCCATCTTCTTCCGCTTATCCATGGTCGGGTCGCGGGGGTAGCAGTTCCAGCAGAGAGCCCCAAACTTTATTTTCCCTGGCGACATCAACCAGCTCTGACTGGGGGATCCCAAGGCGCTCCCAGGCCAGCGAAGAGATATAATCCCTCCACCTGGTCCTAGGTCTACCCCTTGGTCTCTTCCCAGCTGGACGTGCCTGGAACACCTCCCTAGGGAGGCGCCCAGGTGGCATCCTAACTAGGTGCCCGAACCACCTCAACTGGCTCCTTTCGACGCGAAGGAGGAGCGGCTCAACTCCGAGTCCCTCCCTGATGACCGAACTTCTCACCTTATCCCTAAGGGAGACACCAGCCACCCTGCGGAGAAAACCCATCTCGGCCGCTTGTATCCGCGATCTCGTTCTTTCGGTCATGACCCATCCTTCATGACCATAGGTGAGGGTAGGAACGAAAATGGCCCGGTAGACAGAGAGCTTTGCCTTCTGGCTCAGCTCCCTTTTCGTCACAACGGTGCGGTAAAGCGACTGCAGTACCCGCTCCCGCTGCTCCGATTCTCCGGCCCATCTCACGCTCCATTGTTCCCTCACTCGAGAACAAGACCCCGAGATACTTGAACTCCTTCACTTGGGGTAAGGACTCATTCCCTACTTGAAGTGGACAGTCCATCGGTTTCCTGCTGAGAACCATGGCCTCAGATTTGGAGGTGCTGATCCTCATCCCAGCCGCTTCACACTCGGTTGCGAACCGATCCAGTGAGTGCTGAAGGTCGCAGACCGATGAAGCCATTAGAACCACATCATCTGCAAAAAGCAGTGGTGCAATCCTTAGTCCACCGAACTGCAGACCCCCTCCCCCATGACTACGCCTCGAAATCCGATCCATGTATATTACAAACAGGATTGGTGACAAAGCGCAGCCCTGGCGGAGGCCAACCCTCACCGGAAATGGGTCCGACTTACTGCCGAGGACCCGGACACAGCTCTCGCTTTGGGAGTACAGAGATTGGATGGCCCTGAGTAGAGACCCCCTCACCCCATACTCCCGCAGCACCTCCCACAGTAACTCCCTGGGAACTCGGTCATACGCCTTCTCCAAGTCTACAAAACACATGTAGACCGGATAAGCGTACTCCCAGGCCCCCTCCAGGATCCTTGCGAGAGTAAAAAGCTGATCCGTCGTTCCACGACCAGGACGGAATCCGCATTGTTCCTCCTCAATCTGAGGTTCGACAATCGGCCTGACCCTCCTTTCGAGTACCTTAGAGTAAACTTTCCCGGGGAGGCTGAGTAGTGTGATGCCTCTGTAATTGGCACACACCCTCTGATCCCCCTTTTTAAAAAGGGGGACCACCACCCCCGGTCTGCCACTCCTTCGGTACCGTTTCCGACTTCCACGCAACGTTGATGAGACGTGTCAACCATGACAGTCCCTCAACACCCAGAGCCTTCAGCATTTCCGGGCGGATCTCATCCACCCCCGGGGCTTTGCCACTGTGGAGTTGTTTGACGACCTCAGTGACCTCCCCCCGGGAGATTGGTGTTGATCCCCCGTCATACTCCAGCTCTGCCTCTAACATAGAGGGCGGAGTTGTCGGGTTCAGGAGTTCCTCAAAGTGTTCCTTCCAACGCCCTAACACTCCATCAGTTGAGGTCAACAACGTCCCATCCTTACTGTACACAGCTTGGATGGTTCCCTGCTTCCCCCTCCTGAGGTGTCGGACAGTTTTCCAGAACAACTTTGGTGCCGCCCGAAAGTCCTTCTCCATGTCTTCTCCGAACTTCTCCCACACCCGCTGCCTTTGCCTCGGCCACGGATGAGGCTGCTGCCCTTCGGGCCTGTCGGTACCTTGCAACTGCCTCGGGAGTCCCCCGGGATAACAAATCCCTGAAGGCCTCCTTCTTCAGTCGGACGGCTTCCCTGACCACCGGTGTCCACCAGGAGGTTCGAGGGTTACCGCCCCTTGAGGCACCTAGGACCTTGAGACCACAGCTCCCCGCCGCGGCTTCGGCAATAGAGGCTTTGAACACCGACCACTCTGGTTCAATGTCCCCAACCTCCACAGGAATGCCCGAAAAGCTCCGCCGGAGGTGTGAGTTGAAGGCCTCCTGAACTTGGGCCTCCTCCAGACGTTCCCAGTTCACCCGAACTACACGTTTGGGCTTACCAGGTCTATCCAGAGGCTTCCCCCCGCCACTCGACCCAACTCACCACCAGATGGTGATCAGTTGACAACTCCGCCCCTCTCTTTACCCGAGTGTCCAAAACATACGGCCTCAGGTCCGATGATACGATAACGAAATCGATCGTGGACCTTCTGCCTAGGGTGCTCTGGTACCACGTACACTTATGAGCATCCTTATGTTCGAACATGGTGTTTGTTATGGCCAATCCATGACTAGCACAGAAGTCCAGTAACAAACCACCACTCCGGTTCAGATCAGGGGGGCCGTTCCTCCCAATCACGCCCCTCCAAGTGTCTCCATCATTGCCCACATGTGCGTTGAAGTCTCCCAGCAAGATTAAAGAGTCCCCTTCAGGAGCCCCATACAGGACTCTTTCCAGGGTCTCCAAGAAGGCCGTATACTCTGAACTGCTGTTGGGTGCATAAGCACACACAACAGTCAGAGTTTTCCCCCCCATAACCCGCAGGCGTAGGGAGGCGACCCTCTCGTCCACTGGGGTAAACTCCAACAACGAAGCACCTAACCGGGGACTTGTGAGTATCCCCACACCCGCCCGGCGCCTCACACCTTGAGCAACTCCGGAGAAGAATAGAGTCCAACCCCTATCCAGAAGTAAGGTTCCAGAGCCGACGCTGTGCGTAGAGGTGAGCCCAACCAGAGCCAACTGGTAACGCTCCACCTCCCGCACAAGCTCCGGCTCCTTCCCCCCCAGAGAGGTGAATAATGTCAATCACCACATCACACACATCCCTTCACATTTACATTTTAATTTACATTAAAGTATTTCGTGAGGCCTTCTAAAATGTTGTAGTTGAAGAGTTTGTAAATTATTGCGTTGCCTGGCACAACGGCACTTCCATTAATTCCACAACCACACATATGGATTAACATCGATTTAATACATTAATGTAGCCTTTGTTTCTGCTAAAAGAGGTGTCAACCAGCTGGGGCAACAGCGAAATCGAGTGTGACTATTAAAAAATAAATAATTATTATATTAATATTGACAATAACAACCGACCGTCGGGGAGCGTTCTCATGGCGTCGATTATCAACGCTATGGGAGGTCTATGAAGGTCTATGGGACGCCCTGCCCGTTGAAAACTGACTCTCAAGGGGTACCCTGTCCGTAATAGAGTGACGGGGAGGGGCCCTGACCGACTGTCAATATGTGACGGGTTGGGAGTGAGAACGTGTTGTCATAACACACAAGGGGACGGATAATAACCGGAAAAGCATGACATGGGACCTTTTTTGGGACCTACTGTAGCATGCATAGCAAACTGATTAGATAGTTGTTTGTATCCTCCTGTATCCTTTGTTTCACAGTTGCAGTCAAAGTTCATTATTTGTAATACAGTATGTATATAGGCCTATATATATTTTTTTTTACAGGAGGCGGAGTCGCAGTCTTACACGCTTCTCTGCGCTCTCTCCTAGGCAGTCATTCATAGGAATCCTGAACCCAATAAAATACCCAATATTAACGGTGTGTGTGTCTGCCCAAGGACAATTTAAGGTAAAAGCTAATAGGTGTCATAGATAATAATCTAATAAATGTAACATCTACTACAGTGCAACAAAACAGGAAGATTAAATGTGGTCTCTTAAACATAAGATCTCTAGCATCTAAAGCAATATTGGTAAATGATTTAATATCAGATTATAATATTGATATATGCTGTCTCACTGAAACTTGGTTGAGACATGAAGAATATGTCAGTATAAATGAGGCCACTCCACCCAGCCATATCAATACTCATATTGCCCGAGGCACGGGCCGAGGAGGTGGAGTTGCAGCAATCTTTGACTCAAGTTTACTTATCAATACTAAACCAAAATTAAATTATACCTCCTTTGAAAGCCTCGTTTTTAGTCTTACGCATCCGACCTGGAAAACGTTGCAGCCAATCTTATTTGTTACAGTGTACCGTGCACCAGGTCCTTATTCAGAATTCTTATCAGAATTCTCTGAGTTTTTATCAACTTTGGTACTTAAAACAGATAAAGTAATTATCGTAGGTGACTTTAATATTCATGTTGACGATGATAAAAATAGCCTTACTGTCGCATTTAACTCTATATTAGATTCTGTTAGTTTCTGTCAGAGTGTAAATAAACCAACCCACTGCTATAATCACACTCTCGACCTTGTTCTGACTTATGGTATTGAAATTGAGCAACTATTAGTCGAACCGCATAATCCTGCTTTATCCGACCATTTCTTAGTAACTTTTGAAGTACTGTTACTAGACTACAAACCTATGTTGATCTACCTATCTTGTAAATGTATTATCTTTTCGATTTACACACGGCATCTATTGCACGTCTGTCCGTCCTGGGAGAGGGATCCCTCCTCTGTTGCTCTCCCTGAGGTTTCTCCCATTTTCCCCTTTAAACTGTGGGTTTTCTCTGGAAGTTTTTCCTTGTACGATGTGAGGGTCTAAGGACAGAGGGTGTCGTATTGTCATACTGATATTCTGTACAAACTGTGAAGTCCACTGTGTAAGGGAAACTTCTGTGTAGCAATGCAGTGGGTGTCACCGACTCAGGAAGGAGACACGGTAGGAGCAGTAGCTTTGATGTCAAAACACTGATGATTTATTGGAGTTTCGGCCGGAGCATTCACATCACAAATCACAGCAGTCCCGGTGAGACTGCACGGGTGGGTTGCCACGTCAATTCTAAAGAACTCTACCTCAGACCCATGTATTTAACTAGTTCTGAGAGCATCATCAAACTGCTGCATAACAAGATAAAATCATAACACCTCTATCAGCTGACGCCAACAGGCAGGAACATAGAATCATAACACCTCTATCAGCTGACGTCAACAGGCAGGAACAGGGAGACAGAACACTGAGAGCACAGCAGCCAAGGTTACGAGGTGCGTGAGCTCAGTCAGGACAGTTTGAACTGATAAACTGGGTCAAAGTTATGGGCCTTGGAAAATATTTCCACAACACACTGAGACAAATGTAACATTTGTGATATTGGGCTATATATATAAACATTGATTGATTTTCTTGTTAGAATTAACGTTACATTTGATGAAAACTGATTTAAAATAAATATGAACAGCAACTGACAATGCTCGGCAAGTTCAGTTTTTGCAAACAAGCCTTTTGTTTTTCTTTCTCAACATTAAAATGTTCTTTTAAGGATGATTCGGTGGAAAGAAGGTTGCTATCCGTTGCTTGGTGGTGTGTCTTCGTGAAAAGGAGGATCTCTTCAAGGAAAACTTAAGTAAGTAAAGAAGATGCTTAAATCATACTGTAACTTGTGTTTTCAGTACCTGAAACACAATTCAATTTTCAAATCTGATTGCACTAAAAACACAGTGGTGAAGTGGAAGTTAGCAATGAGGTGCTGAAGACTGTCTTGACCAGTGGTGCGGATGCAAGAAAAGTGATTGAAGGAACAGAAGTCCTTCAAATCTCGGATGCGTCAAGAGCCTGTGTGATGCTAATGGGCTAATATACGCACTTAACCCAACTTAACTACCCAAAAGAGATGTTAAAAACGTTCATGCCTTTATTTCAATTTTTGTATTTACTTTTATTTCATATTTGAGAACATTTGCTATAAAAAGGTAATTGTGTAAAGAACATTTTAAAATAAACTGCTAAAAAGTGGAACTGAAATGTCTATATCGTTTTTGACTCAAAGAAATGAGTTTCTAATACTCAAACAAATTAAGGTAACAATTTGCATGGACATTTTTGAGTAGTATGTACAATAGCTTCAAAAAAAAACTTGATATCACTCCATCTTTACGATTAAAATGTACATTGGTTCAATTTAATTTAGTTTTTAAAGGTGAAAGCAAATTATGTTTGTAGTACTGAACTAATTGAGTTAATCAGATTTATAAATGGGTACTCGGATTAATTTAATAATCGATTCAGTTGGAACTACTTAAAAAGATCAACGCAAATTGTTACCTGAATTTATTTAAGTAGAGCCGGTGTATTTTTTTTTTTAGAGTGTACAAGGTGTTGGGGGCGCTAGCCTATAGACGCGCAACTATTACACATTGATGTCACTATGTTACAGAAGTAAAACAAGGATTCCAATGGAGGCGTTTCAGGCAGGGGGGGGGGGGTTGTGTGTTTGGCCTCTGCAGACCATTTATATGCACAGAAACGTATAGATCACACTACAGGAAAGGAAAAGCCAAAAGCATTAAAGGGCCTCTTTAATTTTAAACTACAATTAAAGTTAGGTATAGTTTCTGTTTTATTTTTATTGATGTTGTAATCTAACGAAACCCATTCATGGGAGAAAAAAAGAGTTGGAGTAACATTAAAAAAATCTTACATATCAGATTAAAAGCATGTTTAAGCCTCTTATGACAAAGACCAAGATACGTTTCAGAAACTGTATGTGTTTCTTTGTATGTCAGTTTGTTTGTTTGTTTGGTTCGTATACTCCAAGCTCCAGGCTAGCATTCCTGAATGTCCCTATGCACTTCTGACACACCCACACACAGACACCAGCGCACACACTGACATTATACCCAGCCAATTTACAGCCCAGTGAATCTACAGATTGTGTTTGCAGCAACGTCCAATTGGCGACTCTCCAAAGCACTACTGATCATATTCCCTCTCTCTGTTTTCTTTATCGTCCTATCAAGATATTTCCCCTGATGGCTAGCCTGTTGCAGGTGGGAGAGAGAGAGAAATTGTATGTCTGGATAATGAACTCCCACCTTCCTCTCTTTTCTCTGCCAAGCACTTGAGAAATGCTATATCTGTTCTCCCTGTGTGTGTGTGTGTGTGTGTGTGTGTGTGTGTGTGTGTGTGTGTGTGTGTGTGTGTGTGTGTGTGTGTGTGTGTGTGGTGTGTGTGTGGTGTGTGTGTGTGTGTGTGGTGTGTGTGTGTGTGTGTGTGTGTGTGTGTGTGTGTGTGTGTGTGTGTGTGTGTGTGTGTGTGTGTGTGTGTGTGTGTGTGTGTGTGTGTGTGTGTGTGTGTGTGTGTGTGTGTGTGTGTGTGTGTGTGTGTGTGTGTGTGTGTGTGTGTGTGTGTCTCAGACAAGCTTTAGGCTGAAGCTTCATTTGATTTTTTTGAGGATCAAAAGCTGATAATCCATTAATTGAAATCTGGTTTTGCAAAGACAATGCAAAAAGAAAGGACAGACAAAGATAGAAAGAGAATAAAGAATGGGTAGGTTGTTAAAATGGGCGGGCGGAATAATCAATGGCAGTTAGGGGAGTGTGTGTTGTGTCAATCTAACAGCTTGTTCTTGTTCTAGAGGGACAAACCCCAGACTTGAGAACTGCTTGGTGGATACCGAGCCAGATTGACGTTCCACTTTATTGAGATTTAGTGAGTCTGCACGGATTTGAATGATCCTCAGCGCAGTCTGTCAGCTGTCAGGATAATGAATGGAAAATGACAGGTTGAGTGCCAACCATTCTCACGTTGCCAATCACTTTTGGAGGCGGCCAAACTTTATGACAAGGGATCGTAATATGACAATATTGGTTGGCCCTCGATCATGATTAGAAGGAACAAAAGAATGATGGCTTTGATGGTAAAATGCATCTGGATACTCTGCGGAAAAACTTATAAAGTATCTTACACCAGATCAATTCTTATCAGGGTTGGACAAATTGGGGAAAATGGGATTCATAACTAAGGACGGCTTTGGCTCAGGGGGGTAACGAGTGTCTCAAAATGCCGAAGTGTCCTGGGGCAAGATACTTAACCCCAAATGGCTCCTGGCATGTCTCCAGCATTGAAGTGTATGTAAGCTTTGGATAAAATCATCAACTAGATAATGTAATGGAAGCACTAATACTGGGTAAAGGAGATATTTCTTTACTAAAAACAAGGGCTTTCAATGTTAGCGTGTCAAAACCTTAACACAAATAAAAACGCAAATGAATCACATTACCAGTTTGACCACAACTTCTTCCCGTATTCCAGGGCAGATTTTAGCCACGACTTGCATGGCAGTGAAAAGGCAAAGAAAGCAGAAGTATTGGAGATGTATTATTACTGGAGAGCATAGGGCGTATGTGTTATCATCAATAATGCTGGCTTATGTGCCTGTGGACTAGTGCGTTGGTATTCGGATCAGGGGAGCACAGGTTCAAACCCCACTGCAGTCAGCAAGACACTTCACCCCAAAATTGCTTCTGTGGGGATTGTCCACAGTATGTAAGTATCTTTGGATAAAAGCGTCTAACAAGTCACATGTAATGTTAGAGTCAAAGTTGATGGACAATGTTTCACTGCAGTTTCATTTATAATTTTGAAAGAGGCCAGCCGTATTTTCTTTCTGGACTCATCATTGTTTTGGTTGTTGCTGCTGACATACAACTCCGAAATATGATGCCGTATATGGTTAGTACAACGTTATGTTTTTTATCGTGTGACAGATATTTTCCTAATTTTGGTTATCTTGGGAGTTTCAGAAGAGTCATAAAAAACAACGGTTGGATCAAACGTCTTAATGAGATTGTATTTCAACATGGAGGCTGCCGTTTGGTTTTCTTTTGTGCTGCTCTTATTTGTGACATATATTATTTTTCTTGATAGACTCAATAACACACACTTAAACCCACAAGCGTTTGAACCCTCTGAACATTGCTCTCCCTGCCAGACCTCCTTCAGTGTGCTAAAGCAAAGAGGCACTGCAATCCTATTATTTTGCCCAACGGCATTTCAGCACAGAGAATACTCGACAACATGTCCAGTTCAATATCAAGTGTGTGACAGTGTTGTTTGTCAGATGATATCACTTTCTTCAAAATGTCCATTGGCTAGCAGACTGAAATATGTCACTTCAGCAGAGACGTGATGAGCTCAAAAGCCGTCCAGTAATACTGACAGGCTCAACACTGCAATATGAATAAGCCAACAGTTATCGGGGATTCTTTGCATATTGGGTTTTATTTTAAATCCAACAAACATAGACACAGAGACATGAGAGGAAGGATGATTCAGTCTGTGCTCACTGGGCCATTGTCGCTGCCAGTGGGGAATATTACTCTACAGTCAGGCTTAACAGCTGACCAGATCTATCTCTGTCCGTCGCTCTCTCTTTCCCTCGGCTTGTTTTGGATTTGAGGATGTGTTTATGACAATGCGCTTCATATGACAGATTTTATATTAGAGAAATACCAACTGAAATTATCAATGTGGCTACGGACAAATCCTTACAAAATAACACAATATGTTTCCAAGCTGTTCTGCACAATACCATAAACTTCAACTCAGGGTGTAAAGGCACAGAACCAAGCTCTTTTATACAAATATATTATGCAGATAAGATATTATAAAGATCCAAAGAACATCAAGTCAAAAAATCATATTCATGAAGAATTTGCTTCTTTATATGATAAATTCCAAAAAACTACCTGTAAACATCAATGAGATCCAAATCGAAATGAAAAAAATCCTATGTCATTTCTATATATTTAATGATCTGTTTCAGGAAATTAACTAGGCTGGGAAATAGAAACTCCTTCTGAAGGGAACACATTGATTTGAATGCACATAGTTGAGCTCACAAACACTATGAACATATAGATTCACCTACTGAATACAAAACCGAACAAATGAAGCAAAGAAAGTGAAAACCATAAAGCAGATGCAGGCAGTAGGCGTATAGATTCACACTTAAAGTATTATCCTACAGAACAGTACAGCTCACAGAGAAGAGATAACATCTGATCCTTTACAACTAACACTCTTTTAGCTTTTTTTTTTGTAACATTGTAATTATGGTAGTAATCCTCATTTTTAAAGAAATGTGTAAGTATTCTGATTACATATTTTTTCACGTTACAGTAAGGGAATATAATTATCTTTTTTTGTATCCTGATAATCCCATAACAAGTAATTAATTGCTCCCCAATGTTGATGTATTTGTATTAAAATGAGGTAATATTGAATATGTATAAGTTGTACTTCCCCTGAAGACTTCTACATAATATAATTGCAGTTTTCCCCCCATAATGTATGTATCAGGCATTGCATCAAAACAAATCAGTAATTAAACACTTTAATATCTGACTTTATATTGTTTACTTTGCTGTGAATACAATTTGTTTTAATTATTATTCGGCAACACATATTATCGGGAATCATTATATAAGGTAAAAATGTTTGCCTGTTGGCTATGAGTAAGAGATGATAGGTCACTCATTTCCAGAACAGAACGTAAACAAGCCTTAAACGAATGAAATGAATGCAGCTTTTGTGCTTCAAGTGGGAAAATATCTCAAGTTCAGCCAAGGCTACAAGCTGCACACTAAAACATTAACTTATCTAAATTAATTAGCTTTGTACCCATGTATTAACCCTTAATGGGCAATCACATATCAACACTGTTATTACACCGTATTTGCACTGTTGTCACACATCTATTACACCCATATCAAACCCATGTTATACTATTATTACACCTATATCACACTATTATTATCAGACCAATATTGCACCCACACCATGCTGTTATATAAATACAACACCAAACACTGTAATTACATTGTTATAACACCCCTTTTACACATGGACACAGCCTGCCAAACCATTTAAGGGTAGATGGCGTTATCAACCACCTCTTGTTACATTCTGATTTTTAAATGTTATGCTAATCGGCGATATAAATTCAGTCCCACACAATCGCAAACTATTATTTTACGAAAGTGTATGAACACAGTTTTGGTGTCTTGAAAGTTTCAAACACTGCTGATTTGAAACTTTTTCAAAACTGCACAGGTTGCAGTGCTTTAGTGAGTAGGAGTTCAAACAGCACACACACAAAGAGAAGAAGGAGACTGCTGCTGGATGGGATAATGATCGTGCAGCATGCTTTGGAGATGTAGCAGGGGTGAGAAGAGGCTCCTCCATTTGAATGATATGTTCATGTGGGGGATAAGTGTGTGAATATCTGTTATATTGAATGTGGAACTCTTGTTCATGTTGCCTGGGCTCCCCTTGAGACACAACGCTCCAACAAAAAGCCAGTGTGTGATGAACACGTTTAAATAAGGCACTTCTCCTGTGACACAAAGACAGCTCTTAGAGTCCTCCATCCTTTATTTTCTCTTTGCCCCCCCTGGAGGCGTTTTAAACTGATCGATTTTTACATTATTTTAATCCAATGGACTGACGCGTTATTGGAAAGAGGAGTGATGGATCTGGACGTGCAAGACTGGGCATTGATCAGTGGGAGAAGGGAGGTCGGGGATGTTTCCCCGAGGATCCCCCCTGACACACACACACACACACGCACACACACACGCACACACGTGCACGTTGTTGGCAATGCAAGTGAGAACTCGCAGCCCTCTTGCTGAGAAGTGTATTCCCGACAAGAGAATCTGCTCCCACTGCATCACTCTCTCAGATGCATTGCGTCTGGATGCTCTGGCAATGCATGCGTAAAGCAGCCGGTTCTGTGCGATGAACCACGTCCCACCCGTGCATTCTGAGTGGCACAGACTCGCTTTAACAACAGGGCTGATCCATCTCTACAGCGAGCCGGTGCATGGCTGCGCGCAGTGTGCAGCAACTCGGAAGCAAGACGGATTAAGTGTGTCGGAAAGAGCGCACGAAAAAAGAGAGCGAGGAAGGGAACGGCGGTAGGCGCGCACTCGAGCTGCTAAGAAGGATTTTTTTTTTCTGGGACGCGCAGAGACACACAGCGCTGCTCGTGAGACAGCAGACAGAGAGGAGCAGGAGAGGAGGACGCACACACAGAGACAAAGTTATCTGTCGACATGAAGTATGGTGTCAACACATATCCGCGTTCCAATTGAATGGAAGTTTTGAATATTTAAAGCAAGGAGGAGATGTATCCCCAAGGATCACCCATGGATTTCGGCGTGGCACGAGCGCTTTAGTGCAGTGGAGCCAGTGAGATATCCAGTCATGATTTGGGTCGCATTTCTACCTTTTTTGGTTTCGTGCGCTCACGGGAACAGGACCGTGAACCAGGTGCCTTTCTTCCACGGCCATGTGTTTGAGAACTCGTCTCCGGGCTCGCGGGTCAACGGACTGAGTGTCCCGTTGAAGCGGCTCAACTCGGAGCGGCTGTGTGGTACAGGGGAATTCGCGGCGCACTTTAAACTCCTGGGAGACGGGAGCGTGAATTTCCGGGTCTTTGCGCACAACAAACGGGGGCATATTTTACTCAAGACTTCTGCGGTTCTGGATCGGGAGCAGCGGGGTGAGTACGCGCTGAGTCTCGGGTTGTGTTGCGGGCAATGCGCGGGACTCTCCCGGGAAGTGGAAGAGCAGTCCCCGGTTGTCACTGAGGTGGCGTCCATCAAGGTGGACGTCCTGGACACCAACGACCACCAGCCTACTTTCACTGGGAATGATGTGAAGCTGAGCCTGGATGATGCCACTGCACTCCGCACGGCGATCTACACTGTGACCGCGCGGGACGGGGACAGCGGTAAGAACGCGGAGCTCATCTACTTCGCCTTGCCCAGGAACGGGAGTTTCTATGCGGTGCCCAAAACCGGAGACATCCTCCTGGTGGACTCCATCCTCGGTCTGGATGAACCGATTAAGTTTAAAGTGTTTGCTCGGGACCGCGGGTGGCCACCTCGCACGAGCCAGGGTAAAGATGTGGAGATCAATCCACGCCAGTGGCCCGTGGCGCCCTCTCTGAACACCCAGCAGGGGGGGTCGCAAATAAAAGTGCCAGCGCGAAGGTCCAGGTCAGTACTGGAGTCAGACAGCCCCGTTTTAATCAACGTGTCCGAGGACGCAGGGATCGGGTCAGTGGTGATGAACCTGAACCCGGTGAGGTTTCAGGCCGCAGCGTTTGAGCTGATGGAGCCCGACGCGGAGAGCTCACCGGTGAGCGTGAGCCGGGACAGCGGGGATATAGTGATATCACGGAAACTGGACCGAGAGACGGAGCCTCTGGTGGAGATCAGCGTCAAAGTGCAAGACAAGAGAGGTGAGCGGACACGCGTTTGTGTGTGTGTTGTGTGTGTTTGAGAGAGAGAGAGCGATCCGCTGTGTGTGTGAGAGAGAGAAAAAGTAAAATACGGTGTTTGAGCAATGAGCAGAACATCATTTTATTCATATATAATTTGTTTGAATTCGTCACAGTATTGCGTGCGTAAATACGCAAATATATGAAACGTATTACTTGACAAAGAGCCTAAACTATATTCACATCAGGTCTGATTATATTGGGATGTAATAAAACATGGACTTTCCTTTCTATAACTTTGCTTACGGACCAATGGGCCTTAGAGTGAATTCCCTAGATATAGGGCTGAGCTCAACTCAATACATGTTAAGTCAACACTCTTAAAACGGTGTCATCTCAGGGTTAAATTACCTTAATTGACAGATATGTACAATTTTGATATATTATATCATGAAAAAGCACCTCCTAACATGGAGATTTGCTAATAAAGTTCTTAAAAATAAGTCTTTAGAATGTAAAAACATTAACACTTGAGATTTTACATTTGAAACTTCACTACTATTTAGCAGCAGGAGTTGTTGGATGTTTAAATTGTGAATATCCCATATCTATATTTATGGTTAAAGTACTACAATATTTGTTTTACATTAATTAGAGCTGTTAAGCTATTATTTTAATCATGTATTGATAATGAGCTTGAACTGTTTGTGGCTGGACGTTATGACGTCACTCTGCACCTGTAGTGGTTGGGGCCGCCGAGTCTTTACATTGACAGAGGGAATTGTTTGTTCGGGTTAAAAGGCGGAAAAGCCACAGTTCTCAGTCTATATTATTATATGGCGCATTATATTCCACAGTAGATGACCTTATGAGTTCACCTCACATTTGGATCTTAAGATTTTTCACCTGAGTTTATTTGTTAATTAATGTCTTTTTTTTATTATACTAAATGGTGAGTTGTTTTTGTAAATGTGTGTCGAAACCCTACTCACCTCAAGTGGCTTCTGAAAAGTAACGGTTATATGTCACTTCACTCTGGACTACATCTAACCAGAAATCACCCTGCTCTGGTAAGTGCCACAGGTCCCCACTACTTTTTAAATAGCTGATTTATTAATAATATGATGTGTACAAATTATTCTGAAAAATAACTTACTACAATAAATGTTGACTAACAAATTAAATCACCTCAGACCAACTTTTTACCAAATGTTCCAGTCATTTTCACAAGCTAAGCAGACATACAGGTACAACATATAGACATGTAAATACAGCAAAAAGGGCAGGGAGTCCCTTGCCCACACTTCTGAGTTTAGTAGGCTATCTAATGAAAGGAAGATTTGCATTGTTTGATAAATATAGTGTGTATGTGGGGGTTTCCATCGTGGTATGAGGATTTTTTTGGCTGCACTTAACCCCGCAATAAGCACCGTTTACTGATGGTTTAACTTTAGTCAATTGAGAGAGGAATCATTTTTCCGCCATACAATGTGTGGGAGACATAGTATCTGAACATTTCCTCACATAGTTTCTTATGTTTCCCAGAGGTGGAAAAAGTACTCAGATCTTTTAAGTAAAAGTAGAAGTAGAGTGTAGAGTTACAAGTAAAGTCCTGCAATCAAAATGTTACTCAAGTAAAAGTTCAAAAGTATTGGCATCAAAATATACTAATAGTACCAAATGTAAAAGTCTTCATGCAGCTGGTTGGCCCAGAATAATATCATATGTATTGATTATAATTATTGATCATCAAAGCTGGTAAAGGTGCAGCTAGTTTGAATGACTTTGTATACTGCAGGGTAGCTTGTGAATTTACTCCAGGTGGAACTAAAGTCTGATTTAACACTTGATTAGATTTCACATCATTCATCCAGATCTGTGAAGTAACTAAAGGTATTAAATACATGTAGTGGAGTAAAAGTACATTATTTACCTCTGAATTGTAGTGCGGTAGAAGTACAAAGTAGAAAGAAATTGAAATACTGAAGTAAAATAAGTCTCTTAAAATGGTGCTTGAGTACAGTACTTGAGTAAATGTGGAGACTTTACACCACTGTCCCTATCTTGGTAATTGATCCCTCATTACGTTGCCTGGAAGTGTATACGGTGAAGACCATTGTAAAAACTTCTAACCCCTATAGTTACACCTCTTTTCAACACAGAGTCACTCCCCTGGCGCTAACCGTAGCTACATCAGCTACCAGTATCAGTATTCAGGCGTCCTCTCTCTCCCCAGCTCGGGTCCTGCAGTCCAGGAGAGTTCAGGCTAAGCAGTGTCGGAGTGCCTGCTGTTTACAATAGAGGTTAAATTGAGTGACATTCATCAGCGGTGATGATGATTCATGTGCTTGGATAAATGATGGCGGTGTTGTTGTGTCTGCTGCCTTGCCGCTGCCAGCAGCAACAGATGCTGGGATGTCAGGGTGGGAGCGGGGGGGGGCACCGCACCAACAGGTTAATTATCACCTGCGGATAAAGCAGGAGCAGAGACAGAGAGTCAACACGCAGCCGGATGCAAATTAATACATGCATGTGTGAAGGGATGCAACACAGGGCTAATTAGCTTTGACACTGGAGACTAGAGCATAATGTATTATATTACACACACTTCTGCATATCTATATCTTTTTGTTATTAAAAAGGGACAATACATATGAATTAACATGAGAACTTGAGTCCATCATGTAAATGTGCCAAATGTAACTACAAAAGATAATTTTCCTATGCAGTCCCTGGCAGGTTTGTGGCAATACATGAAGACATACAAGAACACATAGACACGGACAGAAACACATGAACACAATTACAGAACATATGAAAGCACATATGCACAATTAAAAATACATTAAGACAGACCAATACATTCAAAAATAGACACAAAAGCACATACATGAGCACAGTTAAATGATAATAATGCACATGTTTGCATATTTTGTTTAATGCTACCCTTTAAAACTGCACAGCTCTGCCACTTTAATTTCTTATATTCTGGAAATGTTTCATGTTTTGTTCTGTTCTTTTGCATATGTTTAAAAACGTATATTTTTAAATTGTATTTACAACTTTATTCTTCGCTTGTGTTAATGCACCAAAATACATCTTTGGACTGTGGACAGATGAACAAACATTTTGAATGAGTGTACATTTCATTTGATCTGGGGCTGCCCCTCATGATTGTTTTCATTCTCGATTAATCTGTGACATTTTATATTGATGTATTGTTTGCTCTATAAAATGTGAATTGTTATATGGGTTAATCATTTGATCTATACAATGTCAGAAAATAGTGATTTTCTGACATATTTCATGGAAAGAGTTTACAATGACTTTACAATTTTCTTTTCATCGATTACTCGTCAGTGGCTCTAGTTTGAGGGTGTTAAACTTGACTGGAACAACAGTTCCACTGCTTGTTGCATTTAGACAGGTAACCAGTATTTGACCTGTAACTGTAACCCAGGGGGGTTGGGGGTGTGGCTGGGTCAACTTGAACTTCTGGTGTGAGTAATTTGAACTTTTGTGATGCAGGAAGGCAGCTGAGGCTGCTCTTGCCACACACAGTGTACACTTCCAGGGACAATGTTTGCTATTTGTCCCGATCATTTCCTTTCCAAATGTATTAATACTGATGGAACCGTGTTAAGGCTAATACCTTTTTACTCTTTAATGTCAGCTTTTACTTTTGCAGTATTGCCACATCCTCTGAGTTCCTTCATAGAGCATCACATCTATCTTTCAGCTGCCGTTTGTTTTTAAGGAGCCACTTAGTTGGCTTCAAAATTCACCCAAGAGGCAGGTCTCCAAACGTTTTATACTTTTTAATTTTCGAGCAACCAGCCGATGAGGTGCATTTGTAGATGATGTCAAAACTAGTTTTATCTTCTCTGGCAAACTATGTCATTATATTTTTTATCGCAAATGAACAGGAATCACACACACGGGAGACAGCTGGAATAATGACATTCTGGTGCAGAATGAATCGTCGGTATATATTGGTGGAGGAGGAACAGAAACAAAAAACAATGTTATCGGCACATTTTCAAAAGATGTAAATGCTATGCATGAGAGGCAGTGACAGAAGTGTCATACGTATTTTCATAAAATGAAAGTCCCTTGTATAGGATGAGGGATATTGTCTGTCAGGCCGGACTGGAGGACAAAATAAAGTCCTGGAGGAGGGGAAACTCAGGGTGGGGGTTCTGTCACAGGCGTGTTTCTGCCCGGTCTGAATAGAAGCCCCCCAGACGGTATAACTAGAATGAGACAAAAGTATATTAATATTAAAAGATAAGACATAAGGGGAGACCGGAAGAAGGAATGAATGGTTAAAGGGTTGTAGGAAGGGAGGGATGAAGGGATGTAGGGAGTGAGGGATGAGAGAGAGTGAGGGATTAGGGATGGATGAAGTGATGTAGGGAATGACGAATGGATGAATTGATGTAATGGAGGCCCGATTCGCCCCCTACACCCTACCCCTCCATTCGCGTGTTCTCGTGGAGGGTCCGCCACATTAAGTGCTATTCCAATCCAACGAGTGTGGAGGGGGAGTGGGTTATCAAGCCCTCCAACAGAGAGTCTGCATCGGTCCTGACTTCACCTGCTGCTGCCCTACCTGACCGACTCAACACTATGTGTGTCCGTCAGGAAACACCCTGTGTACAAACAGTTCCTGCAAACGTTTAGGCTACTGGAAAACTGCGTAAAACAAGATAGACATTCAATATCGTTATACAGACTTCATGTAACCTCATGTTTTTACCTCTTTGTATTTACTTAGGGTCATATCCCCGTGTAGTCTAAACACTTGTTAACATGTCAATTACATTATAACGTTTTATTTACAGGCACTGTTGCAAAAACCAAGCAGCTTATAAACATCCAATTTTAACACAAAAAGAGGTTTGCAAAAAATAAACTGTATAAAGCATTGCTTAATTTAGTTTAATTTAGTATTATTAAATTGCTGATTTGAAGTCATTTTTTGAAAAGTTACGGTATTTCCTGTTTCTGCCGGAGCGAGGGGAGTTTGTTCCAAAGCTTGCTGCTGTTTTCACACCCTCCACCTGGAAGAAGGGAGCCTCGTTAAGCTGTGAGTGTGACTACAGACGGAGTTCACAGAGTGGGTAGGGTGTGGTTTGGAATTGGGCCGATGAATGGTTGAATAGATAGAGTTGTAGGGAGGGTTGAAGGGATGTATGGAAGGATGAAGGATTGTAGGGAGATAGGGATGAATAGATGAAGGGATGTAGGGATGGTTAAAAGGATATAAGGAGGGGTGTAGGGAGGGAGGGCTAGATAAATGAAGGGATGGGGTATGAAGGGGATTGAATGAATAGAAGGGAAAAGGAGAGGATGGGTCGTGAGATCTGTGAGGCCGGATGAGTTGACCGGGTAAGTAGGGATTGGTAGTTTAGCAGCCGATCAGAGGTGTCTTTGAGACTCCTGAATGTTAACTAGTGAACTTCATCTAAGAGTAAAATGTGTTTAATGTTTTTGGATGGAGAAACGTGACCTATTGCTGTTTATGTGGCCTAATCCCTCTGGTGCTAGTTTGGGTGATGAAATCAGGTGACATCTGTGATTAGGGAGGTGTTTTGTTAAGAATGTCACAAGGCTCAGGACCCAAACGCACAACACCAGAAACAGATGAGGATTAACAAGGTCTTTTAATTAAGGTCAAAACACAAAATGCTCACTTGGAGGATCAAAACTCTAAACAAAAACATCTACATCAAAAATGAAACCAAAAAAGTCTATCAAAAATATACTTAACACGATCAAGGAATGACTGGCAGGCTTGACAAGACGAACTGGCACAGGACAAAGGGAGACGCAGACTATATATACACACTAGGTAAGGGGACACAGGTGGCAACAATTAAGGGAGGGGCTGACAATCACACTGGAGGGAAAAACACACAAGGGCAGGAATGCTCTGAAACGAGAGGGAAAGTTTACTACAAAATAAAACAGGAAATCACAAGACAAGGCAAAAGACAAAAGGACTGAACTAAATAAATTAACGTAACACAAATGTCTAGACACCACATGTTTTGCTCCAAAAGGATACATGCTGATACAAAGTTTAAAAAGGAGGATCAGCATACATGTTTCCTGAGTGGAAGGGGTTTTTAAAAAAGCTCAAAGAGCCCATTTATGTGTTTGAGAGGCAGTGGATTTATCTACATTTGCCTGACCTTACTGTTTACCGTGTCATGCTAAAAGGCGGGAAGTTTTCATTTCCGGGCTTAGTTGAGGGTGTCTGGGGGGGGGGGCGAGGCCAGCTCAGCCGGGTGTCTAAGGCATGAGAAGATGCAGCCTCCGTCGGGATGTCGTGGCTGTGTAAGTCTTTTAATCCGTTTGGAGTGGACAGTCCTGCCGAAGACTCGACCTCCCTCCATCTGCTCGCATTATGCCCGTAATCCCATCTCATTCTCTCCGTCTCATTCTCCCTCCCTCTTGCTCTCTTACTTTCCCCCTCTTATTTACACTCTCACTCCAGGGATTTAGTTTGAGTGGAGGCACAGTTTAACACAGCGAGGGAGACGGGATTCTTCGAGGTACAGAAGTGTGTGTCTCGTGGTGTTGGATATCAGGAACTGAGATCACGTCTTCTTGTCTATAAATGTGGTCCACTTCGCAAGTGGTTGGGAAGGTTACTTTATAGCAGTTACTTAAATAATGTGCTTCTTAGTGTATTGTTATAAAGATGTTGTTATATGCATATTTTAAAAACGGATTGTAATTATGTTATCCCTGTTAATCCTCATTTTCTTTTATATATATATATATATATATATATATATACACACGTTTTTCCTTAAATCTGTTCTTGAGAGAGGTCCTATTGACAGTCTACACTGATTCATGACTTGTTTTGGAACCACAGGTTTGTTAGAATCTTTGTTCCTTTAACGATGAGTCCCATTGTCCTCTGAAATTGAAGATGGGGCCAACTGAGGTAAACAAACTGTCAATCCACATAAAAGACTGCAAGGCTATGTGCACACACTAAAACTGAAACACAAAATGAAAGTATAAAGAGGGTGGAGACCTTAAAATGTAATCCAAATGTAAAATAACTCCAATAGTTGTGAAGCGGAGGAACTTCTGTAAAACATGATTGTTGTATTTAATAGTGTCAAAAGTGAATATGAAATAACATATATTCCTGGAAAATATGACCCTTTCTTACTCTATAAAGTGTTAGTTTATTTTAAAAGACCCTAATACTTTTAAAAATAATTAAAATGTAATAAATGATGAATAAATTATAATGCTAGATAGGGATGAGTGTCATTGGGATTTCATTAAATCCAATAGTGATACTTAGACTGCTTATCAATACTCTGCAGAGACTGCTCTTTATAATTTGGTGCAAAAAACAAACATATATATTTTTTTTTTAAAGATTTAAAGAAAAGATAGGAAATAACTGAATAACCAGCCTCAACATTCAATATGTTTAGAACGCTTGCATCACACAAGCACAGCACAACGCAGCATAACTGTTTGAGGACCCGCGACCGACCAATCAGGGTTTTAATTACCACATGTCGGCCCTCAAACAAAGTGTGTTCTTGAGAGTTTTTGTTGTTTTCTGTTGAAACGCATGAATGCATCCAAGACCAGAAAACATTGGTGAATGTCAGGAACCTTGTGAAAACAGTGTAATTGGGTTTAAAGAAGGATTTTTTTCTCGAGGACATTCAGTGAATTCGGCCCATTGTTGGGAGATCAATCAGTCCATGCAGTCACAGTGTTTGTACTTACCTCCCAATTGAGCGTAAGACACCAACCACCCTCAAGGTAAATCATTCCATTTTTGAGTAAAGAGTGTTTTTTGAGTATTAGGGTAAGGGTTGGAATAAGATATGTTTCATATACGGCTAAATATCCTAATAAGGAATACTTCCCTACAGTTAGTGAGACTAACAAGCCTGCCTGTGTGCATAAATACCTGTAGCCCAGGTTTCTTTTCACCAGGGTTGATTAAAATGCACAGACTCTCTTCATTTCAACCAAGAATCTACTCCCTGCTTGTTTATTTCCCCGACATAACCCTGTGTGTATCCGGGCACATTTAGCCTTTGATATCCCCGCCCTTTCATTTTCGCAAGTCATTTAATAATGTGCCAACACCCAAAAGATCACCGAGTGAGTTCTAAATTAATTTCCCACAAAGGTTATTCCTCCCATCTAAAGCAGCCAATCTGACAATGTTCCTTGACTGCAGTGACTCCTGTCGGCATAATGAATGATGAACATATTCATTTGGTTAATTAGTTACGTGATTCATTTGGTTAGTCCATCTCAAATGCTTTCCGCTTTGAAATAGCCACACCAAGTTTTTCTTCCACATGACTTCTTATTTTCTTCTTAATTTTCTTTGAAGCTATAAAATCACCTTCGATACTTGTCCTGTTCTTTAGCCAGCTAACACTGCATCAAGTAGACAAGAGTCAACTTTCATCTAATTATACTTTTTTCTGTTGCACATACACTATTCTGGTCCCTTGTTCAGGCAGCCTCTTTGGCAGGAGACACACATTATGTAAACAAATTGAATATTAAAAGAGTTTCTTCCAAACCAATTAAACATTTGTATTCTGCCCTACTCAGTTGAGAGGAAGAGAGCAACAGGTGGACTCCACACGAGAGTCCAATATTCTCTTGTCGGATTGGGTCTGCCAAACCCTGAAAACCCTGGTACCCATTTGCAGACTACAATGTGACAACAACGTTTAAATATCTTGTCTTATGTGTAGTCTGTTGTTTTGCTAACCAAAGCTCTTGTATTTGTGGTTTTGCCACAGTTTGTGATTTTTAGAACATTGTATCATCTAGAGTGGTGCAGTAATGAGCGACTTATGAGCACTTTAACACTTCTCCTTCCCTCGTATCGAAGTCACTAGTTTTTTTTAATGTGTCTGTGTTAAGAAGCCTGAAATAAGGCCAGTGGTTAAAACAAGCTGAAGAGATTTTCATGTTCTCCGACATAAAATACATCAGTAAATACTCTACTTGTTAATGTCCGAAGCCTCTAGGTGTCATAAAAACGACAGTTGCTAAAATGTGTTTTTAGCACTGCGTTTGTTTTTGTTTTCCTGCCGATTTCATTTACGCTTCAAAAATCACTAAGTGATGTTGATATGTGGAGATTATCCGGCTGAACAAAAGCGTGTTGAGGATCATACATGTGTGTTTGCCAAAAAGCAATATACTGAAATCCAATGCGGAAATCCTGTAGTCGTGGCTGCCCTTGGGATGCTTTCTTCTGTGTCGGCCTACAACAAATACGCCATCACTGCACCACATTATACCTTCCTTCGACTTTTTATTCATTTACAATTAAGTGATAGTCAGTGTGTGAATTGGGATATTGGGCTGTATAACTAAAAGCAAAATCACATTACAGGGACCCATTTTGCTTTAGTGTTGAAGGACACCTATAATTTTTCAGTGCCTGTACATAAAGGTACCTGGAGTGCCTATCAACGCACACACTGTAAAATTAGACAACACAGTAAAAACTAAATGAATTCATAAACCATACAGATTCGGATCATCTTCCTATTTAGGGTCATTAGAATATATTGCCCCCTCCCACTAACATTGCAGTTTTTCTCACAAGCCAAACAGAGCAGAGCGTGTTTTTTTGGGCACGGGCCTTGAAGACACAACGCTTAAATTGAGCGCTTTAGATGGATGGAGAACATAGGTATATTCAGACATTATAAGGAAAATGATGTGGGTTTTGAACATTAAATGCATGTTAACACATTCTCGTAGAAACCCAGTATAAATGTATGAATGAGCATGATGTCTCCTTTAATATCCAGAGTGCTGTTTGTTTGAGAACTAAAGGACATGTGTACCACTTGGCTTGGATTAAACTAATTCAACTTGTTTCCAATGTGACATTACAGTTTATTAAACTCATTTTTCCATATTAACTTTGTTCCAAATTGCTGCAGTTTTTATACACAGCCATGTCATTTCTCAGCGTCAGCCAGAGATGAGCTGGACGACATTAGAAATCCTTTGAAAGTTGTGTAAAGTGTTTTTTTTAAATCCAGTTTGAGCTGGCAGACATCAGTGAATTGAAAGGTTCAATTACTTTTCCTTCCTTTTGTCTTCTCTAATTATTTCCTGTTACTGTCGTGCCAAGTCTGAAGATGTGTCCCTATTTTTAAATGTGGAAGAGAATCCTTGTTGCCATTTAAGAGCTGTCATCTTTGTGTAATTAAACGCCGCCTGTGGACTTCCTGCATGAATGCCTTGGCTCAACAAAGAAAATCAACGCAACAGTTTGCATCGATGTTTATAGAGTTAAGACAACTTCTAATGAAATTGTCTTAAAGCAACAAAGTTATTTGAGTTAGGGGAGAAGGCTTTTCCTCTACAATCAGAGGTGTTTTTAATGACCACGTACTCAATAATTGGTAGCATAAACACAACTTTTGAAGTTGATTACTCCAAAAATTAAGTTGTTCCAACTTGTTTTACCGTATGATTTAAAAGGAATTTTAAGTTGTATGTACTTAATAACCATCATTGTGAACACACGTTTTTAAGTTGACAACCATTTATAAATATATTGTATTCAATAGTTTTTTTTCTTAGCTTTTTCATGTTTTTGCCTTTAAAGAAAGACATTATTGATTCCACAACAAAAATATTAGGCAATTCACTTTTTATTTTGAACTGCAGTTGTTTATTTCAACACATGATGTTTCAATCAGGAGAGACTTCATTTTGTTGAACATTTATTGACACATGCCACACAGTATGATAAGGTGCATGAACACCTGAAATCACAGCTGACTGCAGGAGAGAGGTGAACCATTTTATAGTGTGGCTGCAGCGCGTGATTGCTGGAGAATGAGGTGAAATGTAATAGGTTAAAGAGAACGCCTGTGATGAGCTGATTATATGCAGCTGCGGAGTGAATGTATATACACCCAGTCTTCCTGAAAGAACTTGCGCTGAGCTTCATTTCAATCTTGAGAAAAAAAAGATAAATAACACAAATTGCCCCACAAATAATAAATAAACACATTAGCCATATTACCATGGGACATGGGGACACAGCAAATACATGCTGCCATCACATCGAAGTTAGAGGCCTTTGCATATTTAAAACCAGTGCCAAATCTGTCAAATCTGTAAAGTTTTTGTAAAACTACAGAAACAAACTCTCAATGGCCACCAATCTGCAGATCACACACATCCATTTCACAAAAGATGTAACAAAGATGTTTACACTGCCGTCAGCCATTATTTCAAACAGTATGAACAAATTTAACGCAGAATGCTCATTCATTTGTTTCCCTCGACCTCGATGGTTGCCATCATATGGTCAGATCCTGGGGTGGACGGGTCACTGTGAATGACGTATGCATACTTTTTAAACTGTCACTCTTAGCTAATTCAGAGCCATTATTACCAGCTGCTAAAGCAACGCTGGTATTGTTTTCCCCTATTGAGTCTGCATGTGTGTGTCGTCATGGCAATGTGGTCCTGAAGACACACAGAGGTGCTTTTGAGTACTTTGCCTAGTGTTTAAATGAATGCTGTCAAAATTATTGCGTTCACAGGCGGTAATTAATTTTTTGAATTAATTGCGTTAAAATATTTGAATGGCCCTTCCCATAGATCCCACCAGTGGCAGCGCCTATGGCTGGGGTAGGCTACACCCATACCAAGAAATGGCTTAGCCCCACCGTGAAAAATGATGTTAAAGTAAGCAAAATAAAGTCTGCCAACTCGCGGAGTAAATTGCACAGACAGCAGTTAGTCAGATTGATTTCAGTAGCCACTTGTCTGGAAATACCGAAGACCAGAAACGGTTTTGAAAACTTTTGTCACGTAGTGATCGTCTTCTCAATAGAACGTCTTTGATAATGTCTTCTGGCCAATCAGAATCAAGATAACGGCGTGGTGTTGTTGCAGGAAGTCCCGGAGAATACTTTTGCTGTAGTACAGGGGTGCACATAACTGGTACGCAGGTTATGTGCGTAATCTGAAATGCGTACCGTAACTTGTGTCACAAAGCGCATTTGTGTACCGACGTACTTGTGAAGCTTTTCCAGAAGGCGGTTAGATCACCGGACGACAGAGTCGGTCTCCGTGTGCACAGACAGGCTGCTGTTAACGTCGGTCTGTACAACGGAATTGTGCCAAAACTACGCCAACCGGCTGCGGAGGGAGACTCCCCCCCCCCCTTCACTGGAGAACTGCGCTAAAACAGCTGATCACAACGTTCACACTCTGTGGTCACGAAGTACTCCACTAGCCCCCCCCCCCTGTCGACTTTCCTGAAGTACTCCCCCGTTGATAGAAATCAACACGTAATGAATTAAGACCCCACGGTTTGATGATTGATAGGTGTGTGGGCTGTCTTTCATTTTGACACGCAGAAAAATGTTATAATAAACATAGATACTGTATGTTAAATGGATATATCCGCCTTCTTTCATTTATCTTTCCATTCCCACAACAATATACATAAATAAATGGCATGTTTTGGACATAGTTCGAATGGTGATTAATCATGATTAATTAATTTTTAAACTGTCATTAATCTGATTAAAAATGTTAATCGTTTGACAGCCCTAGTTTAAATGCATGTGGACAGATGTTGTCAATCACAACCTTGCAAGTTTTAGTGTACCTTCTCATCTTTTTTGCAGGTTCCATACAATACTTGAACTGGTTAAGTGAAGAGCAGAAGCCACTTTTCAAATGTTACACAATCCTTTTCCCATGCCATTGCTGTCAACACCTATCCATGCTGAACGTTGCTAAGATATTATTGATTGGGGTGTGGCCAAAAGTGCAATATGCTTCAAAATGTAACTGACAGAGAGCAGTGCTTTTGTCCTGTGTCCACTGTGCCCATGGATTTTATGTTATTTCAAAAAAATGTATTACGTCGCTAAACTCCTTGAAAATGTCCTCTTCCTTTTCTCCAAGGTACACGACAAGGCAGCGGATGGCTATAGTTCTCTGCGTACTTCAATTGTATTGTGTTATTTTTGAAAAATTAAAAAAAGAGAAATGACCTAAATGAATATATTCTGAATGGGTGACTGCCAATAAATGAAAGCTTTAGCGCAAGTTCAATAAGGAAGACCTAACAATGAGTCACTTACACGTCACTCTATTGCTCTCTCCCCCCTCATTAAATGCGTGGGCGCCACCCCTCAGCAACCAATTGCTGCACACGTTAAATTCCTTAAATGCCGGCTCTTCCTTCCTGTCAGTTGTCATTTCAGGTGACCACACGCAACCCGCCTCCACCCCTCTCGCCTCCCGTCTCCTCCAGGACAAAGCTAAACCTTCCTCCTTCAGACCGGTCCCACCTACTTATCACCACCACCAGTGTCTAGACCCCGGGGATTTTCATCGGAGCAGTTCTTTCCCTCCTGAATGATTATCCTGCAAACCTGGGCCTAATCGCCAAACACCATTCCATTCTCCTGTTGTATTATCATGGCAATCATTTCATTCATATGACTTGTAACAATAAATATGTATTCCATACATCACGTCTCTCCGGGTTGAACTTGCATTTCAATGACAACTCTAAATAACGATCCTACCTCAAGAAGCATGTCCTTGATCTGCTTCACCAAGAATTTGTTTAATACAAAGTTATATCACAATAGCAACCAAAGTATTTTTACTCTCACAGTAGCCTATATACTTTGTATCCTCTCACAGAACTATTCACAGTTCAAAGGCTGCTAATTTTGGTCAAACATCAATTTGCCTATACAGTGCAACTACAAGGCTATCTACTGTATTTGAATGACAAAAGATGACACTCACCTTATAATGTCCATTGTATAGTATTTCTATTTGTCTTAACTGTGGGAACTTATCCAGGCATGTTAAGTGGGAGTGGACTTGAAACCCTTAACTCAAGGTGTAGAACAATTAAATTATCAAGCCAATTGCATTACTTACTACAACTTGAATTTTGTTTGAAGTCAATTAACACAGAAATCAGAGTTCAAATTACACACAATATTAAGTTGATGTAATTACCAACATCATTACGTCAACACAACTTATAAATTAATATTTGCAACTTAAAATGTTTATCTAAATCAATTAACTCACATTTTTATCTTGCAACCAGTGCATTTAATTAAGTGGAGCTGAAAGAAGGTCGCCTGAATTCGTTTTTAGAGTGTGGTGCAAAGCGGATGAGCGTGATTCCTACAGTATATAGTCTGTGATCTTTTTAGGAAAGTAGAGTCATTTATACATAAACAGTGTTACATTTTATTAGGAGTGCCTATACAACTCACTGCAGTACAGTCACAATCCTATTTGAATCTATTGATCATCCTGTTAAAGTACATCATTTGTATTTTAAATGTCTTCAAAGGGAACATACGATGGTTTATTATTCATACATGTTCAAATATACGGAATATTTAACCAGGCTTTTTTCTTAAAGGATCTAAATGTCACTGGAAGGGTCACTTGGAAATGAACATGGACTGTTTCTGATTTATGTCTGATTGGAATTAGTTTCTACTGCAATTTCCTTATAATGTATTGCATTGATTATACATGATACAATTGAAATGAAATACAAAATACACTATATGGCTAATGTTGATACAAGTTACATATTGAAACTATTAACTATTAAAAAAAATATCCCGAAGAGTATTTATTCACACTTTCGGTCCATCGAACAGACAGAAACAGTTAGACTCAATAAAATATGATCTATTCTTTTAGCATAGAAATTACCATTACAATATCTTTGTGGTTTTTTTGTTTCGTTGTGTCCAAACATTTGCCGTCACAACAGTTTGATTTTTCAAAAAACTTAATTATGTAACTTGAGAACATGTCTGATATGGTTTTATGTATGCATATCAAAAATGAGAAAGTGTTCACCACAGTTTAGTTGCCTGAGCTTTGACAGGCAAGAAAAGTGAGAAAAGTCCATTTCTTGATAGAAATATTATGGAGATGTGAAATAAAAATCAGGAAATCTGCCAGCACTTTGTTAACACATCTCTAGTTTGATTGATATGTGAATGCGTGTGTGCAGATTGTGTGTCTGTGTAGAACATATGTGTGTTCTAGCTTCAAAGGGACTTTGGATAATGAAGAGAAACAGCTGGCTTTAATCAAGACAACTGCTTGTTGATCTCACACAGATTTGTGCCGCTCACTACTAAGCCACACACACACACACACACACACACACACACACACACACACACACACACACAACACACACACACACACACACACACACACACACACACACACACACACACACACAAACATCTGAACAAAAAGTGCAGGAAATGCTTCTTACTCATGACATTGTGCATGGAATGCTTTTACATCAAATGTTTTGACATTTTAAACACACCACACACACACACACACATACACATACACACACACACACACAACACATACACACACACACACACACACACAACACACACACACACACACACACACACACACACACACACACACACACATACACACACACACACACACACACACACACACACACACACACACAGTACATACACCAGGGGAGGAAAAATAACCAAGTATGTTGCTTAAATACAGTTTTGAGGTATTTGTAGCCTACTTGAGTTGTTCCATGTATTGCTACTTTATGCTTCTACTCCACCACATTGTGGAGGTAAATGTACGGTGGCCGACATGTGCTAAACACTTCTATAAGGAGAAATGCACTGCACTTCAAAAACAATGCAATTATGTAAACACAACTGTGGCAAACCATGTGCAAATGAGTTACTTGTTGATGTTCAGGGATTATCAGGTTTCATATTATCAATAACAAATATAAATCAGTTAATATATTATGATGTAGTATAACAGTAAAAAGAACAGCCGTATAAAAGTAATTTACTAAATAAAAAAAGGATGTGATGAACACATACATGGACTAATGGTGTACTATATATTATTTCCGCAAATGGCAACTCAGCATAATAAATAGATTTTTGGTAGCCAATGATTCTGTAACATTTAGAATGCAGGATTTCTACTTGCAAGAGAATATTATACACTGGTATTATTTACTTTTACCCAAGTAAAACCCTTGACAGGATCACTGTGCTTAATGTGAGTTATGGGTTGCCAAATTACCATTCTATATCCAGACAAATGGCAATAAGAGAAGCCTGTAAGCTGCATATGTTACTTGCCCTTTGTTTACCGAGATGAAAAAGAGTATTCATCCATTTGTTCCTTCACAGAGCGTAAACAGCACTTGTTTGGTCTACTAAGCAAACACACGTATGCATACACAATGGGTACACACGGATGGTTAACCGCATTAACCCACACTAACCCAATGTAAAGACACTTCAATGTTTTTCTTTGGCTCATTTTATTGCATATGAAATGAATATATAAGACAGTCAGTACACACAAAGTCAAGAGAGACCTGTTTCTGCATCTCACGGCAGAATTCCTTTCTTTACTCCTTTATTCTCCTCAGTGCTCAACAATGCTTTTATTTTTTCATTGTGTCTTTTATGTAAATAAGTAATTAAGAATCATCCAGATTGTAATAACTGCAAACTAGCATAACTGCAATTATGCTGCTTCCAGAGGCATTTCCGACTGTTGTTTTTATTTGATGGTTGATGATTCCACGCCGAGCGTTTGCCAAGTGCATTTTGTGGATATTCCAATTGTCAGATTCAGATTGTCATGATGTGCAATGGGGAACGCTGCTTCTTTTACTTTGGTACCAGGAAACGAGACAGCTCAGTTTACATGCATAAAAACCTTCATAACACACAAGGGGACGGGTAATAACCAGAAAAGCATGACATGTCTCCTTTAAGAAGGCTATATTTTCAGAATGCAGGCTGAATTCCAATCCAGCCCCTACAACCTCTCGCTCCTACTTACACTCCGTTTGCACATTTGCATTGAAGGTCCATTTGCGTTAGTGCCATTCTAAACTAACACATGGGGAGTGGGAGTTATTAGACCCTCCAATAGGAAGTTTTGAAACCCCTCCAACAGGAAATCTTCATCAGTCCTAAGCAGTGGTGAACCGTGTCTATCACAAGTGGACCTTCTGTAAACCTTATTATTATTATTATTATTATTATTTATTCATTTTTATTTAAATGTTATTACATTTTATTTATTCAGCTGGAAGTGACACTGCAGACAGAGTTCACTTTGTCACGGAGAGGGAGAGTGTATGGGCCGGTTTGTAATTGGGCCATATACTAAACTAGGGGTTGGCAACATTAAGCTGCCTCATGCTTTCTAAGTGTGCAAAAGAGTTTTCGGGAAAAGTTGTAATGCCCTCTAAGAAGTATTCCAAATGTCCTCTTTTACAGCCATTGGCAGTTGCTTAGCCTGTTAGAAGATTGATTAAAGGTTGGTATAGTGTTAATGCTTTCATAAGGATGACAGCCTTCTTGTAAAATGCTCATTTTTATTGGGAGAAACATCTATATATTTTAAATGTTAATATACATGTTGACTATATGAATGTGAAAACTATACAGATCAGTAATAGATCCTTAACAAACACTTGACCTACAGCCACATTTCAGCCTATGTTGGATCTGCCCACTTACAAAAAGAGCTTTTTTTTAAATGTTGGTTCTTATAGTTGTTGTTATCTTGTCATTTACTGTCCTTTACAGAAGATAAATAGAAAATTCACCATCTGTCAGTGCTAGAAAACATATCATTATTTTGTTCTGGAAGAAGAGTTGGTGTGACAAAGAGTAGTCTGGCAGATTTGCATCTAACCCCAGATGCTCTGCAGAGACCGGGAGAGGCTGCTAACATTGTCAGAGACTGAAAATGGTTGGAAACAGGCTTGTAACCTGATTCAGCCATGACCTGCAATCCATCAATGCTGAACTGGAACCTTAAAAGCTTTTCCGCCTTTAATGTCAGATATGAGCATCTAGGCACGTCAGTAGCCATTTCGATGTGTCACCTTTCAGAAAGCACCATCTCAAATGACTGCTTTTAATTTTATGGATCTACTCTCACTCAGTGAAAAAAGAAACCTTTCAAAGTTTGAAAAGGTCGTCCAGCTAATGACGGAAGATTGTAGGAGAAGTCTTCCTATCAGAATAACACGTTCTTAATGTGTCCCGGACATCGTTTCCACTTGGCTTATGCCTTTTATGAATGCTTTTTCAATGCTTAGTTTCATGTGCAATTGTACTTCTGTAATGTTTAAACGTGTCAATAAAGAATATCTTAGCTGTGAGTACAACTACAATTGAATATGCTGGGATAAATATATCATGCTAAATCAGAACACCTCAGAACTATTTTCTGAAAATGTCATTGGTTTTTGGTATTATGTCATAATATACAGTATTAGAAAACAGGTTCAGGGGAATGCCAAATAATCAATGTTTTGTGAACATAGATTTACTGTATCAGTTGCCAATACATCGTATGGATGCAGACATGCATAACTGAATACACTTTCTTTCTCTGGGGACTAAGACTGTTTGTAAAAATGTAAATGTAAATCTCTGATTTTTCAGTCTGTCACATTGCTATCCCAAGAGCAGTTACAAAATACAAAATATTATCATATTTACCAGAGTGGAAGGCAAAATCATACACATATCTGTATGTGCTGCCCTCAGTAGGTGTACTAAATATACTGTATCTTGGCAGCCTTTTCTTCACCAAGACTCTGAAGACAGTTGTCCACAGGTTTATCGAACAAAAAAGTAGGATTATTCTATAAACATTGCATAATCAGAAAATACTTACAGTAAAGGTCTTGTAAGTACACTGTAAGCACATTATTTTAAATACTGGATTAAATTACTATTTTTAAGCCTTTTTAAATCACTCATGTTAACGTATTGCATTGCGTATTTATCAAATATCTTTCACGTATTTACATCAATAAAGTCACCCATAACAGTTCTGTTTAACATATCATCAATACTAACATGTTACTGTAATATAAACTCCTGTGACTATAAACATAGCACAATAGCACACAAGGAAATCAACTGAGTAGCTTTGTAGCCATTTACATCAAACTGCACAAAACTACTTTTCCAATAACTAATACTGAACTGCTATTGAACAAAAGGATGTAAGATATTTTACAGAACAATTGAGGAAACCAGTTCCAACAGTTCCACAATGTGCAAAGTAAGCAGTCATTACACTGATTCACTATAGATTAGGGAACTTGTTTTAGTCATTGCAGCCATATTGTTACATGGACAGGAAGTCAAGTCGTAGCCAAAGCAACAGTTTGCCACAGTTTCTCTTTGAAGCAGGACAACAGGTTAACGTGTTAGCAAGCTGACTTCACTACAGAGTGATGTAGTAATGATAAAGGACAGGACCTGGCGAGAAAACAAATACAATGTTGTGTTCATAATTGTAGCTCTGGAGACCGCTGTGCAGAGGCTACAGAACTGGCAGACAGACTGAGGAGAAGCACAAGGGCCCAAGGAGGAGTGATCCTTATATAGAGCTTTGATAAATAAAAAAGTGACATAGGCTACAGGTGGTTAGCTAATTATTGTTAAAGAGTTGTAACCAACAGCTTGAGCAGCTGAATTCAAATAATGAATCAGTAGCCATAGTAATAGGCTACCACTTTTATTTATTGAATCACCCATCTTAATAAAATATCATTTTGAAATCTGGTTGCAAGAATTTGTGGAAAATGCTCATTTACTTTCTTAGAGTTAGATGAGAAGATTACTACCACTCATCTGTTAGCTTCAGCAGATAGACAGCTCTGTTTTGCTAGCAGCTAGCTAGTCTTACTGCATGTGACAAAATCTGCCTACCAGCAACTCTGAAGGTCAATATATAACATGTCATGCCTCGTATGTTTCAATCTGTAAAAAAAGATGCGAAAATTCAGTACCTCGCTAGCTGTTACCCACTGAATCCAATCTTCATGCTAAGCTAAGCTAACCAGCTGCTGGCTGTAGTGTAAAGCTAAGCAGACGTTCAGTATCTCAAAGTGGCATTGATGTTCTCATCTAACTCAGCAACTTGTGATGAATCTTTTCCAAAAATAAGAAAATATAAGATATAGAGTGTGGCTGGAACTTTGTGTCTCAAATTTCAGCACATTTTTCATTGTTAATTCATTTCCAAAGCCTGACAGAAAAATAACAGTGGTACTGTTTCCCAGTGCATTGTTACATAGTCTGCCAAAAAAATGCTTTTCAATAATTCATTGTAGTTGTCAGAAAGAGATTGTGCCAAGATCAATTTCAATTTATAAGCAATACATTTGATTTTTAGCGTTGCAACTACCTACTTATTGGAATTTTGACTGTTCAATTTGACCTCTGCTTTTTATAGCAGCCTTGTGTTTTGATTTACATCCCACCATTATATTTTGGCACTATATTATAGCGCTAGTATCATCAGCTGTGTTTCCATTTCATAATCAGCATATTTCATTCACATTAAGTACAGTGTTTGACAGTGACCTTGATCATTATATTGCTTAAATCCCACTTTTATTATGTAAAGCAGTAAGATATATAATATGCCTGCTGCTATTAAAGTACCACCAAATCCATATTCTCTTATTGCCCCCCAGCCTATTTGTGTCCTTTTTTATTTCATCCCGCCTAAATGTTTCTCCTGCTGCTTAATCCTTCATCTATCATTTAACTCTTTAATTGTATGAAATTACATTTAAATCTGTATCAATTTAAATCTATCTCTCAGACCTCAATAGGTGAAACTGGTCAATTCTATGTTTAGTCTGTTTGCAGATATTACAGCTCCTCAACTCATGCAGTGCAGGAAATAGTTTATTACGGCTAATAGCTAATAAAAGCTAACGTAAAATGGGAGTTGGGTTAGAAACCAATCCAGGCTGGCTTTATTCCTTTGTTTACAGACTGCAGGCCTATATAATACTTCAGTGATTTGAGAAACTGGGAGATTATTTCAATATATCACAGCCTGCCACGGTTTATGGATTAATTAATGCTAAAACGGGGGAATGAAATTCAGAGGTGAATGGGGGCGGGCGGACTGTATGGAAGTCATGTTTGTTGAGTGTTGAGTAATTTGTTTTTCACAGTGGAAGTCTTTGTAAGATTAAATGGAATTGTCAGAGCCCCGCGGCTGCTCAGTTCTAACATGTGAGGAAATAAATGAATGGATAAAGAAAGGAAAATATATATTTTTTTAGAACCTAACCTTGAAAGGTGGGTCACCTAGATAAACTATGGCAGTGATTGATATCAGGTTTACTATTGTTATTTGTAAGATAAAGCCTGGGTATGGGAAAGGACCTGACTGAGGAGCCAACAATCAAAAGGAATTAAACTACTGAAAATGAATTGCTGTCTCATGTTTGTTATCAGGTGTTGCCATTTTATGATTAAAGGGTTGTTTTCCTTTCATTGTATCTTACAGGCTTAGTGTTAGTGATCAATTCCCAATGAACAAGGCATTATTTGCCAGGACTGGCAATGAGAATAAGAAAAATAAATAAACGGGAATGAGAACTGACAAAGTCAACAGTTGGAAAAACGCAGAATAACCAGGAAGCCATCAATTGTAATTACCAAAAATGTACAAATGCATTCATTAATAATTCTTATTATAGCCAATGTGTATTTACATGTCAACAAATAAGAATTATGGCTGGCTTCACCACCTGGCACCATCTGCGTTGCTTCAAAAACATTATGGGCTGAGGACAGTTTTGTCATCAATTAGTTGACAATATCCTGCCAGAAAAACTCGCAATCCAGATAACAAATGCATTGCTTTGATTGATGAGATATTGTGGTCTTGTGTGGGTGCTTGATGGAACTGTTTAAATGTTTTAATTGCACTCAAGCTAACAAGTTCCATTTTGTCTCTAACAACATTTTAATAGCAATTCCTCATGTGAGCCTGATTTTATTAAGAAAAACACATGACAGAAGTATCTCTTCTTGGACTGGTTGTAAGTTGCTTGAGTGCGTGTGTGTTTATAAAGTAAAAAAACACACACTGCCTGTTGTAATCCCTCTTTAGCTGTTCCCTTCGCCGCTCATCACCGTACCTTAACAAGCTATAAGGCCATATTCATCATTTCAGCAATTCATCACACTGAATTATGTGATCATTATTATACAATGTTGCCCATACAGTTGGAATAACATATTTGTTATGTCTTTATTACGATCCCCATTAGCACTAGCATGAGCATTGGCTATTCTTCCTGGGTTCCTCACACACACAAAACATACATAAAAATACATACAACAAAATTAAAACAAAACAGCTCATCATTTCATGGAATTTTACAGTGCTGTATGAAATGAAAACTAAAATGGTCATCCAATTATCGCCATCCTAAGGCCAAACTAAAGTAATTGTTTAAATATTTTTCTGCAGCACTAGACCATTTAACAATATACAATAATCAAGCTGCGACAGAACCAAAGCATCCAGAACTTGTCTACTGACATCTATTGGCAAATATTTTACAATTATCTTTACAAGAGACACACCCCTTCCCATTTTACATACAACATTATCAATTTGTTTAGAACCAAGATAATTTATGATCCAGGGTTATACCTAGCAATTTTGTCTCCTTGACCTGTTCAATTTGAATATGGTTTAAATGTAGTTGCAATTTGGGTCACCTTTTAACTGATGATTTGATCCTATTAATACAGATTTTGCTTTTCCAGCATTAAGTACTAATTTATTATTTATGACCCACTCTGATATCAGTTGTAGATCTGTATTCATAACATTTGTCAACTCTCTTAGTCGATGCTGCATAATATATTGTTGAGTCATCTGCATACACTAGAATTTTGGCTTTTTCTAACACTAATGGTAGGTAATTTGTAAAAATAGAAAATAAAAGTGGTCCCAAACAACTACCCTGAGGTACTCCACAAGTGACTGTCTTCATCTTTGACAGACTTCCATTAAAAAAAACAGTTTGACTTCGATTTGTCTCTCTCACAAAATGATTGTGTGTGTAAATAGGAATAAAAAGTGGAATGTGTCTGACACCAAAATTATTCCAACATTATGGGCAATAGTATATTATTAAAATTACGTATTTTACTTATATTCTGAAACCGAAGGCTTTGTTTTGATTTGAAATCAGACGAAAACTGGGGTTACGTACTGTAACCCAGCTTCTATGAGTATAGGCGCAGCCCTCTAAGGCTATCGCTATTGGGTAATCCCCACTGCACGTGTGCAGCACTGACAGACTTATTCCACGCCCACCTATGACGTGGGCCCCACCTCCGGGCTCACTTCCGTATAAATAGGAAGTAGGCCCGACAATCCACTCCAACAGCTTTTCTTCAGCTATTCGCGGAGCCAGTGGGGCCCCGAACCTTAGAGGGCTGCGCCTATACTCATGGGTTACAGTATGTAACCCCAGTTCTATTTCGTGTAAGGCTTCGCCCTCTAAGGCTATCGCTATTGGGTTAAGGGTGAAGCAGGATGTAGTCTACGCCCCACTGGTTCCGTCCGTTACCAGAAGCACAAAAACACACCTACTCAATTAATAACCCATGTCCATTTCGCCATGCGTAATGGAGCATCACATTCCCAGGGAATATAGCATTAAAAAATAAATATTCTCCATCAGGGAACGAAGGTAGGCTTACTCAGGCTACCTGTCGTTTATAAAAAAGTAGAGATCGAGTCTCACTTGTTAAAAACTATCAAGAGAGGGGGAAAAAAGGCAGCTCTCTAAGTGCCGACAGGCAGGAGAGAGGGCACGCAGTTGAGTCCCTGACATTACTCACTCTGACAGGACACTCAGTACTGAGTGTGTCAGAGAGGAATGGGAGACATCCCTCAAATACAAACGAATAAAAGAACAGGGGGAAGACCAAGATGCAGCAGTGCAAATGTCTTTCACTGTCATTCCTCCGTGCAACGCCGTAAAGGAGGTGAGGAGGAGGAAATAAGCCGTTCAAAGTTATCACTCTCGATCTAAACGAGCTTGTGATAACCTTTGGCATAAAAACCGGGTTAGGGCGCAAAACAGCTAAGCTGCCATCTCCTTGGATCCGGAGACATGATGGAGCCACCGAGAGAGCAGACCAATCACTTTTAGCTGATGTCAGAGCCAAGAGCAGAGCTACTTTGGCTGACAAAAACTTCAGGGGAACCTGATCTAAAGGTTCAAATGGAGCTTTACTCAGTGCGCGTAATACTAAAGCCAAAACCCATTGAGGCGCCAAAGCGCGTGACCCAGGTCTGAGTCTCTGTGCTCCCCGTAGAAAACGTTTAGTCAGAGGGTGACTAACCACCGTGCTGACACCAATCTACGTGGCAAGATGAAATGGCAGCAGCATATGTTTCGACCGTGCTATAAGCCAATTCCTGTCCAGCAACAGCTGGAGGAATGACAGCAAGAGGCAGGGGGCCCGTAACAGGGTCCAGGCTTTTCCCTACACACCAAACGGAACATTGTCCATTTGGCTGTGTAGGATGTGTGTTCAGCAGCTGCGCTGATCGAACACCTCCCTGGCGATTTATGTAGGCCGCCGCTGCTTTGTTGTCTGTTCGAATCAACACATGTTGATTGTACAGCAACAGGGCGAAGTGCTGGATTACTTTCCATATAGTAATTCCAGCACGTTTATATGGAGAGACATGTGACCCGGCCACTGTCCCCCCACTGCCTGCGACATGCACATTCCTCAGCCTGCGAGAGATGCGTCTGTGAACACTGCATTGTGTGACGTCACTCTGCTCAGGGGCACCCCCACTGACATGGAGATTTTTCCAGTAGGTTAAATCCCAACCCACGGAAGGAGGAATGTACACCATGCGTCTCCTCTGACGCACGGGGTCGATACGCAGGCGAATAAACCACCTCTGGAAGTCTCCTCACTGTGAAGGAGACCCAGGGGAATCACCACGTGACCAGCTGATATCATGCCTAAACAGCTGCATCACGGAGAGGGCTGTCACCGCCCCGCGGGGTGTGACGCGCCGGAGGAGAGCTATCTGAGCTGCTTAAAAACCAATAGGTTTTAAAGACAGCCGGTTTATGCAGCGAGCCATGCTTCCTATAACCGACAGGTCAGGGGCAGCCGGCTTAACCGGTGAGCCTTGCTGCTTATTATTATCCATCTGTCCATCTAACACGCGCGTCGCCACTCTGAGTAATACTCTGAGAGTGCGCGACCTGCTCTGGATGTGCTGTGGTTGTCATGGTGACGAGCCACGTCACAGCCCTCGCCGCCGTTGCCCGTGAAGCAACCCAAGAGGGGCCCGGTCCGAAAAGGCTGCGAGGGGGCCGCCACATACTGCATCTCACACCGTCTCTCATCCTGTCTCTGTTTAGGAGAAGACTCGTAAACTGGACATTGAGGCGCGTTCACGCTCAAACCTGCTGAGGAATGAGCGGAGGTGTGTGCAGTGCTATTCACACAGTGCGTAATAACAGCCCTGGGCTCATTACGACCGTGTGTAGTAGGCACATCTGGGACAGAGGAAGAACCGTGCTGCCTGCTAACCGACAGGTTAACAGCTGCCCCGGAGGAGAGCTGTCACTTTCTCCATTCTCTGCTGTGAGAGTCGCGCTCTCATGCGGGCTGAGTTCAATTCCCAGTTAAATGTCTGGGAGGGAAGAGGACAGCTCTTCTTCCAGTTTATAATGAAACCCAGGCTTGACAGATGAGATACGAACTGTATCGTCTGAAAAAACGCTTACTCCCTGGAGCGAGCCAGCCACAGCCGGTCGTCTAGGCAAAATAACCCTCATCCCCATTCTGAGTAGCTGCTCCAACCGTCTCCACCCACTTTGAAAAAAGTGCGTGGAGCCAGGAATGAGAAACACAGGAATTTGCTGTGTTTCGGGATGATGGTTACGTGGAGGTAAGCATCCTTCAGGACTATGGATGTGAACCTCCCTGGTGAACACACTCCAGCAACATTCCCTTGTTGGACACTGACAGATCGAGGATGGGTCTCATTACCCCCGCCCCGTCTCCTTCGGGACCAGAAAACGTCAGAGCCCTCGCTGCCGTTGCCCGTGAAGCAGCCCAAGAGGGGCCCGGAGCAAAAAGGCTGCGAGGGGCCCTCCACACGCTGCATCTCACACCGGCTCTCATCCTGTCTCTGTTTAGGAGAAGGCTCGTAAACTGGACATTGAGGCGCGTTCACGCTCAAACCCGCTGAGGGAATGAGCGGAGGTGTGTGCAGTGCTATTTACACTGTGCGTAATAACAGCCCTAGGCTCATTACGACCGTGTGTAGTATAGGCACATCTGGGACAGAGGAAAAACCGTGCTGCCTATAACCGACAGGTTAGGAGCATTGGGTTTAACCGTCAAGCCCTGCTGTCTAATAATCGACTGGTTAATTACAGCTGGCTTGTGCCGCGAGCCCCGCTGCCGCGCTAACCAACAGGTTACAGCCGGCTCAAACGGCGAGCCCCGCTGTCTGTTAACCTACAGGTAACAAACAGCTGGCTTATGCACCTCCACACGCTGTATTACACAGCGGCTCTCCTTATGTCGCCATTTAGGAGAAAACTCGTACACCGGACATTGAGGTTCACGCTCAAACCTGCTTGAGGAATGAGCGGAGGTGTGTGTAGGAGGCACATCTGTGACATAGGAAACAAACCCGGGCTGTCTAATTAACCGACAGGTTTTAAAGACAGCTGGTTTGAGCCATGAGCTCTGCTGCCTAACAACCGACAGGCTGTGAAGCAGCCGCTTATGCAGCTTTTTTTTAATTTCTTTTTTTATGTCATCTGGAGGAGAGCTCTCCTGAACCGGGGGAACGGGGGAGATCTCATTAGGCGGCTGCCTTTCCGATGATCTCCGGGAGTTCCTGGAGAATACCGCCTATCGACGGCAGAGCCGTGATGGTTGATAGAGGGACCCGTCGTCAGCCCGGCTGCCGAACCTAGGCTCGGCTACCGGACTGACCCCGGGCCCCCGCCCCGTCTCCCCCGCCGGAGGAGAGGGAGACAGGGCGGGGGAACCACATGGTGATCCGTGAATGGAGGGGAAGGAGTCGCCTGACTGCTGCCCGCCACTCGGATCCAATAAATAAAGGGCTTGGTCCACAGAGTAAAACTCCTGGACTAGCCAATCATCCTCGGCCGCAGCAGCGAGAGCGTCCGCTCTCCACTGTCTGTGGGCCAGAGGGAGACGGACACAATGAGTGCACGACACCTGGGGAGTGAGAGCCGCGTTTGCGTGCTCTAATCCCCGGCAAGACTCACACCGATAGTGATAGCCTTAGAGGGCGAAGCCTTATACGAAATAGAACCATCTGTCCCCGTCTCTGCCATGTTATTGTCAGCCTGCCACTCAATATTTCAGGGAGCAGCACTGATTAGAGGAGACGGTGATTACAAACAATTTTATCCTGTCATTACAAGCTTAAAAATATATTCTTAATATGGCGATAAAAGTTTGATATTCTCAAATCCAAGATCAAAACCCCCAAATCACAAAACCACGGGTTTTGTAAAAAAATTGAGGTTTATCTTGGAATGTGCCATTGCGACATCCGAATGATTTTGATAGAGCGGGTCAAAAACTAAATAAGTATCAAATGAGGCATATAACATTGTTTTACGGTAATTATTTGGCTTACCTATACTCTCATTCAAATGTTTCTATGGTTTCGTCTCTTCCAACACTATCCCTCATCCTTACCGAGTGATGGTCTGTGCCCTGGACTCTCATTTGTCCAAACAAATTTAGCTAAAGAGTAAATGGCTCCTGGGTCCAAAATAACTACTTTGTGTGTGAACATTTTGCAATAGAAGATCATGTGATAAAATACACTGTTCATTGAATATTTTAGTTTTATACACCAAAACCAGAGCCTGTAGCACTCATTACGCTCTCATTATGCTCAGTGTGTGTGTGTTTCAGTGCCGGTGTGGGGGGGTGTGTGTGTGTGGGGGGGGGTAGAGGCCACAGGGCAGCTTCCTCATGTCTGGCCTTGCTGCTGCAGCGGGATCAATTAATGTCTGCGTTTCTGTGTGGGACGCATGTTTTGATCAAACGGCTGTGTGGTGTCAGACCCCGCCCGTCTAATCCCGCAGCCCCTCCTCTGATATGCTGAGCACAGGAGAGATCCTCTCGGTTTTATTTTATTATTTTATGCGTGTTTGCAAATGGATCATGGCAATACACTTTATTCAAGTCCATAAAATCTGTCTGATGTTTGGGAGGGTAACTTTAGAAATGTAATCCGTTAAAATCACCAGTTACTTGTAAAACATTTACTCTGTAACCTAACCTGAGTATGGATATATAAAAGTAGTGTAACCTGATTACTCTGGGTTGGTTTGGGATTACCTCAATATGAAATGCAATGCAAATAAACACCAATGACAAAATAAATGTCAATGTAAGACAACAGAACAATTTAACCTTAGAAAAGAAGAAACCAAGATATTTAGTATCATTATGTGTCCTCTGCTCAGAGATTTTATTGATAAGAAAACCTGTCTTTCATGAAGCATATTCAGGCAGCAGCCTATAGAGAGGCAAAGTCCCGCCCATCTACTTCCGACCCATGGGACCTTATTTCTGAAAAATTATGTATTGAAGTCAATGGGGAGAGAAAATGTATCTTTCGATCCCGTTTGAATTGTGCCATGAATTACACAATTGATGTTTGTCAATCTTAAAAAACCATTTCCATGTCAAAAAAAGTCACAGTTTGTCGTAAACCTGTTGAAATATAATACTATGAAAAATACGCAAAAAGACTACAAATCCCAGAGTAAGTGATGTCATAACTGATGTCAGTTTTCCTCCACTAAATATAGCTAAAATAAGATAACTTTAACAAGATGCCTGTGTGTGTACTTAGTACCAGGTTGTTATCATACCAGCAATGGGTCTTGCTCGTTCTTTTGCTTCCCGTCTGATGAAAGGACCAGGAGTGGCTGGATCAAGTTAGCTACCTAGCTAGTAGCAAGCACGTTAGTTAGCATTACAGCCTTGTCATTTGTATTAGCCTTAACATGAAGTAACATTAAGTAACCCAAAATGTTAAACAGTAAGAGTAGTAGTCATATATCGTGAACCCTTTGAAGAGTACTGTCACACTGGTGTGATCATTCTATAATACACCGTTTAAGCCCGGATGCCCCCGGGGAGACATGCTAACGCTAACGCTACATTAGTATCGGCGATCTTTTCTACTTCATGCTATCTGCACACATGGTTAACATTGAACATTAAAAAGACCAGGCAGTTCAGGGAGAATCGAAGGAAGGAAGGCAGGCAGGCAGGCAGCTTTGCATGACATTCTTCTGGACGTGTTTCAGTGTGGCGATACTATCGCCACACTGAAACACGTCCAGAAGCCGCGATAGTGAGGGTAGTCAATCCCTTTTTTGGCAAGACAGTAGTGACGGCCATCTTGGTGACATGTGTTGTTGTGCGAGACCAGAGATGTATTTCATTGAGCGATTTCACACAAAAAAAGTCTTACTTCACAGTTTTACGGCAAAACATTTCTGTTTTAACTCGCAAAATTATCTTTAAAAATTGACCAATATCATATGTGTTATTTGTGGCACAATTCAAACGGGATCGAAAGATAACTTTTCTCTCGCCATTGACTTCAACACATAATTTTCCGAAATAAGGTCCCACGGAGGTCGATCGGAAAGGGAGGGACTTCGCCTCTCTATACACCAACAATGAAACACATGAGCACATACTACAGTTTAAAAAAGCAGAAATAAAATCTGAGCTGACAGAGAATGCTTAGTTTTAGTTGAACACACACAGTTAAAGGTAGGGTAGGTAAGAATGGAGAAACCAGCTCAAGTGCGCTATAATTTGAAAGTACGCAGCCAAAATAAATCCCCTCCTCCAACACGAAGGCACACATGACCAATGAGGGCACGAGATAAGTTTGTGCACAGATGGAAGGCTGACGGGCAGGTAGGCCATCCAGTTATTTTAGCCGGGCTGGCTAAAATAATTGGTCGTGCTTTTTACAGCGCCACGGCTTCCACAGATGATATTTTTTTATGTATTTATTGTGAAAGCATTTAATGTATTCATTGCTATTGGGATGTTAAGAGCATTCCATGGAATATAACAAAAAGTGTGAAGTCTGAGTGAATTATGTACCCCACCTTTACGCTCACACACACTATTTTATGAATATACAGATTCACCTACTGAATTAAAAACAGAACAAATAAACCAAAGAAAGTGAAAACCATAAAGCAGATTACACTTAAAGTATTAGCCTACAGAACAGTACAGCTGACAGAGAAGAGATAACATCTGATATTTTACAACAAACACTATATGATCTTTTTAGCTTTTTACTAACATTGCAATCCTGCTAGTATCCCCATTTAAAAAAAATGTAAATGCAATCTGATTACGTCTTTTTTTTTAATATATAAGGTAATCCCGTTACATGTAATCCATTACTCGCCAAACCCATGTTTTCCATACCACCGAACCCTTTTTCCATCCCTTACTCACCATATATTTCTCCTGACGTCTACACTGACTGTTTTTTTTTATTATCACATTCCCATTTTTCTTCTTCCCGATCTCTCTTTCCACCCTATTACTTTTTTTCCTCACAGTTGTTGATATATGCCTGCTATATTCACCTTTTGCTCACTTATTCTTTCGGCATCGCTTTTTTTCCCCTGGGGAGGCTCATTTGACTCTGCCTCTCTCTCTGGCTCATGCTATCAATGTGAGTGATTTTGCAATCCGGCGGCGTGTAAAAGACATGAGGAGACTGTCAAACAGATCAATAGACGAGTGTGATTATGTCTTAATAACACCAACGTACTATCGCTAGAACATATAAAAACACAAACGTGCACAAATTGGAACAAACATGGAACTTAAAAGTCAAATTTATAAAAAAGAGATATAGCCTAGAGGTAGATTTGACTTAACATTATTAGTGTGACAGTTGGAAAAATCTGTGCCTAAATGTGTAATCTGTAAATGTAAAAAAGAGATGTTTAACTCAACAAACAATACAATACATTTAATTGATTTACGAGTAGCGGAGAAGCATTTGTGAATATCTTGTTTTTAACATTTGTTAATTGTTTTTCTTATGGATCCAAAAGGCATTTGTGCATCTCAGTTCTGTCTGTGGATTTGCTTTTTCACATTTAGCAGGTTTGTAGCAATGTTTGAAGAACACCATAGCTAAGGTTACATAATCCATAACAGCACATCCTCATTTATTATCTCATCTAAATGTTATATTAATTATATGACCCGGCTTGGTAATTAGTAACTAATGTCTTCAAATAAATGTAGTGGAGTACAGTAAAACGTTTAAAGTAGCATACAATAAAAAAAAACTCAAGTAATTTTCCAACACTGGTTAATAGTATCCAGGTTGCATGCTCTTTCTTTTAAATGCCAAATCCACATCATCAGCACGCCATCATGTGCTATCTGAAAATGGACGAAAAGTTTGTCGCTGTGTGTGAAAAATGCAAATCCACAGAGAATTGAGATCCATAAACATGAATGCAAACCCCCCCCCACACACACACACAAACACGTTGGAGACATTCTGTGTCTGACCCAAACAGGAGTAGTGATCGGTGTGCCTCAGCGTGATTGATTTCCTGTCTGAACCAGAGGAAGTCAGTTCATCTGATTAAACACAGACAAGTTGGGAATTAAAGATTGGAAGCCACTTTTTCTGCCTCTCACTCACTCACTCTCACACACACACACACACACACACACACACACACACACACACACACACACACACACACACACACACACACACACACACACACACACACACACACACACACACACACACACACACACACACACTATATCAGCCTACAGTACAAGGGCCTCTTCCCTTATCTATTCACTACAGTATGGGCCAATGCAGAAACGCTGGCTCCTTGTACCGCGTTGTTTGTCAGATCATCCGTCAGCTTGTAACGGCTCTGTGGAGGGTAGAGTGCAGCAGCAAATCAGTTAAATTAGACCTCTGTAATAGCTGCACCCACAAGAGCACTTCCATTGACATTTTATACATTTAGCTGACTGCTACAATAGCAGCGATACGAGCGAGAGATAGACAAGAAGCAAAGATCAGAGCTGTAGTGGTCCTGCAGTATTACTGAATGCAAGGACAAAGAGGAAAGGAAATAGATTAAAGGAGGGATGTATAGGTTACTCTTTGTAGATACAGTAAGCATGCAAATCATGTATTTCACATTATGATGGTCTCAAATCTACTTCCACTCCTACGTACGGCTGTACTGTGCGAGAAATGGGGTTCTTACGGCCCGTCCACACTGCGTCGTGCGTTGAAGCTTCAACGCTTCAGCCCATTCACTTTGAATGGGGTGACGTTACAATTTGCCGAACTGCTTTGTCGGAGCGTTGCTCGCGTTGCTCGCTTCAAAAGTTGAGCAATGTTCAACTTTTGAAGCTTCGGCGGAAGCGTCAGCCAATCAAATCATATACCAGTACAAGCTCTAGCCAATCAAACAGCGTGCTTGTGTGTCCGGGGCGGGAGATTCATGTGATTGGTTGTTGGTCGAGTTTCAGACAAGCTTACCGGCAAGCTTCAACGCACGCTGCCATGTGGACGCTGCGTTACAGTCAGTCAATATGAAGCGAGAGCGGCATGAAGAGATGGAGAGCTCTGGGAGGAAGTTCTGTAGAAACACACTTCCTTCTCTTTTCACTTTCTATACTCTGCCTTTAGCATTAAAGCCTCACAGGTTTTATTATTCTGGCAGCACCTATTTTGGTACCTTCGTTGACTAGGCCTGTTAAGATATGATAAGATATGTTACAATCGGAACCATACCATATGATAACGCTTTTTTGTTAAATCAAGTCTTGTTACGTTTTTCTTGCATCACAGCAGCTCCAACTACTTTTGTTGGACCATATATTGTTCCAGGAATTATTGTCTTTTTAAAACCATTTTATAAATATGACCACCCTTTCAGAATAAATACAAATGGACTCTTAAGGTCTGTGAACAAAAATGCACTTAAAGGTCCCATGTCATGCTTTTCTGGTTATTACCGTCCCCTTGTGTGTTATGAACGTTTTTCTGCATGTAAACGGTCTGCAGAGTCACAAACCCTCAAAGTACACCCTGTAGCGAGTAAAACTCTAAAACAGAAAAGACCTGTCTATGCTGCTCCAGAACGCCTCGTTGGAGATTTCTCTTTTTCTTTCCGGGCACAGTGACGTGCCCATACCCAAATGGACCAATCCGTGGAGCCGTTACGTTACACACACAATCTTTTCTCAGCTGCAGCTCTGCTGATTTCTCCTCCCTGAGATGGCGGGACGCGGCGAGGCTGTGAGTCGGTGTGTGAGCAGTGAGCACACACACCGACTCACAGCCAGGCTGCGGATGTGTGTGTGTGTTCGGCTGGGTTTTGCTGTGTCCCGCTGTTTCGCAGGCGGCCACTGGGCTCACAGGGAGGGGGGGGCAGGAGCTCCAACAAGCCGTTTAGGACAGAGAGTGAATACACATACTATACAGAGATGCTGTATGAGAAACCAATGTGAGTTTGGAAGATTGCACAATATAAATCTATTCTAGTAGACCTCAACAATGGAATTATGACCAGTAGAAATGGCCATGACATGGGACCTTTATTTTATCTTGTTATGCAGCATGTTGATGATGCTCTCTGAACTAGCTAAATACACGGGTCTGGGGTAGAGTTATTCAGAATTGACGTGGCAACTCTACCGTGCAGTCAGACCGTGGATGCTGTGACTTGTGTTGTGAATTCTCCGGCCGAAGCTCCAAATAAACCATCAGTGTTTTGACATCAAAGCTCCTGCTCTTCCCGTGTCTCTTTCCTGAGTCGGTGACTCCCACTGCATTGCTGCTATACAGAAGTTTCCCTTACCCCAACAACCATGCCATAGCTATTTACTGCTGACCTTTTTTTAACAAGAAATGCAAGGTAACATTTGAACTATTACATTACATTACATTACATTTAGCTGACGTTTTTATCCAAAGCGACTTACAGTAAGTACATTCGACCAGGAAGATACAACCTTGAAGAAAACAGATTCATATAAGTACATCAGGTTTCATAGAGCCAAACATTTCAAGTGCTACTCAACTGGCTTTAGATAAGCCAGTCCTTTATTAGTATATAAGTGCTTTGTTAGTAATTATATCGCTCGAAGTGGAGTCGAAAGAGATTATGGATTAGATTGCCCCTTTCCATTGCCACTGGTTTTAAACAAAGACAACATACCGGCCAGCTGATGGGCTCTCCTCACTCATTTGACTTAAACGTATATTTGGACCTGTTTGGCCAGTCAATTGCCAACAGGGCAATTGACCGTGTATTAGCCTCTTCACTCCACCTGTCCTTTTCTGTGGGTATGGTGTATTTGGCGCAAAGGAAACGTTCATTACAAGTCTTATTATGTTAAATAAAACCCTACGGTAAAATCAGGCATCATGTTGGAGCACAGTGGGATTTTGGTTTCTAAGATTGCAGGACAGGTGCATGTGTCACTTGCTAGTTCAGGGCTATTTGAAGACAAGATACATGTACTGTATGAAAGAAAGCCACATGACAGATGTCTGTTGTCTCACTGGACAGAAACACTTGGTGTGGAAAGACAAAGATTGAGGTAGTGAATCATGTCTTTTTGCTGTCAACAGTTGGTTCATACTGCCTTAGAAAGCGTTTAAAGGATGTGTGCTAGCATCTTGCTTAGATGGCAATGAAAGGTCTTAAAGAGGAACATTTTTTGTTATGTCTTTCAACTTCGGCTTAAGGGTAATTTCCATGAAGAATAAAAGTTAATGCAGAGATGTCAGCTCTTAAACTCAGTCCAATTCAATTTGCAGCTATTCTGTGCCTGCGCTCCTCCACTAATCCTGTGCAGCTCTTAGTTTAAATTCACTTGGTTTCAGGCACTGCGAGAGGGGTATTTCTCAAACACAAAGGTGTTCCATGATAAATGGCAAATGGATGGAATTGAAAAGGAAAGGAAATGAGGTAGGTTATAAGCCAGTCTTTTTTTGTAAAGAAATATTCTTAAATAGCTTTAAAAACTAAAATGTATTTTACATTTTGCAAGATGTCCTGTTCACATCATTTATTTTCGTCATCATTTAAATTTATATTTGTACTTAAAGCCTTCTTCAAGATACTGTACATTTTAAAGTTTGTAAAAGTGCTCTTCTCTCATTATGGAAGTACATACTCTTTCCATCTCGATGAGAAGTTTTGGACCTGATCACACCCCAACACTCATAGTGTGCAATAAGATATATTTTGTATTTGTCTTGCAGCTTTTAAAACACACCTTGTGTACAAGTTAAGACAAGTGTGTACATGGCTTGAATCCACCTAAAAGGTCAATTTGTTCACATAATTTACACTAAAAAGGCAGCTTCACATAACCAGGTGTACCTAATTTTAATTAAAAAACAACTATCACAAGAACTTGCAGTTCAATACTCTTTATGCACTTACAGCTCTGGTTCTGATGAGTTTTACACCATTGCTTTAAGCACTGCAAGGTGGTGTACAGCTTAATGCTATGACCTGAGGGACTCGTGAAAATCTCTAATAGCCTACATTTAAAGTTCCCCGTTATCATGCATGAGACATTTGGATTTCAAGACGGACAATATCACAAGTACCTGATGTGGTTGGAAATGTTTTCTAAAGGCTTACTACAGGACTTGTAGGACCCCTTCACACTAAAGAGTATCAGTGAAATCCTGCCGTGAGTCTACAGTATTTGCAGAACTTCACTCAAAATGCGCTACTTGTACATGAACTGAACTCCTGTATTGACATGTATTTATCTCAGCAGAGGGAATAAGCATGCTCAAAGTGCTCCAGCGATGCAGTTCTTTACATTAAGATCTATAGTTTCCCCTTTGATGTGAACAAAACCATGGCAGAGAAAAGTAGGTTTATACTGTACTTTCTTCTCCAGCACAGCACTGATACACACTCTTGCTGATGTTAACATATCTTCTGTATTACACCAGGCAGAAGGACAGGTGATGTCACAAAGGGTATGTGAACAATGCACTGAAGGTAACTGAGAGGTGCAATTTCGGAGCATGAGTGCTGTTGAGAGGTTTCGGCTGTACAATATGTATTTTAGAGATTCTCCACTTTGGAGTATGACCATCTGTACCGTACTCTTCAAATTGCAACCCAAAATCAGTGCAAAAAAAAGTTTGAAGTGTATCAAAACTTGCTTTTTTTCAATGTCAATATAGCACCTCATTATGTATTGCAAATACAATACTTTTACTGGTATCACAATGTTATGGATGGGTAATTGGATGGATGGATTGGTAAATGGTTGAATGAATGAATGGTCGGATGAATGGATAGGTGGATGCATCAATGGATGGATTGATTGATAAATGGATGGATAAACTTTATTGTCGTAAAGGGGACATTTGTACGTTACTTTATATTTAAAAAAACAAAACCTAAACATCTTAAACCACAAGAGACATTTAACATGGCAGATTGAAGTGGCTGGAAAAATGATATCTTCGAGTGGTTGGTTTTGCCCTTTGGCCCACCAAAGTCTTCTTCCTCATTGCAGAGGCTGTTTTACTTTGACCCAGTACTAACACTATTGCAATCCAGACCAACAAGTTTTGTTTGCACCTCAACTTTATCAGATTATAAATAACTGATGTCAACCGAGAACTGTGTCAAAAGCTGTCTACATCAATTTCAAATGTATTGCAAAGTTGTTTCTGCTGAAGTGTGAATGGGTTTTGTCGAATACATGTCTTGTTGAGCAAAAGGACAAAGGAGTTGACAAAGGACAAAGGAGTTGCATTGCTAAGCAACAGCTGGAGTGTCTTCTTCCTGTCATCTGATTTTGTTCATACAGTGAAACAGGAAATTGACTGGTCAAAATGTTTCCTTTTACTGTCAAATGGTATTTTGGGAGCAAAGTCTTGAAGCTCACATCAGGCCTGTGAAAATGTGAAGACACGGGCCCCGATAATGCCAGAGGCCCCTGTGTAGGAACACTGCCAGCTCCAAACAAACAAATGAGTTTCTACATCACAATGAATTTACTGAAAAAGATTTAGGCAACACTTGTCATCTTAAATTGCAAAGTCAGGGTAATCTAATTGCAGGCACATAAAATGCCTGAAGGTGTCATAGAAGATGCAGCCCCACTTTAGCACATAAACAATTCATTTTGTATGTACTTCCGAGGGCCCGCGGTGTGTGTGTGTGTGTGTGTGTGTGTGTGTGTGTGTGTGTGTGTGTGTGTGTGTGTGTGTGTGTGTGTGTGTGTGTGTGTGTGTGTGCGTGTGCACAGCAGCACGATAACAAGAGCCCATGCCGTGAGCAGTAATCTACTAACACAGTGGATTGAGTCGACTCTGCAGGATTAGCAGTGGTGTGTAACACAACACACTCTTAATTACTGCTATACAGTCATGTTCAATACAGAGGAAGAGATGGAGGGCGAGGGAGGGGGGGGACGCTTTTTAATTGATGTAATACATTCATTCAGGCAGAGGGAAATTGAAAAGAATGTGTTTTATTATGTGTCTGTGGATATGAACTCAATGCAGGAGCAGAGTGACGACCATACAACTGCCTGTTTTTGCACACAGAACCCCAAGCTGCAACCTCACCACACACACACACACACACACACACACACACACACACACACACACACACACACACACACACACACACACACACACACACACACACACACACACACACACACGTGGATAATCTCTTAGTCTAGTTATTACGCATTATCTCTGTGGTTTCGTGTCTCTTTGTGGTCGTTTTCTCTCTTTGTATTTTTTTTTACTTCTTGAGATTATTTTGTATCTTTTTGTGTTACTCTTTAGCGGCGTTGGCCATTTTTATAATATTGTTAATTGTGTGTCTCATTGTAATACACTTGTGTCTCCTATGTGGTCACTTGTTGCAGTTGTTTTCTGTCATATTTGTGTGTCTCCTTGTAGTGTCATTTGTGTCTCATTTTTGTTTGTTTTAGTCTTGTTGTCTTTCTTTTTTATAGTTGTTGTGTCTCTTTACAGATGTTTTCTTCAGCTTGTGGTCATTTTCTGTTGCTTTGTGTCTGTTGTGTTTTTGTTCTCTCGTGGTTGTGTTGTGTCTTTTTGTGGTAACTTTTTTCTATGCAGTAGTTTTGTGACTCCTGTCGTATTTTATGTTTCTTTGTGATTGTTTTGGCCCTTTTTATTGTATCTCTTTGTAGTCATTTGTGTCTCTTTGTGGTTATTTGTGTCACTTTTTTGTGTGATTTTGTTGCCTTTTCTTGTCATTGTGTATCTATTTTTGGTAATTTGTATCTCCTTATGGTCATTTATGTCCTTTCGTGGTCATTTGTATTTCTTTGTGGTCACTTTGGGTCTTTGTAGTTGCTCTTTGTCTCCTTGTGGTCTGTTTGTGTTTTTCTTGTTGTGGTTTTGGCCCTTTTTATAGTTATCTTGTACCTCTTTGTAGTTAATTTGTGTCGCTTTTTATCTAGTTTTGTGGTCATTTTGAGTCCTCCTTGGTTGGTCGTGACTCCTTCAGCAGGGTTCGAGATATGTGGGAGCCAATGGGAGCTGATCTCTCATAAGGAGGGGTCTGATCTCCCACGGACGAGAGAGAGAGAGCGCGCACACCGGTTACTTTTATTGTTGTTGTTAGCATCTGGTGCTAGCTAGCTACGCTAATGGATTTAGGGAGATGTTTCAACAACAAGGTGGAGGGAGAGCTCTCTACTGTCAGACTGAGAGCCTCTGATAACTACAGCTCAGGTGAGGTTAAGGACTCTCTGGGTGTTTAGATAGGCTAGTTAACTTAGTCAGTTATCTCAGTGGGTCTCAAACGGTTTGGTCACCATTTATGTAAACATATATTTCCATTTGAGGGGGGAGTGATTAGTAAAATATGCATGAATAAAAAGAAAGAACATTTTAACTAGGTTAAAAAAGGTAAGATAGACTTTTACAGTCTTTGCTGCTGCCTCAAAGAGGAGAAGGGGGAGAGGAGGGAGACTGAGGCTGGTTCAGGAGCCCAGACACACTCGCAACTTTAAATGAACCGAAAATAAAAATAAACAAGTTTCAATGTTTTTTCATATTGGATATGATATTATGATTATTGAAATGTATACAGTTGTTTCATATGGGTGTTTCCATAGATCTAGTCTCTTTATTTTCCCCTCAAAGTGCACCAGATTGATGCAATTAACTCAAAAATATATAAATATCTTACCGGGGGAGCATGCCCCCGGACCCCCCAAGAGCAGTGCTTCTCACTGGTGGTCCGTGAGCGCCCCCTAGTGGTCCGTGAGTATATTGGTAACATTTCACATCTTAAATAAATAAG
>NW_022990392.1:780000-942586 GCF_902827175.1 Gymnodraco acuticeps
TAGCTGAGCTGTCCATTGCCAGGCCGGCTGATGCCTCCACGGGGCCCTTTGTGGGGGGGGCCCCCGCAGGCCGCTCAGCTGCTGACTCCATCACCGCCGGTAGCTTCTGAGGAGCTCTGAGGAAATGAAGGAATCAGCAACAGAGGGAGAGAGATTAACTGACTGCTGCACATCTCACTTTAAGGACATTTTTGGCTAATTAAAGGGATAGTGGAAATGGAACCTCAAATAGTTTCGTTTTAACTTATATACAAGCATAATTACGTACCAAAACAATCACACCTGATTAAAAAAAAAAATAATTGCCTTACGCATGTTAGAAGCACTTTATTGCAGCTTCCCCGAAGTTTTTTAGAAACGAAATGTTTCTCAGCCTAACCGGAAGTGACGAAAACTTAGGAAGACGATACGATAACAAACCATGGCGTCTATGCAGAATGAACGTGGAAGGGCAAATATACCAGACAAAGAAGAAGGATTGTACGAGGTATCCAGTGATGATAGCGAGTCAGAAACATCCTCTCGGCTTTCCTACGAAAATGTCGTTTTAGGAACTGAATCTGAATCCGGTTCAGTAAGCGACGATGGTGACAATATTGAGCCAGACGATGGACCATTACGTCCTTATTTGTTCGAGCCCGAGCCCGAGGTGATGGTTCACGGCATGGGCAATGGCGAGGATGACCAGGACCAGGCGCCAGATGATGCACCCCTACGCACAAATAATCTTGACTGGTAGGTCCCTAAGCATAGCTCACGCATCTTAAGATCACCTGTAGCCTTTACAAATATTAATCATTGTTAACCAGTTAAGCCCGAAGGTCCCCCCAGTGGACCCCTCCCACAGTTTTTTTTCTCTCACATGTCTCAGGGCTTCTTAACATTTATGAAACTATTAATGTTTCATACCCTTTTAAAGGTAAGAAACTCCGCTAACTGACAATAAGAACAATTGTTAGCTAGAAAAAACACAAGAGTAATACCAAGCCTTTGAATTAGCATTGAGCGAAACAATGCTAACTAATGCTAACGCTTTTTTACACACAACACACGGTAGAAATGCCCTTATTACTATCTTAACTGCACAAACAAGATATACGATTTAAAGCTGAGACTCCACAGGTGTAATGTCATCACTGTAAGACCTCGAATTCCTGGAGCTATCAGCCAGAAAAGAGAAAGTAAACAACATCCTAGGATAGCCAGGCTGCCTGTCAAGTGTAGGCTGTACTCACAGTACTGTTAGTCTATCATAGTCTATATGATGACTGTAGTGTACACATTCGACACTGTGTACCGGATAAATGGCGTTGTACAACATGGTACAGGCTAATGATGCATTAAATCAACAAGAAAACATAATAAAATACTCACTTCTTATGTATTCCACTTTCAATTTGAGCTAGAGACCGAGGAATCTCGAAACAATCGTCAGTAAAATGACGGGAGCACACGACTGCCGAATTACTCGTCAGCTTCGGCTCCGTGAAGTTTGCCCGTGTTATCTGAACAAATTTCACCCACTGACGACGAATGGCTGGGTTTCTTGGAAACGCATGCGTCGATACGCCATTCTCTGCATTTGCTGTCGCACTACAGCCATACAAAACATCTATTCACCATAATAAAGGTCGGCTATTCACATGCAAATGCTATTGAATGTCCGCCATTGTTTGTGCCCGTCTTCCTCTGCTCTCGTCATCACCCGAAGATTCCCGACGATTCCCGAAGTATTTCGTTTCATTGAGAGGGCGCAGTCAAATTGAAAATAAAATGAAACTAGGCGGATGAAATTAAAAAAAATTGTTTATTATGCTTTTTTTTAATAAAAATACATAAGTTAAACCCAAAATTCGCGGATTTCCACTATCCCTTTAAGGAAAGTTTCATAAAAGCACACTGCCCATTTTTGTTGACATCTGTTGGATATATAAAAGTAACTTGCAGCCAAAAATCTATTATCCCTCTGACGCAGAGTGACAGATGACAGTCACTGCTCTTTCTGCCAAACACACTTTTAAAGGTGCCTCAATGTTATTTTACTTAACATAACATTGGGCTTTGTGATAAAACAACAACATGATAATATTTGGATGCTTACTAAATAAGAATATCAGCAAAAAATAATAGAGAACATTTACAATTAAACAATCAAATGTAGTACATGCTGTACACAAATAAAAAATCAAGAAAAAATAAATAGTTTTCCAACTGTGCAATATAATAATAATAATAATAATAATTATTATTATTATTATTAATGGTGTCAGAACAATCATGAGCCTAGAGGGAAACCACTTACTAGGGTAAAATGGCCAACTAATGTAATAATTTGTATTAAATTAGCTTAAAAGTTGTTTAAAAAGCATAAATTCAATTCATAAAAAATACTCTTACATTTATTTTTGTAGAGCTTGAAAGTAAAAGTGTATATGAAATCCAAATATTGGCTTTTATCAAGGGCTCAAATTCATTGTAATATGTATACATATAGAAAGGACACATGAAGAAGTGTTTTCCAGGGTAGATGTCTGCTGAGTCACAGAGATGAACCTGAGAGAAACTCAGAGTACAGCCACGGCTGTAGCAGGTAGTATGGTGGTATGGTACTATGGTAGTATGGTACTATGGTAGTCTGGTAGTATGGTAGTCTGGTAGTATGGTAGTCTGGTAGTGTGGTAGTATGGTAGTACGGTACTGTGGTAGTCTGGTAGTATGGTAGTCTGGTAGTGTGGTAGTATGGTAGTACGGTACTGTGGTAGTCTGGTAGTATGGTAGTCTGGTAGTATGGTAGTCTGGTACTATGGTAGTCTGGTAGTATGGTAGTCTGGTAGTGTGGTAGTATGGTAGTACGGTACTGTGGTAGTCTGGTAGTATGGTAGTCTGGTAGTATGGTACTATGGTAGTCTGGTGTTTACCGGCTGCTCTGGGAGATGGCCTCGTTGATGGCTTTGTTGACCTGCTCGTAGTTGTAGTTCTGGTCTCCGGCGTGCTTCCACATGTGGGATTTGAGGGAGGGGGGGTGACTGCACACATAGCCACACAGGGAGCACCTGGAGCAGAGGGGAGAGAGAGCCACAGAGTGAGAGGGGAAGTTAATTCAATTTGCTTCCTGATTTTATTAAGTCAAAATTAATCCTTCTAGGAGGAGAATTCATCCTGACTCAAGACTCCACACGGAGTACTGAGCCTGACAGAGAGTGGAGGGAGGAAAGAGGATTTACTGTAGACGAGTGAAGTAATTAGACTGAATTGTAAGTGTATAATCGCCATAAACAAAACCTTTTTATTGGTTTTGGTAGCTAAAAAAACAGTTGTCAAGCCAGGACATCATAAACTGTGGCTCCAGAGAGGGCCTTCTACATGTCGCTGTATTATCTGCTGCTGTTTCTTGAGCTTTTGCTGAGCAACTTCAGCTACCGCTGAAAACAAAACATTTCTCGATTTCGAGCTTCAACATTAAAGCTTGAAATAACTAAGTGGTCCGAAAAAAATTAATTACAAAAAACATATAACCTTCCTCAGGCAGTGTGTCAGTGTGATGTGCCGGGGACAGGAGACCCCCCCTCAATGAGAAACTGTAAGAAATAATCGGGGAATCCCTCCGGAGTGGAGTCATGACGACTGGATCAGAATTTTTATTTTTTATTTCGTGGTTTGTGTTCCAGCTGTCGATCAGCTGTGCGCAGCGTCTCCACTGCATCTCAACCCCCCGCAGCAACTCTATCCACCAGTTAAAGGAAATAAAACTAATGTGTTGTGTTACATCAGCTGTACAATTTACCAAATATGGTGTTCTTAGTTTCCATACCTCCTGTGTTTTATGAGCGACTTATCAAGTCTTAGCAAACGGCACAAAACATGATAGTATAAACCATGCTCGTATCTATACAACCTATAGAAATGCAAAACGGTGTCAGTTTAAAGTAATGCTATCCTTCTGCTTACCGCATCATTTATGAGAAAACATTTCATAACATTAACACAACATATTCGAGGTGGTTTTAAATAACATATCCGTATTTATTTATTTCTCCAAGTTATGTTTTTGTGTGCACTGAGGAGTCGCAAACAGGCGTTTGTTTAATCATTTTAAGATTGGCTTTAATCAATGTATGAAAATTAATTCTTCATATGATAAATGAGAGGTAACATTTTATTTATGGTATTATTTCCACATTTCTCTCCATTCTTCCTTCTGCCAACGGTGTCGCAGTTTCTCATCTCTTCCGTTTTTGTGCGTACCGCGTACGGATGGGTCAGAGTGTCCGTGGAGGATCGCAAATTTTCCCGCCAAGTTTCTTTTTTATAAATCGCAAAGATTGCTTAGAAATTGGCGTACGCCATCTTTTGAGCGTACGCTTTATATATGTGTGTGTTGTACAGTGAGTAGGTGTGTGTTGTGGAGTGTATAGGTGTCTGTTGTAATGAATATGCCGCCAGCTAAGGGCGTTGTTGGACTAACAGTAGGTGAGTGAGTGAGTGAGTGAGTGTGTGTGTGAGAGTTGATGTACCAGGCAGACAGGCAGGTCTCAGTAGCTTACCTGACATAAATGGTCAAAAATTGTACATTCTCCGTTAGTCTACGAGCTCTCCGTTCAAGCGAAGTACTATTCCTTCTCAATGTAGCATGACATTGGATATGCTCTTAATTTGTCCTGGATTGGAATTTTTACGAACATTCCCTAGGAATGTGCTTAAAATGCATGAAAAACGCACATATTTGAAAATTGCCGACTTTCTGGGGGGCGGGGCTTATGGAAGGCAATTTGAAATAAGTCCAGATTCATAAGAGCAATGTATATACAGCGTTTCGTGAATATCAGTAAAACTGTATGCGAGTAGTTTGGATTAATTTGTGACATGTAAATTGTCAAAAATGGTATATTCTCCGTTAGCTTAAGACATCCACGATTGAGCTATCGAAATTTGGCTTAAAAATGTAGCATCATATTGGATAGGGGCTGAAGTTGTCCTGGATTGGAATTTTTCCGATCATTCCCCTAGGAGGAGTTTGCAAAAATGTCCTTAAAATGGATGAAAAACGCACATATTTCAAAATGGCCAACTTTCTGGGGGGCGGGGCTAATTAAAAGCAATTTGAAATATGTGTACAATCATGAAAGCAATGTGTATACAGCGTTTCGTGAATATCGGAAAAACTATATGAGAGTAGTTGAGTAATTTGCGACATGTAAATCGTCAAAAATGGTATATTCTCCGTTAGCTTACAACCTCCACGATTGAGCTATCAAAAATGCAAATGTTTCAAAAGGGCCGACTTTGTCGGGGGCGGGGCTAATGGAAGCTAATTAGAAATATGTCCGCAATTCCATGAGGAATGTCTGTGCCAACATTTGTGAAGTTCTGAGAAACTATATGTGACTACCACACAATAGGGGGCAGTTTTTAAAAAAACAACGAGTTATGAGCATTTATTTCTAAGCCCCGCCTTTTTGCGAGTACGTTTTGATTCATGGCGGCAATATTTATCGTCTGAACATGCTCATTTTCTACGGTAATATGTCTGACACTCCACCGATGCTGTATACGAAGTTTGGTGTGAAATTTAAATGTAGGTGAATATTTCACTGTTTTGAACATTATGCTAATTAAAAATGTCAACTTCTGGAGCGCCCTAAAGCCCCCAAAAACAATATACAAATATGGAATAATAATAAGAAGAATTCCTAGGATAACAATAGGTTCCTCGCATTTCGTGCTAGGACGCCGTTGGGTCCTAGCGCTCCGTGCTCGGGCCCTAATAACGGAAGCTTTTGGCATATGTTTTTCAACGGCTATGCCGCGCCCTTATGCAATAGTAGAGGACCCCGGCTTTTATTGATTGTGATTGAAACACTATCTTATTATTTATTTTGTAATATTTTCAAGACATTATTTTTTGTTTTACAGCTTATTGAACCTTTTTGTTTGACATCAACCATTATAGATAATACAGCTATCCGAGTGTGTGTGGTACTGTTTGTGGTTTGTTTTTAACTGTGTAATAAAGTTAATTATTAAAAATGTTAGAGTTCCTTATTTTTAAACTGAAATGTGCACTACTGTTCAAAATAAATAAAAAACAAAGGAATTATGCATTTGGGATTTCTTTTTGCTTTTTCTTGTTGTACCTCACAGTCCTGCTGAGGTGTGGTGGTGCACCACACCTCCTCCCGCTGCCTCCGCTCATCAGAAGCCAACCTCCTATCCATTAGGGCTGAACGATTAATCGATTTTAAATCGAAATCACGATTTTAAATGATGCGATTATCAAATCGCAAAGCCTGCGATTTAAAAAAAAATAATGTTTACATTTTTTTTTTTTTTCTTCTTGTGTGTCAGTCATCCACACCAATCAGAAGTGCTGTGCTCCACATGTACCAGCCATTGTTACCCAATCAGAAGTGGCCTATGATAGAAGGTGATAGACAGATTGATCCAATCACCTGCAAAGTATTTTTGAAAGTGCCTGCCCTTTTCCAAATGGCTTCCAATGGAGCTTTCCTAGATGGTTTGGTGAAACAAAGCGTCTGAGTCAGGTTAGTAATGCTCCATCACATGTGTTACATCTATTACAGGGTGAGTCTTAAACTGAAGCTTGACTTTAAAGCAACCCAACGGAAGTTTCATGTAAGTTTAGTTCTTTCACTCGTAGCTCGGATTGCGGGGGTGCTAGAGACGGGAGTACGTTGATGCGACCTTCCTAGCCGGAGATATGGCCGCATTTTTTCTAATAAACATCCGTTGGGTCGCTTAAAAACAAATAACCCAAATCGAATCGCAATATTTGTTAGAAAAATCGCAATTAGATTCTTTCCCAAAATCGTGCAGCCCTACTATCCTTCCCCACCCGCATCAAGCACCAGACCTGGGGGGACAGACAGAGCCTTCTCCGTCGCTGCCCCCTCCCACTGGAACTCACTCCCCCAACCCATCAGAAACTGCACTGACCTCACCACCTTCAAAAAAACTCACCTCTTCAATCGGGCTTTTAATGTGTGATTGTTTTTGTATTGCTTGATTTTAAATGTAACTATATTTATTTGTTGTTCTTTTCTTGTCACTATCTCTGTAAAGCGACTTTGAGCACCTGTAAAAGCGATAGGGTTAGATTGGATAAACCAAATATTGACGGTTTCCAAAAGTTGAATTACTTTTACAGGTAAGTCTGAACTTACTGCTTCAATTTGGCCCACTTTTAACACTCAAGTCCTCTTACTTCATGAGTGCCCTTAACAGAGTGTATTTTCTAATGGCATTCTACACCTGCAGGTACGGATGAGTGTTTTAGTGAAGTGGAAATCACCAATCAGGGGCTTGGTCAAGGTACATTTTAAGGATGACAGAGAGAGTATTTAATCCCCATCACTTTCTTCCCTGCCAAATAGAAGCCCATTCCTTCACAGGCTGCTGGGACCATGCGACACAAAGTGCTCACACGCAGCTGGAGCCCCACAGAGACTCTGATAACCTCAGCTTCTCTGGGCTGGGCACTTCATTCTCACCTCGGGGGTCCTGCAGGGGCTCTTATCACGCCTCTGTGTGCTGGATTCTCTCACCTGTACTGCTCCAGCAGCTGCACGGCCTGGTGCTCCTGGGGGTGTCTCCTCATGTGGCTCTTCAGACTGTTCATGTTGGTGGTGGCAAAATCACAGCTACAGCACCTGGAGAAAGGAGAGATGAGAGAACATGGAGTTTAACAGGACGCCCTCTGAGGTCATGGTGTTGCTTTTACACTCATAGCCTGAAAGGGAGAGAAGGGATTTAGGCAAGACAGAAGGAATGGCACTTAAAGGAAAACAATAGATCCGAAACGTTTTCCACTTTGTGCGTCTCAGTTGGGGGAAGAAACTGGCTTTTTTAGTTGCTTCGAGACACATAATGCACAAGGTCTGCAGAGAACTCATCACACTCAACTCGCGGCCACTTACTGCGTAAAAGAAGTCAGAGAAAACAAAAAGTTGCACCTAATCATGGGAGAGTTACTGGGGCTGGAACAATAAAAACATGCATTTAACCAACAAAAACAATAAAAATCAAGTAATTGCAAACAGACTTGCAGCATTGTGTTTCAATAGTCATTGTTGGATTAATTTTATTTGAGACTAAATGGGATCAATGCCTAATATATATACACATACAGAAATATGTTTGATTACGTTATCCTTTTTCTAATGTTTTTATTGTACTGTGGATCATTTTAAATACAAGTGAATTGCTTCGACCTCATAAAAAATGTATTTGTGTTCCATGTTGTTACGTTTGAGTTTTATTACATTTCAATCAGATTAAAGACACATCATAATTCATGTCAAATGTGAACACTTGTGCAGTGTGCAAAGTTAAACCGCGTAGTGTTTGCAGTATTTACTTACTGCACCATCACTAAAACACATCACTGGAAATGATGTAATTATTATAGGCATATACAAACAGCCCAAACAGTGTCAGACACATTTTCAGTAGAATGTGATATTCTCTTTTTACATCTTAATGCATTAAGGGAGTGAAAGCTTATGATTCTTACAACCTGGTAAGTGAGTTTGTCTCACGCTAAAAAGAGCAAAGATTCTGGCATTTTTACAGCACAGTTACACAACACAGCGAGCACTTTAAATGGAAATGTTTTGGCATTTGATTTCCGCGGTGGAGAGGAATGAATACCAATGGAGCTTCAGTGCAGTGGAACATAATCGTAACGCACTGTTACCAGGTACCAACAGCTTAAACTTTATTTATGGCTGTTTACAACTAGATAGAATGTGGAATAATAGCCCTTTCATTACCCCTCGACACTAATAGTATTGCAGGAATGAGTTCTAAACCTGGGAATGAGTTAGAATTGGAGCACTTCCGGGCTCCCCCGTCTGGAGGTCAACGGTTTTAATAACATGTTTTTGGTTAGTGTTCTGTGGTTAAAGGTGGGGTAGGTCATTTTGGAGAAACCAGCTCGAGTGCGCTAGAATTTGAAAATACACAGCCGGAACAAATCTGCCACTTCCTTACAGAGCCCCTCCTCCAACACACACGAACGCGCACATGACCAATGAGGGCACGAGATAAGTTTGTGCACAGATGGAAGGCTGACAGGGCTGGCTCAGATGATTGGTCGTGCTTTTTACAGTACTACGGCTTCTACAGATGACATTTTTTTATGGATTTTTCTCATTTCTCCCGTGTTATTATCCAAAGTGAATGTAAACTTGAATAATGTACATCATTTGAATGTAATAATTAAGTTGATTGTTGTTTGTGGAAGCTCCAGTGAATGAGCCCCATTAACTGAGTTTAAACATCACTTTAAATGGAAGATTTAAAGTGATGTTTAAATCTTCCATTTAGGCCCCGCCCACTCGATCGGATCGGCATCGGCCGATACTGATTCCGGCGATCGGCCCCGAAATTGGCGATCGGAGCATCCCTACAAATAATAGAACAATATGCATCCAAAACATATTAACAAAGTTTAAAACCAGAATACAATTAAAACAAATTAGGACCACTGTACACATTGATATAACTGAAATGTCAGTGAGACCTAGGGTTGGGAACCGAAACTCGGTTCCAGATGAGAACCGATAAGAAAATGCCGGGTACCGGGTACCCATACAAAATACACAATTTCGGTTCTGCTTAACGGTTCCTAAACGCGGTAGACCCTGTATTCCAGCGGGTCCGTCTGCACCGCGGTGCTGCGGTGACCCGGTGGAATACAGGGCGGACCTGGAGAATCACAGAACGGCCGGTCGTCAGCGGGCCGTTGACGGCCGGCTCGGTACGCTGACGGCCGGCACCGCCCTTAATTTTTTTTAACGGCATCATATAAATTGCGCTGACAGGCGACAGAGGTCCACAGTTGCCCCGCAGCGATGCTCCCCCGCCCTCCCGTAGACATTTCACGAGCTCAGTCACTTCATAACACCAAAGATAGGTCGCGGTAAACACTCTGAAGTGAGGCTCCACTACACTAAAAAATAAAAATAAAAGGCAAAGTGTCATGCCTGTTAATAGCTTGCCACAGGCATAGCTCAGTTAAAATAAAGCACAGCTATTGTGCAATACATTTGTATTGCATGTATATTTTTTAGTAACTATTTCAGTTAAAGCTTTTAAGAATACATATATTTTTGTTATCTAAACGTTTGACCTCTTTATTTTACAATTTTGGAATCGAAACGGGGAATCGATAAGAACCGGAATCGATAAGCAGAACCGGAATCGAAATCGGAATCGATAAATTTCAAACGATACCCATCCCTAGTGAGACCCCTGGGCTTGTTTGACAATTACTGTTCATGGTAATTTGAAAACAAATCCCGTTGTTGGACACACATAAAAACACACCGAACATACACACACACACACACACACACACACACACACACACGCACACAGCGGAGCCGAGCAGAGCACATACACATCATGCGCCTTTGTGACCGGACATTTCCTTCATTCTGTGTGGTTGAAACGTAGCAGCCTGCAGTGGGGGACACAGTAAAGGCGGTGTGTACGCGCTGGTGCTGCACTTCTCAGAGGCTGCCTCCTGATGCTGCAGCCATTTCATGAAATGAAGGAGGTTTTACAAATTAAAAAAATAGCTCTACACCCCTGGCCGCAATGTCCTTAAAATGAAGTCCGAGTTCGAAATATATCTCAAATAATGTATGCACTGCCATTTTCTATGGGATTAGTTTTGTATCATAAAGATAAAGCAACACTTTCTCAGAATAAAGCAAAACTATGAGTTTAAAAGAAGAAAAAAACTGAGTCAAGCAAAATAAAATACATTTCAAAAATAAAACTATAAGTTGCAAACAAATCATTTGTGTAATCATGTAAACTATAAGTCTTTTTTCTTTGTTTTAACATAGGTTTTTGTTTTCAGTTCTTGTTTCTTCTTTCTCAATGATCAGACTTTTGCTCTCGCTGCAGCTTTCTCTTTTGCGCTCCCTCATTTTTTGTTTGAGATTCTGACACAAACCTCCCAGGTGGGCGGGACTTTCAGGGGTGCGTCCCCATTGGCTACTCAGCTTTTGAGTGACAGCCCAGTCCTCCAGCGATTGTACAGTGCAGGCCGGTGCGGTAGCTAGCTGAGCGTGGACAGAAGACCCCCAGAAGATCCAGCATTTCAATTATTATAAGACTACAAGTGAAAATATATGTAAGTATTGATCATTTGTGTTGTTTGTGCTATACGGTCTGTTTCTTTATTGTGTTAAGTGAGAAGTAAAGCTGTGCTATGAAAGTTAGCTTGTGCTACCTTTAGATCCAGGCCCGGACTGGCCATCGGGAGGACCGGGCCTGCTAAGTGGCCTGCTGGCCTGAGGACTTTTTTTTATGTAGGCCTATGTATTGTGAACGCAACGCTGCGCAAATGTGGGTCTGACTCTGCCTCACAGAGGGTGACTGGCTGCCGACATGATGTGGCCTGCCCACATGGCCACTTTCATACAGATCATACTAATGCCCTCGATTGGTCTCTGTGTGTCATTCAAGCTCGGGAGGGTGTGTGTTATGTGTGGCGCGAGCGAGAGAGAAAGCGCGCGCACCGGTTACGTGTATTGTTGTTAGCATCTGGTGCTAGCTAGCTGCGCTAACGGATATAAGGAGCTTTTTCAACAACAAGGTGGAGGAGAGTCCTCTGCTGTCAGACTGAGAGACTGATAACTACAGCTCAGGTGAGGTAAAGGACTCTGAGTGTTTAGATAGTTAACTTAGTCTAAGTTATCCCAGTGGGTCTGTTACTTTAGATGAAAATAAGGAGCTACTCCGAACGCCCCTCTGAGAGATATTTTCTTTAAAGGTCCCATGTCATGGCCATTTCTACTGATCATAATTCCATTGTTGAGGTCTACTAGAATAGATTTACATTGTTCAATGTTCCAAACTCACATTGGTTTCTCATACAGCATCTCTGTATAGTATGTTCATCCTCTGTCCTACACGCCTTGTTGGAGCTCCTGCTCCCCCCCCCCTCCCTGTGAGCCCAGTGTGCTCTGATTGGTCAGCTCGCCCACTCTGTTCTGATGAGTCTACCACCGTTACAGCGGAACATCAGTGATTATGTGTTACCATGGCGTTTGTTAGCAACCAGAAAATGACACCAGTAATGACAAACAGATGAGAATGCTGCGTGGGGTCTGGGTGCCGTGTTAGCGGGATGTTGCGCGGCTCGCTGCTGGAGCGGACAGTGTGAGCTGGCTTCCCAGTGGGTCTCAAACGGTTTGGTCACCATTTATGTAAACACATATTTCCATTTGAGGGGGGAGTGATTAGTAAAATATGCATGAATAATAAAAAAAAAAAACGTTAACTAGGTGAAAAAAGGTAAGATAAACTATTAAAACTTGTTGAGCTAAAACTAGTCTTTGCTGCTGCCTCAAAGAGGAGCAGGGGGGAGAGGGGGGGAGACAGGAGAGGCTGGTTCAGGAGCACAGACACACTCACAACTATAAATGAACCAAAAACAAATAAATAAACAAGTTTCAATGTTTTTCCATATTGGATATGGTATGTTATTGATTATGGCCATGTTCTTATGATTTTATGATTATTTAAATGTATACAGTTCTGTTTCATATGGGTGTAGTCTCTTTATTTCCCCCTCAAAGTGCACCAGATTGATGCATTTAAGTCCAACATTAAAACAAATCTTACCGGGGGAGCATGCCCCCGGACCCCCCTATAGGATTTGAGGTCCACCCCTCACATAGGTTCCTAAATAGATTTGCAATTTTTTTTAAATAGTAACCCATGTCCATATGTTTATTTGTGGGTAGTAGATTTAGAGGGCTATCACTACGGGCAGCAACGCTGTAAATATTGACAAATAAATCCAGCAAAATGGCACAAAAAACTGGTAGTGGCCTGACTGGGTGTATAATTCCCGGCCTGACTTATTGTCCCAGTCCGGCCTTGTTTAGATCTATAACAATGCAAGCTAAGTAGCCTAACAGTTAGCTACATAGCTAGCAGTGAGTGAGCATTCAGACACCGGCGCACACACTCAAACGGACTCGTGTGCCTGACTCTACCAACAGGCTTTCATGATTCTGTTTAGATATGCAAGTATAAGCCATGATAGCTTATTTTATGAACACGCTAATTTGATATGAAAATCAATGGAGGCTGAGTTAACTTTGTAGGAAAACCTACCGTCCATGATGCCCCTGAGCTGTGTTTTACTTTAACTTCATATTTTTCATTTCCTAAAACATTTATTTTCCTCTCATATTAACAGTGTGGATCATTGAGACAGCGTGGCGTCCAGAGGTCTTATCCCGTTTTCCCACTTCCTCTGAGGGGACAGCACGGAGGGGGGGCATGAAGCACCAGCTTCATCCACGCTGGGCGTTGCTGTTATCACTGGCTCAGTGTCATTTCATTTGACCAAATGGCTTTATACATTTAATAGATTTTATTATTATCCACCTTTTTGTTTTATGTCCTTTTATTTAAAACATTCTTTGAGACTTCATCTTCTGGTTCAAATTTCAATAAATGTAATTTGTATAATCACTCTTTTGTCTTTATTCTACATGAAAATGTTAGAGATTCCATTCAAATCTGTCGATTATTCATATCTTCCTCAGGCTAGGAATAGTATGTCAAATTTTGAATGATAAATGTATATCATTTTCTCACAGGATATAGAATGAAACAACACCGGTTTTATCCATTGTGTATGGATGCTTCAGCTCTTCAGACCAACATAGTGTGAGCATGTTCCCAATTGTGTTGGTATGCAACCGGTCTGGTCTATTTAATAAAGCAAATCTGCCACTTTTATATTGCAGAATTTGTTCAATTAAAGCAGTCTTTAATTGTTTGTCCTAAACATAGCAATATATGCTTTTGAAATGTAACATGTCTTTGAAAAATAATAGTACAGTTTATATTGTGTATCACCTTTAGCTTAAAAATACATAGATGTGTTTTTTTAATCTATAACATAAATAGACAAATTGGGAAATTATTTAACAGCAGCAGTGTGTTCAGGTATTAAAATATTTAAAGTTGGAATAAAGTATAAACTACACATCACAAGTGTAATGCACTGCAATCCATAAAATAAGTCCGATATGTTCATGAAAACTCCCCAGGAGACACCGACACTAACGTGGCCGAGTGGACTCCGGAGTTTGCTGCATGAGTTGCACTGTATGATCTGTGGTGTAGTGGGCTGTCACTCAAAAACTGAGTAGCCAATGAGGACGCACCCTTGAAAGTCCCGCCCACCTGGGATGTTTGTGTCAAAATCTCAAACAAAAAATGAGGGAGCGCAAACAAGAGAGCTGCAGCGAGAGCAAAAGTCTGATCCTTGAGAAAGAAGAAACAAGAACTGCAAACAAAAATCTATGTTAAAACAAAGAAAAAATACTTATAGTTTTACATGATTACACAAATGATTTGTTTGCAACTTATAGTTTTATTTTTGAAATTTATTTTATTTTGCTTGACTTAGTTTGGAAATTGAAAATTTGGAGAAAAAAACATCAGCTATTTCGCAGACCGGGGGTTGGGAACGCCTGAGATAGACGGTTCAGCCACACGAGGCCGACATGGAAACGCAAGGTGGGTAGGATCTGCATACGAAACGCTCTGGGGGGGCAAACGTCTCCGTGTTTACGCCTATACGATCAATTCCTGATAACTGATGCAATAGCCCCGCCTCTCCCCACCTCTCCCCACCTCTCCTGCTCAGAGATCAGCTGCTGGGCTGTCAGAAGACGGGGAGGGAAAGAGAGGCTCCGTTTTTTATTATTATATAGAGTCGTTACTCATTTGTTTTAAAGCTCAATAAATAACAAAGACCTTTGACCGGCACTTTTCTAATTTTTTTCGGAAGATTTAAACTTTAACGGACATGTTGACCGGCGAAACAAAATCGAACTGAAACTCTGCTGCACGGTCCGCTCGTCCCTTGGAAGAGTGCTGGTGGTGCTGGTGGACTACCGGAGAGATTTACAGCAGGAGCAAACGCTTGCCTCGGGGAGGGAGAAAAAGAGCCAGAGCGTCTACAGCGGAGAATATACAGAAGGGCAACCATGGCAACCATGTGAGGGAAGTCTTCTTTGCTGCTTTTGTGGCAGGACTACAGCGCCACTTACAGGCCTGGCATATGTACTACAGCGTCTCCAGCGTTTTCGAGCGGTCTTGTGTGAACGGACACGTTTCTGGTGCCTATTGCGTGTGGACGGAAGACTTTTTTGATAACAATTGCGGTCCGTTTGCGTTATTGTCCTCGTGTGGCTCCAGCCTTAGACACAAACGCCCAGCTAACACTTTTGTGTGAACACAATGGGGAAGTTCTAACAAGAGTTGGAGGGAGAAAAGCAGTGTGTGATAGAGGCCCGATTCAATCTGGTACCTAAAACTTAATTTACTCACTTTGACTCTGCGAGTACTGTTTTTGCGTTGAAGTGGAGGGTCTGCCCATAAAGGGCTGTTCCAAACCAACAAGTGGAGAGTGGGCGTTGTCTCCAACAGGAATTTCTTCAACCCTCAAACAGGAAGTTATTCTTACACATTAAAACACAAATTTTCCCTCAGTCTAACCCAGAGGTTCCCAGTACGTCGACCGCGGGGGAAATGCTGGTAGATCGCGAATCATTCATAAAAAAACCCAACTCCGTTAAAATAGACAAAACAGGTTTTGATCCCTCCTCCCTTGGCCCCCCTGCCACTTAATTCAGGAGTTTACTTGATTGATAGAAAAAGCGACCTATCGCTTTCCAGTCTGTTAACCCAGAATGCAAAGCAATACAAAATCAGTCAAGTGCCGGGAAAACTCAAATTAAGTTAAAGAGACAAAAGACAAACAACAAAATGAGTGCGGGACCGAGCAAGAAGCTAAAGACATACCACTTCCACCCAGAATGGGAGGAAGAATATGTTGTTGTGATGTCACATTCAAAGGTTATTTGCCTTATTTGTAAAGCAAGCGTCGCTCTGCCAAAGAAAGGTAACGTGGAGAGGCATTATCGGAGTGTTCACAAGGCATATGACAGCGACTTCCCTCCGAGTAGCGAGTTGAGAAAGAGAAAGGTCATGTATTATTGCTACACAAACATTATCTCGCAGTCTTAGTGTCGCCAACTCGTTTCTAACATGCAAAAAGACAAACAAATGCGTCTATGGTCGGTGTATTTTTTATCTTTCCAATCGAGACGAGATCTCTCTCCCCCGTCTGTGCGCGAGGGGGCGGGGCAGTTTACACACACGCAGCTGCTACATGCAGCAACACACGGCTGGGATGGCGGAGAGAAGCGCTCCAAGGTGTGGTTAAATGTTACCCGTCTTGAGGCGGACAATGCTCGTTACCAAAAGTGCAATAAGTGTTTAGCATGTAAGGGCGGTAACATGAGCAATTTGTCTAAACATTTATCAAAAGTGCTCCACATTCAGACGCAGGAATGCACCGGGTTCGACTGTCTTTCTTGTAGCTCTGTAGCCCCCCCATCCACGAGTAACGTTTCCACGTCAGGTGTTATGCTAGCAGCAACACACGCAGTTAACTCAATGATACAAACATGGGTTAATGATTAGAGGAAACTGAGTTATTTATTTAGTTAAAGTTTCAGCTATTCTGTTTACAGTCTGTCATCAGATTATTTAATACGATTTGTTAAAACATTGTTGTTTCTTTTGATGTGAAATATTATTTATTTTATTTAAATAAAAAGCAATGTTAATTTTGTTCACAATATGTTAAGTTAATTTAATAATATATGTATTTTTGAATCAAGTATTAATCTTTATTGTCTTCATTGTTTCCACATGCCTAAAACAACCTCAAGCTAAATCTAAAAGTTGATGGCTAAATAAGAACGCTTGAGAAATTGTGCAAGGCATACAGTAATAGTCCGAATAGTTGATTAATCGTTTCATTAATCGATAGATTAATCGATTATCAAATGAGTCGTTTGTTGCAGCCCTATTGTAGTTATCCCATGTATAAATAAAACGTGTTATTCAGCAACCCTTGCAATTTGGGATATTATTTTGGTTGGTAGACCTCGGTGAGCTGGTCATTTCAAAAGTAGCTCACCAGCCAAAAAAGTGTGGGCACCCCTGATCTAACCCCTCGATTCCATCGGGTCTGTCTGCGTCGCGTCACGGCTGCGCCACGGTTTTGGTCCGGGCTCCTCCGGCGTCATACCCTACCGGGCGCGTTTCAGAAGCATTTCAGAAGCGGAGCGTCTTGCCTGCCGGCTCGCAGTTTTTGTTGATTTGGGCATATTTCCTGGACAGGCTACTTTGTACAGACAAAGTTAATAATAATTGTAATATCCCAGTTATAAACGACATGAATCAAAGATGTGTTGCTGTATTTTAGTGGTAAAAAAATGCATTCATCATCATAAATAATTTACACAGTGCCTGTAAACCGGAGGAGAATGTTGGCATTTCTCCTCCTACTTGAAAGACTACGGAGGGATAGGGTCTGCAACATTTTATTTTGGGGATGGGCTGGATGCTCTGACCATTCCACTTCCTGCCCGGCGCCTCTGCAACGTGTTGAAAATATACTTGCATCCTATTTTGAGCGGAGCCCAGCGTCGAGACGCTTCTGGGACGCTTCTGAGCCGTAACGCGGCGCGTCTGGTGGCCGTAACACGGCCGTAACACGACGCAGACGGACCCGGTGGAATCTAGGGGTAAGTTTCAAGTAAAACTATAGCTTATCTTCCAGTGCATTATCGTGGCCTTTAATTCATTCATTTACATTACTTTCATTCTTTAAATGCAGTTGGTGGACACCTGATTTGGCAATCAAAAATACCACGCTTTTAATTCATTTATTCAATTAAAACAGCATTTGATAACTACACTATTCTGTAGACCCAGTTTATCATTTAATATGGAATCCATAGGCTTGTATTATTGCCTGTATTATATACTTTGAGTGTGTCTGAGTGTACAGGGAGCTCTGTGCTTCGCTCAGCATCAGCAGGTGTGTACTGCCATCTAATGGACATTTCTGAAATGACAAGTGCATCTCAGACAGACTGACAACTACTTGGTTATCTTACTCTGCCTAAAACAGGAGCTAAAATATAAAAATGCAATATTCACTAACAAAGACTACTACACAGGAACCAACAGGATCAATTAACGATAGAGCCAACATTTTTAAAAACATCATGAAATGTACTTCTAATATGCGGAAGAGAAATCAAACTGGACAGCAGAACTCAGAGTGTAGTCTAAAGAGGCAGGATAATGTGTGCAGGATAATTAACACAGATGTATGTAAAGTTCATAACTAATTTGCAACAGATTAAAAAATGCAATCAGTCCCCAAAAAATACGCAATCAGCCCCACTAAAAACACATAATAATGTCTTCACCACTAATGTGCCATCCTTATACAGTAGCTAAATGTCATGGGTAATTTCAGCAAATATCATTAACATATTTAAACAATAATTCAGAGAATGAGTGCAAAAACACTTTGTTGTATCAAACTCAAAAAGAAAGGGAGAATAAAAGTCACACAAGGTCGAAGCTACAATAACATCTATTGGAACTAATGCCAACTGCAGATTTGAATATTACATAAATAAATATTGTAATAACACGGTACTATGTCCTGTAGCAACAATAAATGGAGCGCAGGTTTAAGTATATTGTTAAGTAAAACACATAAGAGCTCATTGTATTTGTGATATTTAGGAAGTTTTGATACTATGAAGACCAATTTCAAATCACAAAATTAAAACTAATATATACAAAACTGATAACTCCCTATATACTGTATGCTTTACTCCAGTGAAAAAACTGAAAATCATCGAGTGCATGAATTTTGAGTATTTGATAAATTATTTATAATGTTCATGTTCTTGTTACATGGGTACTTAATAATTTACATAGTGTTATTTCTCTTGCACACACACACATAATCTGCCTATAAACAGCTGTGTACGCATGACTCAACTCTGGGACTGATTTATGATGGCAGCTTCAATTTCAAACCAGTTCCGACATATTCAAACGCACAGATTCTCCGAACGCCAAAACATTCTCCATTCCCTCGCCGTTTTCGATTAGCAAAGGGTAAAACATTCATGGAGTCATCGTGTAGCTTGTGAATGTAGAGTTATTTGAAGCTGTATAAATAATGGAGGTATGCTGTCTTGCAATCAACTCTCCCTCAATTGATTCTATGTTGTTTTACTACATATTATTTTCTACATTTTCTGGTTGTGGGATTAAAGTCAGTGTGGCTCCAAATAAGGGAAGGCTGCTCCACCTGGGTGTCTCCATTGATTTGAGATTGAAATACATTAGTCTAGTTAGTGTTACAGAGGGAGGACGGTGGCTTTTCAATGTGTGTTCTTGTCCATACTAGTGTCTTTGTGTCTTGATACCCCTTTTCCACCAAGGTGGTAACAGGGCAGGTTTGGAACCGGTGAACCCTTTTTCGTGTTTCCACTGCAGCTTTCAACCCAGAAAACTGGTTAAACTCGAACAGACTATCTTCTCAACCCGCACCAAAAACCTAAAGTCTTGAAGGTCAGAGGCTGGTGCGTGATTAGTCTAAACAACAACTGTTCATGCAAGTACGGCAAAGAGTAGAAAGTTGTTACAGAAGCAAAAAGTCCCAAGACCACCAACCAACTCATAACCACCCGAATTGATGTCTTACAATACTGAAGGTTTAATTAAAAGATTGGCCGAGAAAACAAACTGTCATTACAAAACAGCTTCACTGTCAGTTCTGCCAAACTCTCCCCCTCGATGCATATTTCATTAGGCTGGTCATAAATATATATTCCTTGAGTTAAGACATGTCTAAACGCCAAATATAAAGGCGCCACCTCAAGATTAGGATGGATGGCAAAGCTGTTAGTTTGCCTGTTGTGCTCTAGCTGTGTCCTAGGATCTAATTAAATGTTGTCTAAGTTTGTATATTGTTGTACAGGCCAGTGACCAGGAGGTGGCACAATAGGTCATAATATCATATGCATCACAGCCAGAACTGTGATAAAGTAAATACAAATGCATTTCAAAGAGGACATATTCTTGTCATTTTCAGATTCATATTTGTATTTAGTGTCTCTCCTGGGACATGTCTCCATGCTTTAATGTTCACAAAGCTCTTTATTTTCTCATACTGCCTGTGCTGCAGCACCTCTTTTCACCCTCTGTCTGAAACCAGAGCCCAGTCTGATCTGATTGGTTAGCTGGCCGGCTCTGTTGTGATTGGTCAACCGCTTAGAGCTGTGTCTGATAAGTCCCACCCCTTAGCATATCTTGTAAAATGTGTTGGAGCACTAGCCAATAGAATTGGCATGTTTTTTAAGGGCATGTTGTATGTCATTGCTTTAAATTACATGGAAAAATCACAATGTTAAATGTATTGTCTCTCACTAACCTTTGTTACAAAAACTCATTCTTAAATTCTAAATGAACAATTATCCTACTTCGGTTGACAAGCAATGGTAACCTTTAAATGCTTTTAGTTTACTCCTGAGTTTAAAAGTCCCATGTCATGCTTTTCTGGTTATTACCCGTCCCCTTGTGTGTTATGAAGGTTGTTCTACATGTAAACGGTCTGCAGAGTCACAAACCCTCAAAGTACACCCTGTAGCGAGTAAAACTCTAACACAGAAAATACCTGTCTATGCTGCCCCAGAACGCCTCGTTGGAGATTTCTCTTTTTCCATTTTTTACTTCCTGGGTACAGTGACGTAACGACGACCAAATGGACCAATTTGTGGAGCTCCTCACACACACTCACTCAGCCTTATCTTTTCTCAGGCTGTTGTGAGTGTGTGTGTGTGTGTGTGTGTGTGTGTGTTCAGGCTGAGTTCTGCGGTGTCTCGCTGTCTTGCAAATCCCACGCAGCAACCAGGAAACGACACCAGTAATCCAGCTCACACTGTCCGCTCCTCGAGCCTCAAAGGGCGAGCAGCGAGCCCCGCAACGTCCCACCAACACGGCAGCCAGACCTCACGCAGCATTCTCATCTGTTTGTCATTACTGGTGTCATTTTCTGGTTGCTTACAAACGCCATTGTAACACATAAACACATCAGAGCACACTGGGCTCACAGGGAGGGGGGCAGGAGCTCCAACAAGGCGTGTAGGACAGAGAGTGAATACACATACTATACAGAGATGCTGTATGAGAAACCATTGTGAGTTTGGAACATTGAACAATGTAAATCTATTCTAGTAGACCTCAACAATGGAATTATGATCAGTAGAAATGGCCATGTCATGGGACCTTTAAACATTTAAGACTACCTTCAGGAAATGTAGACATTTCATAACTGTTCATGTTTTTTTATTACTTGCATTTAGTGGTGCATTTTAACAACTCACCGATAAGGCTTGTCAGAGTTATGAATCCGACGGTGGTTCCTCACGCCGACATAAGTGGAGCTGGTGTAGTCGCACACATCACACTTATACATATTCTGCACACCACATTCTGTAAGAGAGGACAATTCATTTAAAAATGAAATGAAGCATGTGGCAACACAAGGAAAAGTCGCATTGGAGAGCAAACTGGTTTGTGTCATGAAATGATTGAAATATATTGTAATCATTTCTTACCATCCTAACACATAATGGGGTTAGGAAAGCAGATCTTACCATCATCTGTGACCCGCTCAGCATCCTCCACCATGGAGACAGTTTCAGTGACGGGGGTGAGGCCGGACATGTCCTCGCTGAAGCTGTGCTGCTCCCTCTCATGGCTCCTTAACTGACTCTAGGAAAGGGAAACACACATATCCAGCATGAGATGGCAGTACATGCCGTCAACTACCCAACTGCAAACTTATGAGGCTGGCCACTTGAGACGAGGAAAATTAAATACAGACAAAACATGATCATTCATAATGGTTTCCCCATTTATCGAAAACATTTGATTTTGCCTCTGTAACGTGACAAACTAATGTCTTCTATTGAATAGTCCTTACACAGCAATATATCAATAATCAGATTGATTTTAGAAACACAATATGGCCTTTCCCTGGTTTAAAATCAATCAGAATACTTTTTTTTTTAAATTTATCCCAGGGGAAATGTTGGTTTAGTGACAGTTGCTGCATTTTAGAGTGAAATAAAATATAAAATGTAATAAAAAATATAAAATAAATAAAAAATATATGATGAAATAAATATATTAACAAACAGAAAAGGTTACAGTAAAATATCCATCAAAATGTTAAAAAAAATGGATGTCGTCTACATATTATTGTTCCACCTGGTATCTGCAGATTTACCACTGCTTGGCAATCAGTGCTATATACGACATTCAGAGTGCACGGCTCTCTCCTCTGACATCACAAGCAAACATGGGAGTGGTTGGAAGCACTTCAACTGCTACCAAAAGCTGACAGTGTCAACCTGAATGGGAACCAGAGGGTTGGCATTATGCTTTCGTAAGAAGAGCAGTACGTGTTATACGAGCGCAGAGCGACGGCGATAAGCTAGAAGTTAGAATCTGCTCAAAATGCCATTACACTTATATTTTTCAGATTATTTTTTTTACGCTATATTAGTATTCTGCATGATGTGTAGAAGGTCAAATTATTGTGGTAAAATGACCAAAATAAGTTCCTAAAACCCATCAAATCTGTTTCTTTCCTTTAACCAAAAGCCCAAACTCATTAAGACATGGAAATTAAATGAGTAAATGTACAAACTGCAGGTTTTTGGAAATATCTACACCCTTCTACCCTAAGCCAGCGTTAAAAAAAAATCTGGGAATACATAAAGAATGTCCCCAGACAGGATAGGGCATCTCTTTCTATTTTACTATAATGAAGACCTGGGAGGCCAATTCAGAGTACAACATCAGCTGTTTCAATGGCTTCTATAACGCTAAACATTATAATATACTATTAAACAATCGTACAAATGAAAAGCTGTGTGAACGTTGTCTCCTCACCTTGTAGTGGAAGGCATCTGGGCACTGCTTGCACTGGTACATCCTGGTCTTGCAGTGGTGTATCATGTGGCTCTCCAGGTCCTTGCTGTCTAAGGCGATGTGCTCGCAGATGGGACACTGATAGGGCTGTCTCTGCCTGTGCACCCGGAGGTGCTGTTTGATGTACCCCTTATTGCCGCTGCTGTAGCGACACAGGCGGCACCTGTACGGCCTTTCATTTCCGGGGATGTAGTCCACCAGTCCCCCGTCAGAACTTGCCACCAACCCGTCCATTCCGGGAATGCTACACATGTAGCTCCCCGCTCCGTTTCCTGTCCCCACACTCTCCACAGCTCCGTTATGGAACTGAGCGTTGTCCTGAAGCTCCTTTAAGATATCCTCGTCGGAGGCGTTCTCGTCCGAGCGTTCTCGGAGTCTCTCGATGACGGTTAGCAATGACAGGCTGATTCCCGCTTTAGTGGCAGGGCCCTCCTCGTCTCCCTCCCCCAGGCACAAGGACCCCAATTCTTCTTCTCTGGCCTCGCCGTGAAGCTCTAAGTCCAACAGAGCTGCGGTCGTCTCCGCGTCAGAAGTCCTCTGTGTCTGGGCTGTGCTGGTCCTAAGACTTACCTTTGTGCTGAAGGGGGGGGGCTCGGTGGTCCTCATAGGCATAGCTACCAGGACCTCAGCCGCCAGAGAGTGCAGGCGCAGAGACTCAGAATGTGTCCTCTTTCGACCAGCTGGGGGAATGTTTTCATCCCGTGGAGAGTCGCTACCCACAGCAATAGACGGTTTAAAATCTGCTACTAAAGGTATGCTGTCAGGAGTGCTACCCAGAATGCAGCTAGACACTACTTCACCCTTTGCAGCTCCCACATGGCCCCGCTCCTCATTCGCATCCAATGAGTTATTCTCCCTGTCCACGTGCGGGCTAAGAAGAAGCGGGTTGGTCGCCATGACGGAATCCTCAGCTGAAGGAAGGCGTTCCACGATCACGTTGATGTGTCCGGCACTGTTGGGACTGCTGTTGATGATCTTCTGTGCCGATGACAGTAAGCTGTCCGTGACGAAAGCGCTGTTGTGGTGATTATCGATCTCCACCTTGGCGTCTGCCTCCGTCGTCACCTGCTCCTCTTTGATAGGGTACACGCTTTCCTCCTCTTCCATTTTCAAACTTTCTTTGAGATCGGAAACTGGACGATTCAAGGCGTCATGTTTATTCTCAGCATTCATTGGCTCGCAGAGCTGGAGCTTGAAGGCAGTGGGCAGCTTTTGGAGGCTTTTATCTTGAGGAACTGGTGAAAGAAAGACTATTTCCTCTCTGGTTGCAGCACTGTTAGGTGCAGGCTGGGACTCTTTCCTTGAGGTATTGCTATCTTCACCCTCGAAGATTGGATAAGAACAATCCACCAAGCCGGCATGCTTCCAGGCGTGAGTTTTGAGCATTCTCTGCTGACTGCAAACATAGCTGCAGATCAGACAGCGATACAGCCCATACTCCTCGAAGCTATACCACTTCTTCTTCTGCGGGAGCTCTTTTGAACCGTCCAATGGGCTACTATCGTTCCAGTCCCCATCCTGCGTTCTTAAAACCTCCTCCTTGCCCTCGCTGTAGGTATCAGACAAATTGCTCGTCAGGTTTCCTCCGTTGTCGAAGTGCAGCCTGACGTGGGCCTCCAGCTGCCCCTGGTCTCTACAGGTGAAGCGACACTCGGAGCACATGAGGATGAGGTCACTGTGCTGCTCGTTGTGGTGCTTAAGGTGCTCTTTCAGCATAGGCAGTGTCTGGGAGAGGTAGGGGCACAGGCTGCACTGATAGCAGGTCACCGTCCGTTTGTGGTCGCCACTGTTGGGGTTGTTTGACGCCTCCATTAATGTGATGTTGTTGTTATGGTCACCTTCTATTCGCACCTCTTCTGCGTTATCCTGCACCTTACAGTTTCTCTTAACTTTCTTTACAGGAGAGCCACCTCTGCTCCCTCTCGCCCCCTCCTCACCTCCTCCCCCTCTTTTCTGTCCCGCCATGGTGCAGCGACGCTGGGGCCGCTTCTCCACGATTTTGCTGAGCTTCTCGATGACCTGGATTAGAGAATCTGCCGCTCGTTTCTGCTGAAGACTCTGGGAGGCGTCTTCCTCCACAGCATGCTGGGCTACGGGCTGAGAGAGAGATCCCAGTGCTGACGGAGCAGAGGAGGAACAGGTGGTGGAGGAGGAGTGTGTGATGACCTCCTCCATGACCTGGCAGACAGCAGGGGAGAAAGACATTGTTAACTGCTTGGAGTTATAGATTGTGCACTGGATTTAAACAGATTGATATACTGAAATGTATGAACACATTATTTAAACTCACAAACAATGTCAATGATTTTTAAGACGTAGGTAACGTGGACCAAATTATCCAGATGATTTTTAAATCGATTATCTGTCTACGTAACGTAAATGATTACTTTGTTTTAGTATGGGATAACATTCTAAGAAAGGAAAGTCCTCCTCACAGTTTGTCGTAGTGACAATGACATCTTCAAATTGCTTGCTTTTCAAAGTTATCAGTTTACGATAAATTAATAATCGACCATTTTTGCAAGCCTTAACATTTAAGTATGTGTGGATGCTTGGTAGATCAAATAATTATTGTTATTATTTGAATTATGATTAGCGAAACAGTTACACATTTTCTTATGGATTCATTTCATAATATTAGATATTGTCAAGCATCTATAGAAACGACGAACAATAAGAGTTTGTAACTCACAAGGGTTAATATTGACTTGACAAAAAATTGCTTTGGCTCACATTCACATTTTAAACTATATGTTGTCAACCCTTATCTTAACTTTGCAATTAAAGAATTCAGTATTTCAAATCAAGTAGTCATGGTGACTTTTGAAAACGTATTTTACATTCATATTCACTACGTTTCTGTTCTGCTTCTACCACAACTTACACTACTGTGCGTTGCAACATTTTAAAAGGAATTTAAGTAAAAGGCATTGCGAGCATGTTTTCTAATGCCATGCATTTACATAATGTGTTATGTTGCTGTACTGCACCCTAAGGCCAGGCTGATGAAATAGGGAGAAACGTTTGCAAACACATGTTGCATGTTAGCAAACTGTATGCTTGCTTATAAGCATGGAAGACTGTGTATTTTGAGAACTGATCATGTGATTTCATGTTTCACACTTTTTATGTTTATCAAAGCACTCTTTGTGCGGCTCTTTGTATCAAACGTTTTCTACAGTGAAAGTAAAGCATTTCAAAATCTAGCTAGAGTCTAACAGTGACTCTATTTCTAGTATTGACCTTTCTATTAAGGGGGGGGTAGTAGTAGTAATCAGCAGCGAACCGCTTCAACACGTGTATTTCGGTTTATTCACTGCATTCATTTTGTTATTCTACCGTATTGTTGTTTTATAGTTATTTGTTAATGTATATAACCCAATTTATGTTCTTTGAAATTGAAAAGGATATTGCATTGTGTTTGTTACTTTCGTTGCAGTTGTATATGTCTTAAAGTGGACCTATGATGCTATATTTGAATAATATATTGTAGGGCCATACCTATATAAAACATGTCTGCAAAGTTTTTTTTTCAAAATACCAAACAGATCATGCATTTTAGCCATGACTCATTTCGCTCCATTTGCTCTTTTTTAGCCCTGTTTTTGCAGGGGCTGAATCTGTGAGAAGTCTTCTTCGCTGCTTTTGTGGCAGACTACAGCGCCACCTACAGGCCTGACATATGTACTACAGCGTCTCCAGCGCTTTCGAGTGGCAATGGCCGGCCGTGGCCCAACCCCACATTCCCCTGATAGGTGGAGAGTTGGCCATATAGGCGGCGCTCCTCGTTCCTGACGTCAGAGAACTTTCAAATCTGTATCAGTCTGTATCAGATCCGTTGCAGCCCCGTTTTTAGAAATGTGGGTATGGAGGAAAAGAGAGAGGGTTGTGTTTTCTGACACTTTAAGTGTAATTTGGCTTGCCTTCCTATATTTTATGGACATGCTTTTATTTTGAAGGAGAGTTAGCGCTGTTGACAGGAAGTTGTCGTTGCTATGGAAACAACGTGACGGAAATTAACGGAGAAAAGTCATATCTACATATAAAGATGGAGAAAGTAAACGATAAAGTGTATGGTTAAGTGTTAGCACCCCCCGAAGAGGCACAAGCTCTTACGTTGATATTGAAGATTTTAATCAATTCAATAAAAAAAACGAATAACGAAATTGAAACCCGAATAGTACTACAACGAATGAATATTCGGATATTCGGGTACAGCCCTAGAAAATAAGATGTCTTTTTTCTTCATTTTTCTATTTTACAGTATTTAGTGAGGGAGTTTATAAAAGGGAAGTAACACAAAAGACTTGATAAGCGTGATAGCTTAACTCATTTAATATAAACGCTGTCCTTGCAAACATGTGCATTTGTTTACATCTCAGCTTGAGGGAAAGTGTCACAACTCCTGTGGTTAAATTCCTTTTATCTGTGAATCCAAAACTTCCCTCCTCCTCACTTTTTAACCTCAAACTGCCTTCCTCTTTTCCTACTTCTGCTTCTGTATGATGATCAAAACAGTAAAAAGGATACACATTCAGAGAAGGGTAACCACATGCAATAGTTGTTATGAAGCTATCCTCCAGCTTCATTCAGAAATATGTGAGCGAAGCTACACAAGTACTTGAGTAAATGTACTGTACTTAAGTCAAATTAGTATTTGCATTTTATGCTACATTGTAATTCTACTCCACTACAATTCAGAGGTAAATATTGTACTTTTACTCCACTACTCTTACATAGTACCTACATAGTTACTTTACAGATATGGATTAATAAATATAAAAAACATATAATCAACTCTTAAGTAAGACCTTAGTTACACCTGGAATACATTCACATGCTACCTAGCAGTAATACAAGTTCCACATGTACAAGTTTGATAAACAAATGAATACATCAAGGATTATAATGAAAATATACACTACATATGATTCTGAAATGGGGCAATCTGCATAACGAGTAGTACTTTTACTTTTTTAAGTTTATTTAGAGATCAATACTTTGGTACTTTTACTTGAGTAACATTTTGAATACAGGACTTTTACTTTTAACAGAGTATTCATACACTCTGGTATATTTTACTTTTACTTAAGACCAACATATGTACTTATTCCACCTCTGAATAGCACTTTTATTGGAAACGCCCTCATCAACGCATCTTAAACCTACTAAATTAACAACTTATAGTCAGATAACAAAGTGTGTCACTTGTGGAGATAGCAGCTAGGCGGTGGTTCATATGGTTCACTTTGTGGTCAGTTTAGCCTCTCTGGACTCTCATGAGGTTCAGCCGGTTTCAGATGAGCACCTGTTATGTCAGAATCTAAAAATATTTCATCCACTCTCAGTCCCCTGTAGAATGAGGGGGACAGCTCCTACAGAAACCTCGAGTAGCAACTAGGCTAAATGTACTACTGTTAGCTGACATGCTAATGCTGCTACGACAATCAAGCCAGTTCAACATGAACAAATACATTTAAGTAAACAGGAAACACTATTAGCTTCACAGTTAGCTTCATAGCCTGCTGTTCAAACACAAACACACACACACACACGAGTCCACACACGTTGCTAGCACCAACACCCACAAGTACAAGGACATTTTTACTGTGTTTTCAGTTAATGTGTGACGCAGAAGCGCGTGGCTCTGTTTTTAATAAAGATATACTCACTGACACGGAAAGGCTCGATGCTCTTTGTCCTCAACACATAAAACTGCTTTGAATTATTCGTCAGCCATAAAAAGTGGCCTCCCTTTCTCCCACATTGCAAAATGGCGAGGATGGAATATCAGTCACGTGACCTGGAGTTTGGTCAGGTGACCAATGCGGACCGCTGAATGACAGGTTCCCTGGTGATATCTTCAAGTTCTGCTCGTAAAACACCGCGTCGTGTTTTCGAACAAGGAAATTATTACGTTTCCGAAATGATTATCATCTACTGCGCAGTTAGGCTACAAAATCAGACATACAATGTATACACAGACAGTAATCAAGTATCATTTGGAGCAGGATTAAATCAAATCAAGGATTTTTCAAACAATTTGTCATGACTTTGAGGGGTTTGAGTGAAATTGTACAAATAAAGTGCCCAGTATTGCCATTGCGAATAAAACAGACACAATTAAAATGAGGAATAATGTAACCAAGTAAGATGTATGCTCTTAATTATTGATATCATTTCAAATTATTATCGAGCAGTGAGTTTTTTCAAAAGTGAATAGCTTTCTTAATGGGCTTTACTTAAAATGCCCAAATTAAGCTTTGGGTGTAGTTTTTTCTATACATTTTATTTGTAAATGCACCCCTTCTATGTCCTCCCCTAATAAAGCTGCATGGCCTATAAACGTTAGCATGCAACAATCGATCTGTTTTTTCTTAGGTTAAGAAATTAAGTTGTGTAGATAACTTTAATGATATAATAATTCAAACGGGTGCCGTTCATAATGGCAGCCCACTGCTCCTAACACTAAGATTGGTCAAATGCAGAGAAACCATTTCGTCACATAGTAGGCTACCTGTAGTGTGTAATGACAATACAAGTGAAAAAACAACCCTAATATCTTGTTTAAGAAAATAGAGATGAAACTGAATGAAAAATGCACATGTGAAGTTATACAAGTGGGAAATAACAAAGCTAATGGTGAATACAATGTTGAAGAAGGACCCAAAGAAAGAAAAGAGAGCAGAGCTAGCCCACTTTCTGTCCACCTTATGTGATGTCTAAAGTTATGCCTAATTATTTTCAAAGCCTATTGGAACTCCAGAATAAAAAATATACCAGCAAAAAACGATGTGTTTTGTATGGCGTATGAAATGTATGGTTTTACCGTTTTAAACTATTTTCTGGGGAGGTTATGCTTTGGGTAAGTTGTATTGCATTTATCGATTTTAAGGTTGTGATTGGGCTGAAAACGATCACCACTGACTGGCACGCGTTTTCAGTTAATGAGGACAATGGGATATCATCATAGTAATAAAGGTTAACTGTAGTAGCCTTCACAGCGTTTTTCTTAAATGGTAAATTGAAAAGTAATAATGTACTTTGGTTGAGCAGGCCAAATTCACAAACACTAGCTTGATATATTTATATTTCATTTTCAATACATTTACAAATGAGTGCCTTGTTTTAATCTTCCATCATATTATTGTTGTTACACTGACAGAGAATGAAAGTACACGTAAGAGCCGAGCAATGAAAATGACTGTAATTCTTTAAACCAAAAAGCCAACAGGAAGCAGAGACATGCTCTTATTTAGCTGATCATTAACAGTCTTATACTATATGTTATGATCAATGGTCAGCACTTATGTAAGTCCACATAGTTTCACGTGGTCCAGAAAGGAACATTGTAGCAGGAAGTAGATGACATAATATTGTGACTAAAAGACAGGTGGGTCTATTCACTGATCTGTAATGGCGTTATTTGTTGAAGATTGTGTACATTTATGGTAATCACTAGTGCATTACAGCAGGTGTCAAGGCCTCTGCGTGTACTTAATTTAATGTAGGCTATAACCTTTTGTCTAATACTGCCACCTAGTGACACAAAGTGAAACTGCATAAAGGAGGAGGATAAAGAGGAGCAGAACGTGAACACTTGTTGTCAAGAGGTGTGTAAGAGAAGGATATTTGTGCACACTTGCCTCTGAGATCCTTAATAATACTGTTTTGGGCCAGGTCCGAGCACACACACAGACCCACAGCCAGGCTGCGGGTGTGTGTGTGTGTGTGTGTGTGTGTGTGTGTGTGTGTGTGTGTGTGTGTGTGTGTGTGTGTGTGTGTGTGTGTGTGTGTGTGTGTGTGTGTGTGTGTGCGTGCTCCGGCCGAGCTCGGGCCGGGCCGGGCCTCGCCGTCCCGCAGACCCCACGCAGAAACCAGGAAACAACACCAGCAAGCCAGCTCACACTGTCCGCTCCAGCAGCGAGCCCCGCAACATCCCGCTAACACGGCACCCAGACCCCACGCAGCATTCTCATCTGTTAGTCATTACTGGTGTCATTTTCTGGTTGCTAACAAACGCCATGGTAACACATAATCACTGATGTTCCGCTGTAACGGTGGTAGACTCATCAGAACAGAGTGGGCGAGCTGACCAATCAGAGCACACTGGGCTAACAGGGAGGGGGGGGCAGGAGCTCCAACAAGGCGTGTAGGACAGAGAGTGAATACACATACTATACAGAGATGCTGTATGAGAAACCAATGTGAGTTTGGAACATTGAACAATGTAAATCTATTCTAGTAGACCTCAACAATGGAATTATGATCAGTAGAAATGGCCATGACATGGGACCTTTAAAGAAAATATCTCTCAGAGGGGCGTTCGGAGTAGCTCCTTATTTTCATCTAAAGTAACAGACAGAGGCCCCGTCTCAGGTCGACTATTTTCATTTCCTCGCTCCTCGGTCTCACCGGAAGTTGATTTGTCTGCGCCATCTTGAGTACCGTCCCATGGCTCTTATTTCTGCCGGAGGACCGAGGATCGAGGAGCGATAATGGAGGAGCGATAATGGAGGAGCGATAACCGAGGAACCACCAGACCATCCTACGGCTGCTTCTCAGGTCGATTAAATGAAATCCTTGCTTCCCTCACTTGCGTCGTTTCCCTGCGTTTAGTCCCTCCCACCAGGGAAGCATGGAGGGACGAAAGGAAACCACGAGAAGCAGGGAAATGAGTTTTAAGAGCAATGGGACGTCCTTTCCTCCGGAGCGTCACGTGAAGCGACGTCCGTTTGTGATGACGCTGCACAGCTGATCGTCTGACAGCAGGCTTGTTTGAGACAAGCGAAACCTGCGCAATTTCGATCAACGTCTTGCTCGTGCGTTGCATGATGGTTAGTCATTTTGTCCGACTTGCTCTGGAGGCTCGCCTACATGAGACGTTGAAATCTCGCGGGACAAAGACGCCCGCAGCCTTGAGAGCGAGGCGGCGCAGTTCCTAGGCTTGTTTGAGACGCGTTGCGGCTCGCCTCAAAAGTAGACGAGAATAGCCGATCGCAGCCGGGGGAGGTCTCAAAAAGCTCGCCTGAAGTCGGACAGCTCGGAGTCCATGCTCGGAGTCGGCTTCGTCTTCTTCTTCTTCTCTCGGTTTTTTGGCGGATTGCAAACAGCTTGAAGGTGCATACCGCCACCTCCGGAGTCGGCTTGACTCGGTTTGCATTTATAAAGAATGCACACATGTGTTTAATCGTTAATGTCAGATATGTACTAAGTAAATACATTTGTTCCTGCTCCAGATTAGATTCAACTTTATTGTTATTGCACATATTACAGGTACTGAGACAACGAAATGCAGTTTAGCTTCTAACCAGGTGCAACAAGCAGTAAAGTGAAAAGTAATGTACACAATCTACAGAATAACATATAGAATGAATTGAATGATGAATAAACAGTGAGGGCTATGAATACACTAGATATCAGCCTGTGAGCAGTATGAACAGTGTGTATGAATATGCTAAGATATATAAAGTATGAAAACGGTAAGCAGTGCAAGTATAGTATAAAATATATAGATATTCATTTCATGATGATAAATATTGTGGAACAATGATGAAAAATGTGAATGGAAGTGGCGACGTAAAACTGACACAAAACAACAACAACATTTTGCCAGCCAATTGGAGAGTTTCATCAGCAGCACGTGGTAAAAACCACCAATGAGCGCTCAGCTCGAGATACCAGCTAGCCGTTTCCCATCAAGCATTTCGCTTCCGCAGCCCGTGGAGAGCAACTGCGCCAACTCGCCTCGCCTCGCTCTCAAGGCTGCAGGCGTCTTTGTCCCGCGAAATTTCAAAGTCTCATGTGGGCGGGCCTCCAGAGCAAGTCGGACAAAATGAATAACCATCATGCAACGCACTAGCAAGACGTTGATCGCAACTGCGCAGGTCTGCGCAGGTCTTGCTTGTCTCAAACAAGCCTCCTCTCTACGGGCTGCGGAAGCTAAATGCTTGATGGGAAACGACTCGCTGGTATCTCGAGCTGAGCGCTCATTGGTGGTTTTTACCACGTGCTGCTGATGAAACTCTCCAATTGGCTCGGCAAAATGTTGTTGTTGTTTTGTGTCAGTTTTACGTCGCCACTTCCATTCACATTTTTCATCATTGTTCCACAATATTTATCATCATTAAATTAATATCCATATATTTTGTACTATACTTGCACTGCTTACCGTTTTCATACTTTATATATCTTAGCATATTCATACACACTGTTCATACTGCTCACAGGCTGATATCTAGTGTATTCATACCCCTCACTGTTTATTCATCATTCAATTCATTCTATATGTTATTCTGTAGATTGTGTACATTACTTTTCACTTTACTGCTTGTTGCACCTGGTTAGAAGCTACACTGCATTTCGTTGTCTCAGTACCTGTAATATGTGCAATAACAATAAAGTTGAATCTAATCTTGAGCAGGAACAAATGTATTTATTTAGTACATATCTGACATTAACGATTAAACACATGTGTGCATTCTTTATAAATGCAAACCGAGTCAAGCCGACTCCGGAGGTGGCGGTATGCATCTTAAAGTTGTTTGCAATCCGCCAAAAAACCGAGAGAAGAAGAAGAAGACGAAGCCGACTCCGAGGATGCTTCTCAGGTCGACTATTTTCATTTCCTCGCTCCTCGGTCCTCGGTCTCACCGGAAGTTGATTTGCCTGCGCCATCTTGAGTACCGTCCCATGGCTCTTATTTCTGCCGGAGGACCGAGGATCGAGGATCGAGGAGCGAGGAGCGATCATGGAGGAGCGATAACCGAGGAACCACCAGACCATCCTCCGATGAAATCCTCAGACACTCACCCCGCCCCCTTACTGTGTATCGCTCACTGATTGGACGAGGCAGTGCATGCACTGATCTGATGCTTCTTGACATGAGAGCAGTTTCCCAGCGGAGTGAAGAAAATACATGAACCTCACGGGACTCACTCCTCAGTTTATACCGTGTTTTGTTTCAATTCATGTCTCATTTAGTTACAAATATATGATATATCTGAACAACAAAGTGGTCAAAAATCATTTTATTCATTTTTTGGAAACATTTTCATGATCGCTTTTTTCGTTTTACATTTTCATTTATTGTCATTTCCATTCAGTCAGTCATTAAGTACTATTTAAAATATGAATTTGCTCCACACAAACAAACAAAGTGTGCAATCCAATGAATGTTAATCTAACTGGGTTTTGATAGATAACATATCTGTTTTTGTTCTATGAATAGTTGTATTCCTATTGTGCACTCTAATCAATATTAAACAAACTATTGTTCGTTTAAATACATTTTAAGAATGGCGTTTATCTTTTTTGAGAATGACTTCTTATTTTATTTCATGTATTTGGATCTACAACAGATGATACTAATGTTTATGTCAGTAAATGTGTACTAACAGAGGCGGGGGTGTTTGTGGAAATAACGGGTACAGAGCTGGCTGCTGCCAGACGACCAGCTGTGTAGCGTCATCACAAACGGACGTCGCTTCACGTGACGCTCCGGAGGAAAGGACGTCCCATTGCTCTTAAAACTCATTTCCCTGCTTCTCGTGGTTTCCTTGCGTCCCTCCATGCTTCCCTGGTGGGAGGGACTAAACGCAGGGAAACGACGCAAGTGAGGGAAGCAAGGATTTAATTTAATCGACCTGAGAAGCAGCCCGAGCATGGACTTCAGGCGAGCTTTTTGAGACCTCCCCCGGCTGCGATCGGCTATTCTCGTCTACTTTCGAGGCGAGCCGCAACGCGTCTCAAACAAGCCTAGTAGCTCTGTCCCCGTTATTTTCACACACACCCCCGCCTCTGTTAGCACACATTTACTGACACAAACATTTGTATCATCTGTTGTAGACCCCAATAAATAAAATAAAATAAGAACTCATTCTCAAAAAAGATAAACGCCATTCTTAAAATGTATAAACGAACAATAGTTTGATTAATATTGATTAGAGTGCACAAAAGAAATAAAATAATTGAGAGAAGAAAAAGAGATATGTTATCTATCAAAACCCAGTTAGATTAACATTCATTGGATTGCACACTTTGTTTGTTTGTTTGGATATGTAGCACATTAACATTTCAATAACACTTAATGACTGACTGAATGGAAATGACAATAAATGAAAATGTAAAACGAAAAAAGCGATCATGAAAATGTTTCCAAAAAATGAATTAAATGATTTTTGACCACTTTGTTGTTCAGATATATCACATATGTGTAACTAAATGAAACAGGAATTGAAACAAAACACGGTATAAACTGAGGAGTGACTCCCGTGAGGTTCATGTATTTTCTTCACTCTGCTCTCATGTCAAGAAGCATCAGATCAGTGCATGCACTGCCTCGTCCAATCAGTGAGCGATACACAGTAAGGGGGCGGGGTGAGTATCTGAGGATTTCATCGGAGGATGGTCTGGTGGTTCCTCGGTTATCGCTCCTCCATGATCGCTCCTCGCTCCTCGCTCCTCGATCCTCGGTCCTCCGGCAGAAATAAGAGCCATGGGACGGTACTCAAGATGGCGCAGGCAAATCAACTTCCGGTGAGACCGAGGACCGAGGAGCGAGGAAATTAAAATAGTCGACCTGAGAAGCAGCCTACGATGAAATCCTCAAATACTCGCCCCGTTACTGTGTATCGCTCACTGATTGGACGATGCAGCGCATGCACTGATCTGATGCTTCTTGACATGAGAGCAGTTTCCCAGCGGAGTGAAGAAAACACATGAACCTCACGGGGTCACTCCTCAGTTTATACTGTGTTTTGTTTCAATTCATGTTTCATTTAGTTACAAATATGTGATATATCTGAACAACAAAGTGGTCAAAAATCATTTTATTCATTTATTGGAAACATTTTCATGATCACTTTTTTCGTTTTACATTTTCATTTATTGTCATTTCCATTCAGTCAGTCATTAAGTGCTATTAAAATGTTAATGTGATATCCACACAAACAAACAAAGTGTGCAATCCAATGAATGTTAATCTAACTGGGTTTTGATAGATAACATATCTCTTTTTCTTCTCTCAATTATTGTATTTCTATTGTGCACTCTAATCAATATTAATCTAACTATTGTTCGTTTATACATTTTAAGAATGGCGTTTATCTTTTTTGAGAATGAGTTCTTATTTTATGAACAGATGATAGGCCTACAAATGTTTGTGTCAGTGGCGGATCTAGGATTGTAGGAGATCCGGGGCTTAGACCAGGGGCCTCATTTATAAAGCGATATACGCTCAAAAAATGGCGTACGCCAGTTTCTACGCAATGTTTGCAATTTATAAAATACTAACTTGATGGGAAAACGTGCGGTCCTCCACGCAAACTCTAACCCATGCGTACGCACTAAGCACAACAACGAGAGAGACGAGAAACTGCGACACCGTTGGCAGAAGGAAGAATGGAGAGAAATATGTGGAAATAATACCATAAATAAAATGTTACCTCTCATTTATCATATATGAAGTGTAGGAGCCATTTTGTGGGTGATGTTGGTGTGTCAGTTTATTTAAGTTATATGTATAGTGCAATATTATTTATGAACACTGGGTGGCGGGGTTTAGCTGCACCGGGTGTATATAAGGAGGTCATAGGTGACAGGAGAGGAGGGGACACAGTAGGAGAAGAGCATACCGATTCCACCAGCCCGGCAGATGCTCATAGAATCACTAGAACGCTAAATTAACCCTGGTATGTAAAGACGAATAAACATCATAAACCACAACTAAGGACCGGAAAATCATCTGTTTGTGTCTGCGTCTGGATCACTTTTCAAGCCTTCTGTGAAAGTAACGGCAAAAATATATAGGACACAGGAAAAGGAAATTGCCATTACATTAAGTGGAATCGTACTTTTGAGTGAAACTGGACAATTGGATTCACTTCAAATTGGATTAAGGATCGTTTTCGGGGAAAACAAATAATTGGATTATTGCACCATCGACTTCTCATCACGGATCAGCTGCACACGCCACAATCAGCTGGAGATTGTTCCCACCTGCGAGGACCGAAGAGGCTGAGAGAGGACCGGGAAAGCGGCCGGGTATGTGCACCGTGCAGCATGATAAGTAGATTGTTTTGGAGATATTAAGCTGTATTGGACAATGGCTTAGTAAATGGATGTGGTGCTGCAGCATTGTCAGCTGTTTGAAACAGCGCGCTGTCAGCTAACGGACAATTCCTGAGAACGAAACTTAAAGGGACAGTGAACATTAATCATGTCTGTGACATCTGACGTCACGTCACAAGATGGCGCTGTTGGACTGCAATCTGTGAGAGAAAAAAGGATTATCACTCACACTGCCAAAGGATTGGAATTGTTTATTGCAAACTGCCAAAAAGCAAGAAACTTCAGTTACAAACAAGTAAAGAAGTTAATGGAAGTACTGAAAGAGCTTATGAGCTCAGAAGACAATGCAAAGGAAATACAGTTGAAACTGGTTGAATTTAAGAAGTTGTGTGATGAACTAAAAGAAAATCACAAATCATTAACTGACCTTCAACTGCCTGAAGAAGAAATGGGAAAGCAAAGGCAGTGGCTGCAAGAAAAGATGCATATATTTGATGGATTTATACAAGATGCAAATGTGTGGTTATCTGAGAGTGGACAGGCAATTAGACACTCTATTGTGGGAAGTGCCATAGAACAAAGTGTCAGCTCAGATGACATCGGACCTGATGACAGCATTTCAAAGGCATCACACCCTCAGTCAAAATACAAACCTGGTTCATCACACGCATCATCTACCTCTTCTGCTCGAATTAAAGCCCAGGCAGAAAGGGCGGCTTTAATCGAAAGGGCGGCAGCACTGAACAAACAACATGAGCTTGATGTAGAAGGGGAACAATTAAAACACCAGAAACAACAGTTGGAACAACAGTTGGAACAACAGTTGGAAGAACAGGTGAAATGGAAAAAGGAACAACTGGATATACAAACTAAGCTGGCAGAAGCCAATGCCAGGCTAAACGTGCTCAGCATGGGATCAAGACACACCTCTAGAGCATCAGATGGGATGAGCTCTTACTACAGAAACCCTACAGCAAGATTTAACGTACAGGCCACTGAATTCTTGCCTCATCAAGCCCAAACCTCTATTCCCAGACAAAGTATACAGACACATGTGCAGGGACATGTTGACATCACACCACCTGTAATCAACAATGGTAATCAAGGTGACATCTATAACTTAATCCAGAGGCAAAATGACAACACTGCTATGCTGGCTCAACAACATCTCACTTCTACTTTACATCCAAGAGACATTCCTGTTTATGACGGTGACCCATTGCAGTTTGAAGCTTTCATCTGTGCATTTGAAAGAGGAGTAGAGCGGAAAACTAATGATGAAAGTGACTGCCTGCATTACCTAGAGCAATACACTAGAGGACAACCACAGGACCTAGTGCGCAGCTGCCAACATCTGCCTCCAGCTCAAGGTTATCAAAGGGCAAAACAGCTGCTTAAAGAGCACTTTGGTAATGAACATAAGATCGCCACTGCATACATGAACAAAGCATTTACCTGGACAATGATCAAAGCCGAAGATGTGAAAGCACTGCAAGCCTTCTCTTTGTTCCTAAGAGGTTGTTGCAATGCAATGGAACATCTCACCTATATGGATGAAATGAATGTTGTTTCAAACATGAAACACATACTTCAGAAACTACCCTACAAATTCAGAGACAAGTGGAGGAATAGAGCATGTCAGCTACAGGAAGAGCGTGGGCATCGAGCTACATTTCCTGACCTTGTTAGCTTCATAGAGAGGCAAGTGAAGATACTGTCAGATCCTCTGTTTGGAAGCATACAGGATGATAAACCAACTGCAGCTATCAAAACTGTTATCTCTACCTTTTCAAAGGGAAAACCAAGCCTAAGAGCAAGTAGTTTTGCAACAATTATTACCTGCCCAAGAACACTAGTGCTAGAACATGTAACAACGAATGGAATGAAAATACCTCCATCAAGCCACAACTCCCTACATTTGTGTTTGTTCTGCAGAAGAAGTGGTCACTCATTGGAGCAGTGTCCACACATCCTGAAGAAAACACACAGAGAAAAAATTGACTTTTTGAAAGGAAAAGGGGTGTGTTTTGGATGCCTAAAAATAGGACACATGAGCAAACACTGCCACAGTCGTTTGACATGTTATGTGTGCAATCAAAGTCATCCTGAAATACTCCACATTGAACAAAAAGGCAAAAGAGAGGAAGCAGAACACACAAAACAGCCAGGGAAGCCAATGGAAAGTAATAGTGTCATCTCACCTCATACATGTGGTCACATTGGGGCCGGTGATGAAAACTCCATCTTCTCCATTGTACCAGTACAAGTAAAGAGCCACAAAGGGGACAAAGTGTTACAAACTTATGCATTTCTGGACCATGGAAGTTCATCCACCTTTTGCTCAGAAAGTTTAATGAGGAGGCTAAGCCTTACAGGACAAAGGACTAACATTCTCCTAAAGACAATGAATCAGAGAAAGATTGTGTCTAGTCATCATATCTCAGGGTTGGAAATATCGAGTCTGGACGAAAACAATTTCCTTCAACTATCCGATGTGTTTACACATAAAACCATGCCTGTTTCCAAGCACAATATTCCTCTACAAGAAGATCTGGAAAAATGGCCTTACTTAAAGGACATCAAAATTAATGAAATTGCTTCTGGCATTGACCTACTCATTGGGACAAATTCTCCTAAGGTATTGGAACCTTGGGAGCTGATCAATAGCCAAGGAGAAGGACCGTACGCTGTAAAGACCCTACTGGGGTGGGTCTTCTATGGTCCCCTAAAAGGAAGCAACGACAGCAGAGATGCTAATGGCCACCCTGTTGCTACTGTCAATCGGATATCCATTGTACACCTAGAGGAGCTATTGGTCAAACAATACAATCATGACTTCAATGAAAATACAAGTAAGGAAACAGAGGAAATGTCCAGAGAAGACAAACAATTCCTGAACATTATGAATCACTCTGCAAAAACCACAGATGGACACTACTGCCTAGACTTACCATTTAGACAAGAAAATCCTAGCATGCCAAATAACCGATGCGTCGCTGAGCAGCGTATCCAAGGCCTGAAACGCAAGTTTGGAAAAAATGAGAAATTTCACGATGAATACACTTCCTTTCTGACGGAAATGATCAACAACGATTATGCTGAAATGGTACCAGTAAACCAGCTAAAGCCAAGTGATAACAAGCGTTGGTATATACCTCACCATGGGGTATATCACTCGAAGAAAGGAACATTAAGGGTGGTCTTTGACTGTGGTGCTGTCTTCAAAGGAACATCACTTAACTGCCAACTGCTTCAGGGTCCACATCTAACAAACTCACTCATTGGAGTCCTTATCAGATTTAGACAAGAACCAGTTGCCTTAATGGCTGACATCAAAGCAAAGCATCAGGTTAAGGTGTCAAAGGGGCATATTGACTATCTGCAATTCCTGTGGTGGCCCAACGGTGATGTGCAACGGGATCTTGCTGAATACCGGATGAAGGTACATCTTTTTGGAGCAGTATCATCACCCAGTTGTGCAAACTTCACATTGAGAAAGACTGCTGAGGACAACAAAGATAACTTTACAGCAGATGTGGTAGACACAGTTAAAAATAACTTCTACGTGGATGATTGCCTAAAATCCATGCCCTCTGAGTCAGAAGCAGTAAAAATGGTAGGAGACCTGATTGCTCTCTGTCGAAAGGGAGGATTTATGCTGTCAAAGTGGATCAGCAACAGCCGTGCAGTATTAGCATCCATTCCACAACAAAGCAGAACCAAAGAGACCAAGGACTTGGACTTGGATAGGGACAAGCTACCAATGGAAAGAGCACTGGGATTGCACTGGTGTGTTGAAACGGATGTGTTCAAGTTAAAAAATGCTGCACAAGAACGACCATATACAAGACGTGGCATCTTGTCTGTTGTCGGCTCTATATACGACCCCTTAGGATTTCTGGCACCATTCACCCTACCAGCCAAACTGATCATGCAGGAGATTTGTAGGAAGAAACTTGGATGGGATGAAAACATACCACAAGCTTTAGTTCAGCAATGGTCAGGATGGCTAGCAGACATCAATAAGATGGCAGAGTTTCAAGTGGACCGGTGCATGAAGCCAACAAGCTTTGGTCATGTCAGACATGCACAACTGCACCACTTTTCTGATGCTAGTGAAAGCGGCTACGGCACTGTTTCATATCTAAGACTGGAGAATGATAACAAAGAAGTGCATGTTTCATTCATAACAGGAAAATCCAGAGTGTCACCATTGAAACAAGTTACAATTCCCAGAATGGAACTTACAGCAGCAGTCCTGGCTGTCAAAATCGACACAATGCTGAAGAACGAATTACAGCTGCAACTGGACCAATCCGTCTTCTGGACTGATAGCACTACCGTGCTAAAATACATAAAAAACGAAAACAAACGCTTTCAAACATTTGTAGCAAACAGGATCTCTCTTATAAGGGATGCCACGGATGTATCACAATGGAGGTATATTGGAACAAAGGAAAATCCTGCAGATGAAGCCTCTAGAGGACTAAAGGCAGACCAATTCTTAAACTGTAGGAGATGGATCAAGGGACCTGAGTTTCTCTCCAAGCCAGACAGAGAATGGACAAACTCTCATGTGGATTCAGATATCCCTGGCAATGATCCAGAAATAAAGCAGGACATCACAATGAACGTCATTGTCAAAGATTCATTGAGCCCCACAAACTCTCTGATAAACCACTTCTCATCATGGAGAAAACTGAAGACTGCTGTAGCCTGGCTTCTTAAAGTAAAAACGACACTCTTGAAGCTGATTCAAAGGAGAAAGGAGATTCAGACTACTGTGAATGGCTCTGAAAAGGATCCTAGAAGATTAAAGGAAAAGGTCGAAAGGAAGATACAGGCCTTTTAAAGGAACACTCCGCAGACAATGTTTATGTCCTGAAGATCTTGTTCTAGCAGAAAATGCAGTCATTTCTTTTAGTCAAAGGCAACGGTTCAAAGAAGAACTATCTTTACTAGAAGCTGGTAAACATAATGTGAAAGGAAGCAGTTGCTTGTACAAACTGGATCCAATATTGGATCATGGACTCCTGAGACTGGGTGGTCGCTTGAAACGACTAGCAATGCCTGAAGAGCCCAAACATCCGATCATTCTCTCAAAGGATCTTCACATATCCACACTATTGTTACGAGATATTCATGAAGACCTTGGACATGGAGGAAGGAATCAGATGCTGTCTCGACTCCGTAAAAAGTACTGGATAATCAAAGCTAACTCTGCGGCAAGAAAGATTATATCAAACTGTACTGTGTGTAAACGGCATCGTGGAAAACTTGGAGAACAAAAAATGGCAGACTTGCCCTTGGAAAGGATTCTACCAGATACACCTCCCTTCACAAATACAGGAGTAGACTACTTCGGTCCTATTGAGATCAATCAATCAATCAATCAATGTTTATTATATAGCCCAATATCACAAATGTTACATTTGTCTCAGTGGACTTACAGTTTGTACAAAATATCAGTATGACAATACGACACCCTCTGTCCTTAGACCCTCACATCGTACAAGGAAAAACTTCCGGAGAAAACCCACAGTTTAAAGGGGAAAATGGGAGAAAACCTCAGGGAGAGCAACAGAGGAGGGATCCCTCTCCCAGGACGGACAGACGTGCAATAGATGCCGTGTGTAAATTGAAAAGATAATACATTTGCAACATAGGTAGTCCAAATGTTTGGAAATGCATGTGTGTATAATAGTAAGATGAATCCACGAGGATATCCATCCAGGACCTATGATCCAGGACCACAGCCACGACTCAAGATCCAGGGCTCGCGATCCAGGACAGAGGAGCGCAGGATCATCCATGACTCCGGATCCCGGCGTATATAGACACCAAAAAGAAAGACATTTGGGGAAGCTGGGTTAATCGGAACATGAGAGTACACAGGTATAGACAGAGAGAAGGAAGAAGTAAGATGTCCCCCCGACAAACTAAGCCTATATCAGCAAAACTAGGGGCTGGATCTAATCAGCCCTAACTATAAGCTTTATCAAAAAGGAAGGTCTTAAGCGCACTCTTAAAAACGGATAGGGTGTCTGCCGCCCGAACACAAACTGGAAGCTGATTCCACAAATGTGGAGCTTGATAAGAAAAGGCTCTGGCTCCCATTGTACTTTTAGAGACTCTAGGAACAACCAACAACCCTGCATTCTTGGAACGCAATGCCCTAGTAGGACAGTAGGGTATAATGAGTTCTTTAAGGTAAGATGGCGCCTGCCCATTAAGGGCTTTGTAGGCGAGAAGAAGAATTTTAAATTCTATCCTGTGTTCTATAGGGAGCCAGTGTAAGGCAGCCAGAACAGGAGTAATGTGGTCCCTTTTCCTAACTCTGGTTAGTACACGAGCCGCAGCATTTTGAATCAGCTGAAGCGACTTGACTGACTTCTTGGTACACCCTGATAATAAAGAGTTACAATAATCCAGACTTGAAGTAACAAATGCATGGACTAGTTTCTCTGCATCGTTTTGAGGCAAGATATGCCTGATTTTTGCAATGTTACGTAGATGGAAGTAGGCGGTCCTTGAAATTGATTTTATGTGGGCGTTAAAGGATAAATCCTGATCAAATATAACACCAAGATTCCTTACAGTCTCACTGGAGGCCAAATTAATGCCATCCATAGTTAGTATATCCTTAGATAATTTGTTTCGTAGATTCTTCGGGCCAAGTACAATAACTTCAGTTTTGGTCGTGTTTAACATCAAAAAGTTTAAGGTCATCCACGTTTTTAAGTCCTTAAGGCAGTCTTGAATTTTATTTAGATGATTAATTTCATCAGGCTTGATTGATAAATATAGTTGAGTATCATCCGCATAACAATGAAAGTTTACAGAATGATTCCTTATAATATTGCCTAACGGAAGCATATATAATGTGAACAAAATAGGTCCAAGCACTGAGCCCTGTGGCACTCCATGGCTAACTTGGTTTGCGTGGAAGATTCATCATTGACACGTACAAACTGAGAGCGTTCAGATAGATAGGACCTAAACCAGTCTAAAGCAATTCCCTGTATGCCAACTAAGTGCTCTAGTCTTTGCAATAAGATATCATGGTCGATAGTATCAAATGCAGCACTGAGATCGAGCAAAACAAGAATAGAGACACGTCCCTTGTCAGAGGCTATTAGAATGTCATTTGTGACTTTAACCAGAGCTGTCTCTGTGCTATGATGTGTTCTAAAGCCAGACTGAAAAGCTTCAAATAAATCATTGTTTTTTAAGTAATCAAGAGAGGACGAAGTCTTGTCAAAAGATACTGCGTAATCTTCACTTGCATGGCAAGCAGAGCAGTACATCTTGAAGTTGCATACGCACTTGACACAGACTCCTGCATCCATGCACTACGACGATTTATTTGTCGACGAGGTCAAGTTTCCTCTTTAAGGTCAGACAATGGCACAAATTTTGTCGGCGCAAATAGAGAGCTAAAGGAATCACTCAATGGTTTGAATCAAGACAGAATTCAGAGTGCTATGCTTCAGCGAGGGATAAGGTGGTATTTTAACCCCCCAGCAGGAAGCCATCACGGCGGTGTTTGGGAACGATTGATCCGTATGGTTCGAAATGTGCTGTGTTCTGTTCTAAAGCAACAAGTTCTGGACGACGAAGGATTGCAAACCTTTCTTTGTGAAGTCGAAGCGATTCTGAATGATCGACCAATTACAAAATCTTCTGACGATCCGATGGACCTAGAGGCCCTCACGCCTAACCATCTTCTTCTGATGAAAACCAAGCCAAAACTACCACCTGGACTCTTTGTAAAGGAAGACTTGTACATCAAACGCAGATGGAGACAAGTGCAATATATGGCAGATCTCTTTTGGAAAAGGTGGACACAGGAATACCTGCCTCTAATCCAAAATAGACAACGGTAGTTAAAGGAAAAAAGAAGCTTTGCTCCAGGTGACATTGTTGTAGTGGCTGATTCTACTGCTCCACGTGGCTCCTGGTTAATGGGCAGAATACTGGAGACAAAACCAGACGCACAAGGTATTGTGCGCACAGTTCGACTTCAAACCAAGAGCAACATCTTAGTGAGACCAATAACAAAGATATGTCTGCTCCAGGAAGCTGAGACATAAAGAACAGCAAAGACCGATGACCCTTAAAATAAGGGAGAAGAAGAGAAGAAAAGAAACTACAAATACTTTAAGAATTACATGCTAACACATACACACCTTTTGTATAGCTCCTTTATTATTTATTGGTAATTGTCTTTTTTCCCATACTAAAGCCAATTAGGGGCCGGTGTGTAGGAGCCATTTTGTGGGTGATGTTGGTGTGTCAGTTTATTTAAGTTATATGTATAGTGCAATATTATTTATGAACACTGGGTGGCGGGGTTTAGCTGCACCAGGTGTATATAAGGAGGTCATAGGTGACAGGAGAGGAGGGGACACAGTAGGAGAAGAGCATACCGATTCCACCAGCCCGGCAGATGCTCATAGAATCACTAGAACGCTAAATTAACCCTGGTATGTAAAGACGAATAAACATCATCATAAACCACAACTAAGGACCGGAAAATCATCTGTTTGTGTCTGCGTCTGGATCACTTTTCAAGCCTTCTGTGAAAGTAACGGCAAAAATATATAGGACACAGGAAAAGGAAATTGACATTACATGAAGAATTCATTTTCAAACATTGATTAAAGCCATTCTTAAAATGATTAAACAAACGCCTGTTTGAGACTCCTCAGTGCACACAAAAACATAACTTGGAGAAATAAATAAATACGGATATGTTATTGAAAACCATCTCGAATATGTTGTGTTAATGTTATGAAATGTTTTCTCATAAATGATGCAGTTTTGCATTTCTATAGGTTGTAGATACGAGCATGGTTTTATATACTATCACGTTTAATCGTGTTTTATGCCGTTTGCCAAGACTTGATAAGTCGCTCGTAAAACACAGGAGGTATGGAAGCTAAGAACACCATGTGTGGTAAATTATACAGCTGATATAACACAACACATTAGTTGTATTTCCTTTAACTGGTGGATATAGAGTTGCTGCAGGGGGGGGAGGGGGTTGAGACGCACAGGCTGCAGTGGAGACACTGCGCACAGCTGATCGACAGCTGGGACACAAACCACCAAATACAAAAACATAATTCAGATCCAGTCGTCATGACTCCACTCCGGAGGGATTCCCCGATCACTTCTTACAGTCTCTCATCAAGGGGGTGTCTCCTGTCCCCGGCACAAACACACTGCCTGAGGAAGGCCAAGTGTATTGTTTTTGTCATTAACATTTTTCGGGCCATTTATTTATTTATTTTGGTGACGATCCGACCTCCATGCTGCTACTCTGGTTCAAACTGCATCCACTAAACAATATGATTTATCTCCACCTCCCCAAAATAACCCACATCTGACACGGCGTGAGATGTCTTTTTTAGCTGTTCTGTGCTATCTTCTTCATAAAGTCAGTCAGAATGAATGAATGAATGGGCGTTTCTTTGACTATTTATAGGCAAATATGGGCGTTACGTGAAGCCCGCAAAAGCTGCACCGCATTTCGAGTCCGTTGTGATTTATAAAGGGAAACCGGCGTAGGAAGTGCCATACGCACTTTCCTTGCCGGTACGCAATGTTTGGTGAATCGGGAAGTGGCGGAAAATGTATGGACCTATTTTTCGGATTTCTACTACCTACGCACGGCGTTATACATGAGGCCCCAGGAGTTGTTGGGGGGGTGGGGGGGTGCAGGGGTAAAGTGCTATTTTTTTCCAAGTGGGGGGTGGACCAAACATCCTTTAGGTGGGTCTCTTCGCCTCCTCTAGGGGGGTCCGGGGGCATGCTCCCCCGGGAAGATTTTTTTTTAAATATTGAAGTTAAAAGCATCAATCTAGTGCACTTTGAGAGCAACATTAATAATAATAATAATAATTCCTTACATTTATTATAGCGCTTTTCCAGATGCTCAAAGTGCTTTACAAATACACATTACACATATTTTTCATACATGCAATGGTCACTGTGGACAATACCCACAGGAGCAAGTTCAGGTGAAGTGTCGCAGCAGCGGCGGGTTTCACCCCTTGATCTGATGATCATTGCACAGCGCACTGCGCCACACCGTCCATCTTCACGCCTCGAAGTCATCGAGGCGCTTTTACAAGTACACATTGATATCATACATGTACTGTGGACATTACCCACAGGAGCAAATCTGGGTGAAGTGTCTTGCCCAAGGACACAACGGCCTGACGCAGTGGCGGCAGGAGTGGGTTTCGAACTGGAGTTCCCCAGCACCCCCCTTGATCTGATGATCAGATGCACAGACCACTGCCAACCCTACCTTTTCTAATTTTGTCCGGAAGATTTAAACTTTAACAGACATGTTGACCGGCGAAAAAAAATCTAACTGAAACTCTGCCACACGGTCCCCTCATTCCTTGGAAGAGGCGGAGAGGTGGGTGTTTTCATCTGCTGGTGAACTACCGGAGAGAATTACAGCGAGGGAGGGATTGCATTGAATTACAGCAGCGGGAGCAAACGCTTGCCTCGGGGAGGGAGAAAAAGAGCCACAGCGGAGAATAAACAGAAGGGCAACCATGGCAACCATGCGCGGGAAGTCTTCTTTACTGCTTTTGTGGCAGACTACAGCGCCACTTACAGGCCTGGCATATGTACTACAGTGTCTCCAGCGCTTTCGAGCAGCAATGGCCCAACCCCACATTCCCCTGATAGGTGGAGAATTGACCACTAAGCGGAGCACCACTTCTGTGACGTAGAAAATAATTCAAATCTGGATCAGTCTGTATCAGATCCGTTGCAGCCCCGTTTTTAGAGATTTGGGTATGGAGGAAAAGAGAGAGGGTTGTGTTTTCTGACACTTGGTGAGTTCCCTGGAACACCGGGGACACATATTCATGTATATAAGACGTACAAAAGTGCATTTTGCATGATAGGTCCCCTTTAAAGCGGACAAAAGGCACTGGAGAACACTTATTCATTAACACCCTTTAATGAAGCAAACTAATGCCTTAACTCACTCAAATACAGTCGTTTACTTATTTCGGTGAAACGAATGTGCGTAGAGTTTTAAAGGATGCGGATAGTCTCACCTTGATTCTGGCGCATTGCTTATCGTTTTATAGATCTATTCTCATCCACCATCTTTGTTTGTGACGTAAAGAGTGTAATGCTACGTTCACACCGGACGCGATGCGAATATTCGCTTCGCTCTAAACGCTCCTATCGCATCGCTCTAGTCGCTCGAGTTTCACCGCGGCTGCCAGACAAGACGGCAGGCGAAAAACCTTTTAAAATGCTTGTTTTCTGAATGAAGATCGGGTCGACCAGGCTAAGCTAACGTTGTATATGCTCACTCCACACTCATAACAACGGCCTACAGACATAAATAAACCAGTGACTGTATTCGCCATGACACAGACAGTCTGTGGTTTGTTCTTGTTTAACTTTTGTACAGTTTCTGAACAGATATGAGGAGCTGTGATCTCTGTGTGCTAACTGCTAACAGCTAATGGCTGATGTTTTCTGGTTGAACGTCAGTGACGGCAGGCTGAGATCCTCACCGCTGATTGGCTTCCGCGAGAACGCGTCACGTGAATTTGACGCTCGAGTTGAAAAAATGTAACTCTCGCGTTTGACGCGGCCCCCTTCAATCGCCTCAATTCAATTGCCGCGTCCACCGCTTCATGCGTGCCGTCGGAGCGAATTCGCGTCTGATCGTGTCTCTGCATTGACTTTACATGTAATCGCGCCGCCCCCAAATGTCGCATCGCGTCCGGTGTGAACGTAGCATAAGAGTCACGTTTCTGACTGTTGCCTGTCAGTTCCGTTGCCTGTCAGTTCCGTTGCTATGGTTCCGTTGTTATGTGTACTGAAACGAGAGCCGGTATAATTCCACGCGCGAAAACAAAATAAAAATTGGAATACGTTATTTTAGTGTCTTAAAAGTAGACTGAGGTATGAAGGGTTAACGTTACATCTTAGAATAATTTGTAGTCATGTTCTGTATACATACAGTACTAACATATAAGGGTATTGACTTAGTGTGGTTTATCTTTTTGTCGCTGCTTTTAATTGAAACTGAGCTGTTGTGTTCATCAGTAAAGTGGAACTTCCGTGTGAACTATTCATATCTTAAACTGCACTGTAACTTTTTATTCATGTACTTTTTATTCATGTATTTTTTCTCTTAATGTTTCTTTTATTATCTTTTACTATTTTTAAATGCCTTTGTCTGAATGTCTTTCATTTTTGTAAAGCACCTTGAATTGCCTTGCGTTGAAAGGTGCTATATAAATAAACTTGCCTTGCCTTACCTTGGTTACTCCATGTTTACTAGCTATAAGATTAACGTTACAGTACATCACTCTTTTTCACTTCTTACTCAGTCAGCCAGAGTGCAGATATCACCATTAGATTCACAAACCTGAACCATCATCCATTTCTTCACTGCTGGTGATGACATTGTTGTCAGCTGCTGCTGCTGCAGCTTGTGGCGCCTGCTTCGATGAAAATAACTTTCTAATATCCATAACTTTATAGGTTATTAGCTTAAAACTCGTCAGGCACTAGGAATGATCACTTGTTCTTCAGGGCAGGGAAGGCTACGCAGTACGCAGGCTAATGTTCCGCAGCGGCTGCCTCTCTGGTGGACTCCGGTACTGCACATTACTCCCGAGACATTTAAAAAAAAAAAAAAATCTTTTTTTAATTAAAAAAAAAAAAGTGAAACATCCGGGGCTTTTCAGAAAACATCCGGGGCTTGAGCCCAAGTAGCCACCCCCTAGCGCCGCCACTAGTAAATGTGTGGCGGGGGTGTTTGTGAAAATAACGGGGACAGAGCTGCTGTCAGACGAACAGCTGTGCGGCGTCATCACAAACGGACGTCGCTTCGCGTGACGCTCCGGAGGAAAGGACGTCCCATTGCTCTTAAAACTCATTTCCCTGCCTCTCGTGGTTTCCTTAGAGGCTTCTCAATAGAGGCTTTGCATATGACGTCACGTTACCCGTGAAGTCAGCGCAACGGCCATACTGGAGTACCAAAACAGACACCGTAATATGTCATACCTGTTCAATGTTTGTTTTTTACCGGACATACAATGGTTAACTTCTGTGCCATTGTTGGCTGCGGCAACAGAGGTGATCGAAACAAGGGCCGAAGTCATTTTACAGGCTGCCGGCGGTTATTATAACACACCAGGGTGAAGCAACACATGAACTTTCAAAGCGTCGCCAGGAAATATTGCTCAATAGGATCGGACGGGAGGATCTCAAACCATCCAACCACAACTATACTCGCGTTTGTGGGGATCATTTCACGTCAGGTAAGTGTCGGGTTTTACATACAAACATTCAAAATGAACATATAACCCACGTACTAAGACATGCATCTTAACAAGGAAATAGGAATCCTGGAGTCTGTCATCGATCGACATATCAGATTGTGGAGTATCTACAAAGTAAAGTCATCCCTTGGTCATCTTCACACCAGTCTGTAATTAATTCCTCCCCCTACTGGCCATTTGATTATATGTAAACAGTAAAGGCTGTACAGTCCCTGGCACCAGTTTTCAGAGGCTTTTGGTTTCCTCAATTATTTGTCATGTTCCAATGTCTTGACACCAGCATTTTAAATATATCTAAAGTCTGACTTGTCCTGTCAAAAGAGGTCACATTTGTATTAATTAACAGTTCACCCAGGATATAACTGACCTACAAGTGGCACTTTTTGACAAAAATCATCCTGACTGGGCACCGTCTGTCAAATTGGGCCACGAGAAAATTACAGCACCTTCCCCTGCTACACATGCCAGTTATAAACGCGCCAGAAAAAGGTCATCCATCGCACTACTTGATCTCTACAGCATGGTATCTGATATACCATCTTTAGAAGAGCCCACACCAGTCCTGGGAGCCACTGGGGAAGAAGAAGGACTGATTAAACCAGAGACTGGCACTGCAACTCAGACTGATTAAGCTTGGGTAAATACATTTTGAAAAAAACAATTGAAAGGGCAAAGTATTATATTTATTACAGGTTTTCAATTTACCCAGTGAAAAGCAAGTACATGCTTCTTTAACTGTAAGCTGCAGAGATCACCTCACATATCAGAGATAGATTAACATTGTGTTCATATTACAGTTATTTTCAATGCTAAAACACATTTTTTTAAAGCAGGGCTTATTTTCTCAAAACACTAAACACAATTTACAAAACCATACACACAGAGTGCAAAACACCTCATATATACTGCAGACTTAAGCACTGCACCCAGAACTACAGAAACACTTACCAAAACCAAACTTTTGCACCAAATGGCACACACTTCATTCATAGTACAAGACATTTTGTAAAACCAACTACACACCATCGTGCTCAAGCACACTGTTTTATGGCGTTTGATATAGAGAATTCTGCAAATAAAGATTGTTCAAGTCTCCAAAATATGTGCAGAAACACAAATATACTGTTGTTATACTTTTACTTTTCAAAAAGTGGAAAGTTGAATTGCAAATTGGGTGCAGAACTGAACATGTGTTTAGAGTTTTGGATATTTGAGCTGAGGTTTTGCTCTTTGAGTGTCAGTTTAAATAATGATGATTTTTGTGTCATTTTGCACAACTTGTTTTGATTGTTACACTTACATTACATTGCATTTAGCTGACGCTTTTATCCAAAGCGACTTACAATAAGTGCATTCGACCAACAAAATACAACCTTGAAGAAAACAGAATCATATAAGTACATCAGGTTTCATAGAGCAAAAACATTTCAAGTGCTACTCAACTGGCTTTAGGTAAGCCAGTCCTTTATTAGTATATAAGGGCTTTCTTAGTAATTCTATCGCTCGAAGTGGAGTCGAAATAAATGAGTTTTCAGTCTGCGCCGGAAGGTGTGTAAGCTATCTGCTGTCCTGATGTCAATGGGGAGCTCATTCCACCATTTTGGAGCCAGGATAGCAAACCCACGTGTTTTTGCTGATGGGAATTTGGGTCCCCCTCGCAGTGAGGGTGCAGCGAGCTGTTTGGCTGATGCAGAGCGGAGTGCACGTGCTGGGGTGTACAGTTTACCCATGTCCTGGATGTAGGAAGGGCCAGATCCATTCGCAGCATGGTACGCAAGTCTAGCAGTTACCGGAAGCCAGTGAAGGGAGTGGAGGAGCGGAGTGGTATGGGAGAATTTAGGAAGGTTGAAGACCAGACGAGCAGCTGCATTCTGGATGAGCTGCAGAGGTCGGATGGCACATGCAGGTAGACCAGCCAGGAGGGAGTTGCAGTAGTCTAGTCGTGAGATGACGAGAGCCTGGACCAGAACCTGCGTCGCTTTCTGTGTCAGCTGGGGACGTATCCTCCGGATGTTGTAAAGCGTGTATCTGCAGCAGCGGGTTGTAGCAGCGATGTTTGCAGTGAAGGACAGGTTGTTATCTAGGATCACACCCAGATTCCTTGCAGTCTGAGTCGGGGAAACAACAGAGGTGCCGTGTACTTACATGTTCTTTATATAGATTTGATGTAAAATAAACAAGTTCAATCAAATAAATATATACACTGTCATTCAGATTGATTAGTACTTCTGTTTCTTTTGAGAGGGGACGCCTTTTCCTGGGTAACTGTCTTGGCATCACGTATCCGTATAGATGTTTCTATGTAGAAAAGGAGAGATGCAACATGGGTACATGTCGATCCCAAACCAGCCTTGCAGTTGCAGTTAGCTGTGATGACTGCACCATCCTTCTTCATCAGTACCCACGGACATGTTGGCGGCAGCCCAATACTCTGAGAATGCAATACCTGAAAAATAAAATACAAAAATATTATTGGATTGTTGACTATTTAATAATAATAATAATATATTTTATTTCTATAGCGCTTTTCTTGAACCCAAAGACGCTTTACATTTGGGAGAGAGGGTAGACAAACAAAACAAAGACAATGCCAAAAAAGAAACAAAACAAAACAGAAAAAGGAAGTTGATTGAGAGGGGGGGGGGCTTATGGATACAGAGTTGAATAGGTGGGTTTTGAGGCGGGACTGGAACAGGGTGAGGGACTCGGACTCACGGAGGTATTGGGGGAGGGAGTTCCAGAGCTTCGGGGCTGCCACAGAGAAGGCTCTGTCCCCGAAGCTCTGGAGTTTGGCCTTGGGGATGGAAAGCAAACCGGCTGAGGTGGATCTGAGGGACCGGGGTGGTTGGTAGAGGATGAGGAGGTCAGTGAGGTAGAGGGGGGGCAGATGGTGGAGGGCTTTGTAAGTGAGGACCAGAAGTTTGTAATGGATGCGGTGTGAAACGGGGAGCCAGTGGAGTTCTTTGAGGACCGGGGTGATGTGATGCCATGATTTGGTGTGGGTGAGGAGTCTGGCGGCTGCGTTCTGGACACGCTGGAGTCTACTGAGGGATGTTGAGCTGATGCCGTAGAGGAGTGAGTTGCAGTAGTCAAGGCGGGAGGAGATGAAGGCGTGAATGAGTCGCTCAGCTGCAGGGCGGGTGAGAGAGGGAGGTGGAAAAATTAGGTTTTTACAACTTGACGGATGTGGGGCTCGAGGGAGAGGGTGGGGTCAAATATAACGCCAAGGTTGCGTGCCTGGGTGGAGGGGGAAACAGGGGTGCCATCAATGGTGACTGTCAGGTTGGGGGTTTTGCTGAGGGTGGATTTGGAGCCGATGAGGAGGAGTTCAGTTTTATTGCTGTTGAGTTTGAGGAAGTTGTGTTGCATCCAGGATTTTATTGCAGTCACACAGGATTCGATGTGGGTGAGGGGGGGGTTGTTGGGGGATTTGGTGCTGAGGTAAATCTGGGTGTCGTCGGCGTAACAGTGAAAGTCCAGGTTGTATTGGCGGAGAATCTGACCAAGGGGGAGGATGTAGATGATGAAGAGGAGGGGGCCGAGTACTGAACCTTGGGGAACACCTTGGGTGACTGAAGCTGTGGCAGAGGAGTGGTTGTTGAGGGAGATGAAGTGGGATCTGTCGGAGAGGTAGGACTGGAGCCACCTGAGTGCAGTACCTTCGATACCGATGTCCTGGAGTCGGGTAAGCAGGATGGAGTGGCTCACGGTATCGAAGGCTGCACTCAGGTCGAGGAGGATGAGGATGTTGAGGGAACCGGTGTCAGCAGAGGTGAGGAGGTCATTGAGGACTTTGATGAGGGCCGTTTCTGTGCTGTGGTGGGGACGAAAACCAGACTCAAGGGGTTCAAAAAGCTGGTTGGTTTGGAGATGGCGGTGGAGTTGTTTGGAGATAATGCGTTCTATTGTTTTTGAGAGAAAGGGGAGGTTGGAGATGGGACGGTAATTACTGAGGGAGGAGGGATCCAGACCGGGTTTCTTGAGGATGGGAGTGACCGCAGCAGTTTTGAAGGCAGAGGGAACGGTTCCTTGGGACAGGGAGGAGTTGAAAAGGTTGACAAGGTAGGGGCAGAGGACGGGGAGACAGGACTTCAGTAGAGGGGTGGGTAGAGGGTCAAGGGAGCAGGTTGTGGGTTTGGAGGAGCTGATCAGTTTGAGTATTTCAGGGGGGGTAACCAGAGTGAACTGGGAGAGGCGGCCGTGGGGAGGAGGGCTCGGGAGGTCCAGGGAGATGGGGGGAGAAATTGTGGCGGTGGATGCTGGGGGAGATGTATGTGTGTCAGATGCAGCGGATAGGGAGAGATTAATGGCAGTGATTTTGTCAGAGAAAAACTGGAGGAATTAATAATAATAATAATAATAATAATAATAAATAATATTTTTATAGCGCCTTTCAGGAAACCCAAGGTCGCTTTACAAGTCGGGTAGGGGGGGGGGGGGGGGGGGGGGGGGGGGGGGGGGGGGGGGGGGGGGGTGATGGGGTTGGGTGGGGGGGGGGATGGTCGTAGGGGAAAAAAGGCAGACAGGTTAAGGGGGTGGGGGGGGGGGGGGAAGTAGCGGAAAAATAAACCTATTAAACTAACTATACAGTGGCGAAAGCCTTGGTAAAAAGGTGCGTTTTGAGGGCTTTTTTGAAAATGTCCAGGGTTGGGGCGCTGCGGATTTCGGGGGGGAGAGAGTTCCAGAGGGTGGGGGATGCCACACTGAAGGCTCTGTCACCAAAAGTCCGCAACCTGGTGCGGGGGGTGGAGAGGAGATCCTGTCCAGATGATCTTAGCTTCCGGGATGGAGTGTGGTAGCGGAGAAGGTCAGACAGGTATTGGGGGGCGAGGGCATGGAGGGATTTGTAAGTCAGAAGAAGGAGTTTATAGGTGATACGGTGCTTGACTGGGAGCCAGTGTAGGTGGATCAGGGTGGGGGTGATGTGCTGCCAGGGCTTGGTGTGAGTGAGCACCCTGGCAGCCGAGTTCTGCACATACTGGAGCCTGTCCAGGGCTTTACTGGGAACCCCGAACAGGACTCCGTTGCAGTAATCCAACCGGGAGGAGACGAATGCATGAATGAGGGTCTCGGCCACGGAATCAGAGAGTGATGGTCGTAGACGGGAGATGTTCCTGAGGTGATAGAAGGCAGACTTAGTGACGGATTTGATGTGTGACTGAAATGAGAGAGTGGAGTCAAGGATGACACCCAGGTTACGGACTTCGGGAGACGGGGAGATGGAACAGCCGTCAATGTGGAGGAGGAGATCCCCAACCTTCCGGAGCAGTGCTTTGGGGGCCACAACCATGAGCTCAGTCTTCTTACTGTTGAGTTTGAGTAGATTTGCTGTCATCCAGGTTTTTATGGCGTGGAGACAGTTGACCAAAGACTGTGGAGGGAGCTGGGCGGATGGTGAGGTGCTGAGATAGAGCTGAGTGTCGTCAGCGTAGCAGTGGAAATTGAGACCGAATTGACGTATGATCTGGCCAAGGGGGAGCATGTAAATGGTGAAAAGTAGGGGACCAAGCACGGAGCCTTGGGGGACACCATGGTTGACTGGGGCCGAGGGGGAGGATGAGCCGCTGATGCTAACAAACTGAGACCTGGTTGATAGATAGGACTGAAACCATGACAGAGCTGTGCCAGTGATGCCAAGGTTGTTAGAGAGGCATTTCAGGAGGACTGTATGAGAAACAGTGTCAAAAGCAGCAGAGAGGTCGAGGAGGATGAGAATACTGATTTGTCCGGAGTCAGCAGCGAGAAGGAGGTCATTAGTGATCTTGAGGAATGCGGTCTCTGTGCTGTGATGTGCTCTGTAGGCTGACTGTAGGGGTTCGTAGAGCTCATGGTTGGACAGATGTTGATGAAGCTGGGCGGCGACTGCTCTTTCCAAGGTTTTGCTAAGGAAAGGAAGGTTGGAGATCGGTCGGTAGTTGTTCAGCTCCTCAGGGTCCAAACCAGGCTTCTTGAGGATGGGAGTGATGGAGGCGGTTTTGAAGCAGGAGGGAACTATACCAGATGACAGAGAGGAGTTGATGATGTCTGTTATGATGGGGCAGAGGGTGGGAAGGCAGGCCTTGACCAGCACCGTGGGCATGGGGTCAAGGGAGCAGGCCTTAGCATTGGTCACCAGCTTCGAGACCAGTGGAACATCCACTGGGGAGAAGGAGGAGAGAGAGCATTGGGGATTGAGGGGTTGAGCCGGGAGTGTGCATTTCTGTGTCAGGGGCCAGTGCAGAGAGGGGGAGGGGGCGGGCACCAGGAGTTGTTGATGAATGGAGATCACCTTAGCCTGAAAAAAGTGGAGGAATTTGGAGCAGAGGTCAGGAGCTTCAGCAGTGTGCGTGGCAGGGAGGGGGCGGAGCAGTCGGTTGATGGTGGAGAATAAGGATCTGGGGTGATTTTGTTGTGAGGTGATGAGGGAGGAGTAGTAGGCGGTCTTGGTCTTGGAGAGAGCCTCCTTGTAGGACCTTACATGGTCCACCAGGGCCATACGGTGGACGGTGAGGCCAGTTCGTCTGGAAAGCCGCTCCAACCGACGACCAGTTTGCTTCATTGTGCGAAGATCAGAGGTGAACCATGGTGCCGGGCGGAGAAAAGACACCGTCCGGCTTCTGAGGGGAGCCAGAGAGTCCAGGCTGAGAGAGAGGGCAGTGTTGTAGCGGGCCACCAACACGTCCGGCGAGGTGTCGGAGAGAGCCGGGGCCATGTGGGTTATGAGGAGGTCTGATAGGGCTGATGCACTCACTGATTTGGTGTCTCTGAAGGTGATTGTGCGCCTGGGGCGCTGCTTGGGCAGGGGGATGGGGATGGTGAAGATGATGGCATGGTGGTCTGATACTGCCAGGTCTAGGCGCTGCAGATGAGAGGGGGGGGCACCAGTGGAGCAGACTAGATCCAGCGTGTGACCTTTGGAGTGGGTGGGGCCCTGGACATGCTGTGTTATGTTGAGGCAGTCCAGAAGTGACAGAAATTCTGTGGCAAAGCTACAGCTGGAGGAGTCGACGTGGATGTTAAAATCTCCCAGCAGATAGGTGGAAGGTGATTTAGAGCAGAGAGAGGACAGAAGCTCACTCAGCTCGGACATGAAGTTGGTGGAAGCTTTGGGGGGGCGGTAAATCAGGGCAACCTGGAGTAGAGGTGATCCGGAGAGCGAGAATGTAATACACTCAAATGATGTGATATTGGGAGAGGGAATCTCCCTGACCCGGATACCTGCTCGGTGGATAACAGCCAGCCCGCCGCCGCGGCCCGTGGAGCGAGGTTTATGGAGGTAAATATAGCCTGGGGGAGTAGCTTGGTTGAGAGCGAAGAAATCCTGCTGGTTCTGCCATGTCTCCGTTAAACATAAGAAATCAAGTTTCTTATCAATGATGATGTCATGGATGAGTAATGCTTTATTATTGAGGGAGCGGGTATTGAGCAGCATGAAGGTGGCTGCAGAGGAGACAGGAGGAGTGCTACTGTCAGAGCAGGCCAGGGGCTTCAGACAGCTGGTGCGCACGTGACGTGTGTTTAGATGACGTCGACAGGCAACACGGAAGTACAGAGCCGATTGTACCACAGGAATACTAGAATTTGTGTGAATAAATTTGTAGCGGGATGATCTGTGTATGTAGCGGGGGCGCTGCAAGAGTCCTGATGATCTGATGGCATCCAGGCAGACTGGTGCAGCAGAGCTGAAAAAACTCCGAAGTTGGAGAGCGGAGTATTGAAGCACCATATCCACAGCAGCTAACCGGCTAGCTACCGAGCCTCGGGCAACAGCACTCCGCGGTGCAATGATTGGAGCTAACTCACGGACAGTTCGGCCCTCGAGGCAACAGTCAATCCGGTTTAGGGATAATCCAGGTGGCGAGAGAGGTGGAAGTCCGAGCCAAAAACCCAGGGGAAAACGGGATTCGGCGGCTGTCGATGCTAACAGCTGACAGGTAGCTAGCCCCAGACAGCTGATCCACAGAAATGGTGAGTAGCCGGATGAAAAACTGAACAACGCGATCATCACACAGTTATGACAGAACAGTAGGCTATATATGATCCAGCAGTCAAATCGAACACTTTTTTTCAAGGCAAGAGAAGTTAAAACGCAGACGGAGAAGCGGCGAACAAGCAACGCCAGCGTCCTCTCACGTCCGAGTATGGATAAGTAATAAATTAACTGCATAAAGTGGAAGTGGAGGAAGGGAGGGTGTCAGCACGGGGTTTGAGGAGCTTGTTGACAGTGGAGAAGAGGGTCCTGGGGTTATGGGAGGGGTCGGTAAAGATGGTGGCGAGGTAAGCAGTTTTTGCGGCAGTGAGGGCGTCTCTGTAGGTAGTGAGATGGAGTTTGTAGGATTCATGGTGAACTGTGAGGGATGATTTCTTGGTTAGGCGTTCAAGCTGGCGGCCGGTTTGCTTCAGTTTACGGAGTGCAGGGGTGAACCAGGGTGAGGAGGTTTTAAAAGTGACATTTTTCCTTTTGAGGGGGGCCAGGCTGTTGAGGGAGGCGAGTAGGGTGGAATTAAGGTGGTTGAGTTGTTCATCGGGTGAGCTGAGGTTCGAGTCCAGGGGGAGAGTAGAGGATAGCAGGTCGGAGAGGTGCTGGGGATCGACAGAGCGTAAATTACGGAAGGTGATGTTCCTGGATGGGGGGGGTGGCGGACGGGGGAGGCAATGGTGAACTGTATGAGTTTGTGGTCAGAGAGGGGAAAGGGGCAGGGGTGGAGGTCGAGTACTGGGAGGTTGGTGGAGCAGACAAGGTCAAGGATGTGTCCTTTATCATGGGTGGGGAAGGTGACATATTGGGTAATTGAGAAATTGTCCAGAAGGAAGGAGAATTCAGAAGCGAGTTTGCAGGTGGGGGAGTCCATGTGGATGTTGAGGTCGCCGAGGAGTAACAGACGTGGGGAGAGGGATGAAGCAATGGTGAGGAGTTCAGTGAGATCAGAGAGGAACGAGGGGTGTGGTTTGGGGGGGGCGGTAAATGAGGATAACTGTCAGTGAGGGAGGGGCTTTGAAGGCGAGGAATTCGAAGGATGGTACTGAGGGGAGGGTGAGTTCTGTAGTCCGGATGTTGTGGTTGTATATGACAGCCAGCCCACCACCACGGCGTGAGGGGCGGGGTTTAGTGATGTAATTAAAACCAGGGGGGGATGTTTGGTTGAGGGAGAAGAAGTCATTGGGTTGTTGCCAGGTTTCAGTGAGCAGAAAGAAGTCGATGGATTTGTCCAGAATTATTTCGTGGAGGATGTGGGCTTTATTGTTAACTGACCGGATATTGAGGAGGGCAAAATTGGTCAAGTGGGGGGTTGGAGGGGTGGTGGCAGGCTGGAGAGGTATGAGGTTGGCCAGGTTAGCAGTGTGGGGGTGGGCACGAGAGGGGGGGCAGTGGAGCAGAGGAGGGGGGCTTGATGGTGGGGAGAAATGGCTTGTTATATGTGTTGGGAGGCGGAGGGGAGTGGGATCCGCTCCAGGTATTTCATGCAGCTGGGAGTGTAGGTGAGCGGGGGAGAGATGAGCAGTAGGAGTTGCGTTCTGATGGCGCGTCAGGTGTGCGACAGTGCGTTGGGTAGAGCAGATGGATGCTATGGATTGTCCGTGCTGAAAGTAAACAAAACTGCGGCGGGTGCTTCGGTGAATGTAGCGGGATCGACGAAGGAGTCCAAGATGTCTGATGACTGAGATGGAAGACGGGGTGGAGGAGTTGGTGAATGACAGAAGCTGTGAGATGGAGTATGTCAGCATGATGACAGGTGGGAATGCTGGGAGCAGTGTGTTAGCAGCGATAGCGGCTAGCGGGTTAGGTGCACAGAGGTGGAGGATTGTTGTGGAGACGAGGAAGATCCACGACATGGCAGGAGGATGTGAACAGCGGGACGGGACAGATGTACCCCAGAGATGAAGACAGGAGGCAGAGAGAGTCCACGGTTGTTGCGTGGGACGGAGACAGACAAGTAGGCGATGTAGCAGATAGCAATAGCCACCCGGCACTTTGATGGGTGAGGGCAGCCGGCAACGGCAGCCGGCAACGGAGGCAGAAGTCTAAAATAAGTTAAAATTAAAAACAATGTGCAGTGCAGTAAAGATGTGCAATGCAGGGCAGTAGTCCAATTCGAAAGTTTTGCAAGAACGAATGTTAGCTGAGGGTGATGGAGGGTAACAGAGGCGGAGAAGCGGCCGTTTAGAACCACCTTGTCATATGCTAGGTAGCACATAACAGAAGCTGACAACCAAGAATAGGTTCACAACTTTTGGAATTTAAATATATTGCAATATATAATAAAGCTTTATTTATAAAGCCCTTTTCATAAAGCACGTGTAGCTCAAAGTGCTTTACAATCACAAGTTAAAAATAAACCACAAGAAATTCCCCTCAGATCAGATGTTAAGACCTTTACAGGTAAATAGCAACAACATACATATAACATTTTAAAAGGTTAAGAGACACGGCGAGGTAAAAGGTATGATAATAAAAATACATAATAAGACACAAGACCAAGTTAATTGATGCAACAATATAAAACCCTATAAAATAAAGTAAACATATAGATATAGGTACAACAAAAATAAAAGCTGGTGTTTAAAAATGTCCACTGAGTTGGCCTCTGATATTTCTTGGTAGCGTAGTGGATAAAAGCAGCCTCACCCATTTTATTTTGGGGGACTTTAGGGATATTTAAAAAATAAATCCAGCTGAAGAGGACCTCAAGAAATATTTACTCACTTTTCCAGCTATTACAGCCACATCTCCTTGATATGCAACGCAAACCTCGCGGATCCACCCGGATGTGAACTCTTTATGTGCCTAGAGCATGGATGTATAATAAGAACTGGATACAGCGTGGGAGGCGGGGCCTCATTCATTCCTATGAGAGTTGCTCATTAGTGCATGATGATAAAATGGCCCAACTTTTGAGAGAGTGAAACGTCACAGAATACCCGGCATGCCTGAGAAGTACCCGTATGTGCGCTCATAGCGCATGCGCAACTTAACCAAAATGCTCGTTCACATCAAGCACGTCAATTTGCGTACACGTAACAGCACCGCACGTTCATGACAGCATGGTAATGATTTGTTATTATGATGGTTGATATTAACGAGGCGGCAGTTAGCAGCTAGCGGCTAGCTAGTCATTGTGCTAATGTACACATCAATCGTTATGTACTTATATTACGCTGTAACAGGATCTAGTGATATCTAAGCAACAGAGCTTCATTTAGCATGAAAGAATGATTGCACTGTATATATACTTATAATAATAAGTAATATTAACTTTATTTAATACAACATTTACGGTACAAGATTTAATCATACAGCCCATGTAGTATGATAATGAATTATAGCAAACATGTGCAATATATCCATTATTACAGCTCCGTGGGATGGCAGTAAGACGATATGGGTACGTTCTTATTGTGCATCCATGGGTAAAGATAAACGCAACTCACATTGGTTTCTCAAACAGCATCTCTGTAAACTACGTGTATTGTATTCACTGAATTTCACTCTCTGCCTATAACGGCTCGTTGTAGCTCCAATAGCTCCAGCCCCCACCCTTCCTGTGAGCACAGTGTGCTCTGATTGGTCGGGACACGTAACATGAACCTGCCGGGCGGCGCGGTCCCATGGGTTAGATGCGCGTTCATAATGCAGAGGGAAATCACTCTCAGAATAACGTTATTAGCACATTATTACAACTTGAGGAACGAATGTTTTTAATAAGGGCTATACAAGTGTTCATACTGGGTAGTTTATTTAGTTTAAAAAAAATTATCCAACGATTTACAGACCACTCTTTCCCCATGTAAGTCAATGGGAAAAAGTGTTTCCGGGCCTGGCAACCAAACGGAAGTGTAGTACCGCCGTTTGGCCAGCACGAATATTTTCATCTGAGTCCGGCGCACTTCCTGGGGGCTTTGCCTAGAGTCCTTTGTACGCCTTAATTTCCTCCATGGTGTACAATGGAATTGTTACGGTGTGTGAAGCAGGCAGGACCCAAATGCAGATACAAACTATTTCAAGGCTAGGCACAGATAAACTAATACAAAACAACACTCACCGAAGAACTAGTCATGATACAAGACGAACCAACACTGAACACAGGGAAGAGCCAAGACTAAATACAGGAAGGGGTAATCACAAGACAAGAAACAGCCGGGCAGGGGAGGAGAAACACAAGGGCCACAGGTGAACACAATCAGACAACTAGACACACCAGGGAAACTAACGACAGGAGGAAAAACACAGGGAAAAGGACCCGACAATATACACGGAGGAAAACACGACAGGGAGAACAGCAAAACACCCAAAACAAGACATACAAAACGTGACATAACACAATAATCGTAACAGAACCCCCCCCTCAAGGGACGGATTCCAGACGTCCCTAAAACACCAAAACAGTCCAATAAACGTCCAAGAAAAACCAAAAAAACAATGTCCAGCAGGGTGGGTGGATGGGGACCGGAGGAGGGACACAAAACTAGGGCCACCAGGGTGGGTGGAGGGGGTCCGGAGGACGGGTCTGGGCTGACAACCCAAGAGCACCGCGGAGGACCCGGAAGGGATCTCGGGCGGACGGCCCGGGGGCAAGGCAGAAGCCGAGGAGGGGGACTCGGGCAAGACAGAGTCCAAGGTGGGGGTTATGGAGGGGCGAAGGCCACCGCGGGCGAACTCAGGGGGCCGAGTATGAGGGCGAAGGCCGTGGCCCTCAGGGGGCCGGGCTCGAGGGCGAAGAATGCGGCTCACAGGGGGGTGGGCTCAAGGGGGAAGACCACGGCTCTCAGGGGGCCGGGCTCGAGGGCGAAGACCAGACAGCTCCGGAGGCCGGGCAGGAACCGGAGCTGGTGGGACAGGCCTCGGCAGGATCCCCCACGGAAGAGGACCAGGACACGGGATTGGCAGGACCCCCGGCAAGACAGAGGATGGCGGGGCCTCCAACGGAACAGGACAAGGGGTTGGCAGGACCCCCGGCAGGAGAGTAGACGGCGGGACCTCCAACGGGACAGGACAAAGGGTTGGCAGGACCCCCGGCAGGAGAGTAGACGGCGGTACCTCCAACGGGACAGGACATAGGGTTGGCAGGACCCCCGGCAGGAGAGTAGACGGCGGGACCTCCAACGGGACAGGACAAAGGATTGGCAGGACCCCCGGCAGGAGAGTAGACGGCGGGACCTCCAACGGGACAGGACATAGGGTTGGCAGGACCCCCGGCAGGAGAGTAGTCGGCGGGGCCTCCAACGAGACAGGACAAGGAGCTGGCAGGAACCCCGGCAGGAGAGTAGACGGCGGGACCTCCAACGGGACAGGACAAAGGGTTGGCAGGACCCCCGGCAGGAGAGTAGTCGGCGGGGCCTCCAACGGGACAGGACATGGAGTTGGCAGGACCCCCAGCGGAACCTCCAACGGCACTTCAGTAGGGACTTGAATTGGGACTTGAGGTGGGACTGGAGAGGGGACTCGAGAGGGGATTTGAGAGGGCACTAGAGTTGGGATTTGAGATGGGACTAGAGAAGTGACTAAAGGAGGGACTGGAGATGGGACTAGAGATGGGACTAGAGAAGGGACTAGAGGAGAGACTTGAGAAAGGACTTGAGAAAGGAATTGAGTAGGGACTAGAGAAGGGACTAGAGAAGTGACCTGAGGAGGGACTAGGGAAGGGAATAGAGAAGGGACTAGAGGGGGAACTCGAGAAGAGACTAGAGAGGGGACCAGAGAAGGGACTAGAGAAGGGACTTGAGATGGGACTAGAGTTGGGATTTGAGATGGGACTAGAGAAGGGACTAGAGGGGGAACTCGAGAAGAGACTAGAGAGGGGGCCAGAGCTGGGTCTGGAACCATGGCTGCTGGGGCCAGAACTGGGTCTGGAACCATGGCTGCTGGGGCCGGAATTGAAGCCAGAATCATGGCTGTAAGGTCCGGTTCTGGAGCCGGAAACATGGCTGAATGGGCCGGCTCTGGAGCTGGAATTGAAGCCAGAATCATGGCTGTAAGGTCCGGTTCTGAAGCCGGACACATGGCTGTAAAGGTCCGGTTCTGGAGCCGGAAACATGGCTGTAAGGTCCGGTTCTGGAGCCGGAAACATGGCTGTATGGGCCGGCTCTGGAGCCGAAACCATGGCTGCCGGGACCGGTTCTGGAGCAAGGACCATGGCTGCTGGGGCCAGAACTGGGTCTGTAACCATGGCTGCTGGGGGCTGAACTGGTTCTGGAACCATGGCCCTTTGGGCTTGTGCTGCTAACCTGGCCTTGCGACTCTTAGGAGCCGTTTGGAGGCTCCGTGGACTTCCAAAAGCCAGACGAGTACCAGCGAATGGCTCCTGGACTGTAGCAAACACTGGGTGAGAAGCAGGGGCTGACGCCAGACGGACCACACCGATGCGTGTGGTATCAAAAAGGGAATCTGGAGACCTGGGTCTATCAGGATCGGGAAAACAAACCGTGAGGTAATCCAAAAGCCAGGCCGGTAAGAATTTAACCAAATCTTGATTCCTCAGCGTAAGGTGGACTGCATCTGCCAGAGCAGCATCTCGCTGCTGAACCCTGACCGCTCCTATCCATCGATGAGCGCAGTCAGACAAAGAAAAGGTATAATCCACCAGTTCCTGCTCAAACGGATCTGCTGGGCCCATATCGTTGGTTGGTTCGTAATGTTACGGTGTGTGAAGCAGGCAGGACTCAAATGCAGATACAAACTGAAAAACTCCTTTATTTCAAGGCTAGGCACAGATAAACTAAGACAAAACAGAACACTCACCGAAGAACTAGTCATGACACAAGACGAACCAACACTGAACACAGGGAGAGCCAAGACTAAATACAGGGAGGGGTAATCACAAGACGAGAAACAGCCGGGCAGGGGAGGAGAAACACAAGGGCCACAGGTGAACACAATCAGACAACTAGACCAGGGAAACTAACGACAGGAGGAAAAACACAGGGAAAAGGACCCGACAATATACACGGAGGAAAACACGACAGGGAGAACAGCAAAACACCCAAAACAAGACATACAAAACGTGACATAACACAATAATCGTAACAGGAATAGACGAAAAAACCAGGTAGTTCACGATATCACAGTAGGAAAGTGAAGGCCATGAATTTATATCGGTGCTGTAATCCTTAACGGGAATCAAATAAGGGTCCACCGAACCAATCAACGTACATTTTTCTCTGTAAACGGTCTTATCCTCCGGGTTTAGTGATTCGTAGTAGCCTTTAATTTTCGCCATTTTTGAACGCTGCCGCCAGTAGAGTGGCACTCCAAGATGTCTGACGCGAAATCCTGTGACGTCATTAGGAAGCCTCTATACTCAAATTTCCGCTCCTCGACTCCTCGACTCCTCGGTCCTTCGGTAGTGACCCGGAAATTAATGTCAGCGCGCCACATTGAAGGATCACATTTCTCTAAATGCACACCGAGGACTGAGCATCGAGGAGGCTCTCTGGAGGAGCTCTAACCGAGGATACACTGATGGTTCCTCCACGGCTCCTCCGCGGATGCATTTCCGGGAACGGTGGAGGCGTGACGCACGGCCGGACTTATCTCAGCCAATGACAGCTCTGCATGCATCCCCTGGATATTATTTTAGAAACTGCTTTCATCGCGTCGCGATGTTTCCAGAGAGAACAGCTATGAGGTCCGTGCAGAAAGCAGAGCAGTGTGTAAAATATATATCACTCAGTATAACAGGCCTACTCTCTTTATTTGCTGTAGTTTAGTAGATATCTACAAACAAAGAGTCGATATTTTTCTAAAACCATTTAGTGCTTCACATAATAAAATACACAACGGCTGTAGCCTGATTATGCTTTAGGAGCTGTGTGTGTGTGTGTGTGTGTGTGTGTGTGTGTGTGTGTGTGTGTGTGTGTGTGTGTGTGTGTGTGTGTGTGTGTGTGTGTGTGTGTGTGTGTGTGTGTGTGTGTGTGTGTGTGTGTGTGTGTGTGTGTGTGTGTGTGTGGTGTGTGTGTGTGTGTGTGTGTGTGTGTGTGTGTGTGTGTGTGTGTGTGTGTGGGTACAGTGTGTAGGTGTGTGTGTGGTACAGTGTGTAGGTGTGTTTGTGGTACAGTGTGTGTGTGTGGTACAGTGTGTATGTGTTGAAGATTATTATCATCTGATATTTAAGAAGTGTGTTACATTTGAAATGGCAGAAAGTCTTGTTGCAATTTCGAGATATTAAAAGAGGCCCCTTGAGTTTCTCTGTTAATTATCAATAGTCTGTGCGAATGAACAAGGGAACTACAAGGGACATTTTCCCCAGATATAATAGTTACATTCTTCCTAAGTTAATAATGCGCATCCTGCAGGCCTTGAGAATTGAGTCACACAGTTAACAAGACAATAGTCAGTCTGAATTGTCAATGAATGCATTCATTCCAGTAAACGCGGACTTCGAGGTGAAAGGAAGTTCACAGAATCCCTTAAGCTAAAAGGAACAATCAACTTCTGTTAATGATAAAGATGTGTGTGTGTTAAAGATATGCAGGATAAGGCTACTTGAGCAGATATGGGATTACTGCTCAAAACAATACCTGTGTTTGTGTTTTATATTGATTTCTCTGTTTTATTCTTTCATAAATGTGAGGACTAAACTTGCTCCAAACATTCTGGGGAGCCATGGAGTAAACAGGGTTTTATTGCTCTGTGGGGGAGGTGTAGGTATGCAGGACAGGGGGCTAGGTGGATGAGAGTATATTCTGCTTAAGATCTCTAGCATGTCATGTTTCAGGGAAGTCTACATATCTTGAATAGTAGATGTGTGTGTTTAATTACTTTGTATTAATAATAAGCAGTATATCTGCTATCGGGAATATTCTTTAGACACAACTGAGGTCTCTGGAATGTGGGGGGCTGTGTGTGTGGAGGCTGCAGAAATATGAGACAGCGAATGCCAGATGTGTTTGTTTTGCTTCAAACTGAGACTGTTTGCGGGTTCTCTGCTGGCACGCGCTGATTCGCTGTGACACAGCATCTTTTGCATCTCCCAATGAGATGACCTGAAAAGATGACCAGCTGACCCAACTCCTCCTGTTTTATTCTTGTATGTAAGCCTGTTCTGCCTTGTGTCCGGTCTCTTTCCTGCTGCCGTCAAGATGATAAGTTCTCCCGACATTAGGACCAGAGCAGGGGAGGCCTGACCCCTTGAGAAGTGTATTGTATTATTACCGTTTATTATTAAAACAGATTATTGTTTAACCCTCGTCCTGGTTGTTTTGAGTTTTCCTTCTTTTAAAGCAAACTCATATAGGATCGGCACGGAGCAGAGATATCTACTCCAACAGTGTGTGTGTGGTACAGTGTGTAGGTGTGTGTGTGGTACAGTGTGTAGGTGTGTGTTGTACAGTGCGTAGATGCGTCGGACAGACGGGTCTCAGTTGGTTTGGTGTCCTCTGCTTACTTTTAATACTTGTAAATACAACTTTTGGCCCGTAATTTCAATTCCCCATTTCAGCGACCAGAGAGGGGGGGTGGGGGGGTCTCTGATTGTGTTACGTTATTATGAGAGTGCTCTCATACTTTAAATTGTATATATTTATATTAGGGCTGTCAGTCGATTAAAATATTTAATCGCGATTAATCGCAAATTAATCGCACATTTTTGATCTGTTCTAAATGTACCTTAGAGGAATATTTTTCAAGTTTTTAATACTCTTATCAACATATGAGTGGACAAATATGCTTTATGCTAATGTTTATTATCATTTCAACAATGACAAATATTCTCATGAATATTAAACACAACAACCTCTGAACATTACAAATATTCGCCTCAATTCAACCTGGAACCTCTCTCATACAATAATACAATACAAATGGTGTGTGTGTGCGCGCGCGTGTGTGTGTGCGTTGGAGCTATGTGCAACTCAAGGCTCGACCAGGGAGCTGCCTGGACGCTGCAATCATGTTGCGCGCACTATCCGTGCTGAGTGTGCTGACTTTTCGTACAATGTCCCACTGTCTGGCTGCTTGCATAAAGTCAAGTGCTCGGCGCAGTTGTGGCGAAATGTCGCTCCTCTGTTTTCATTTAAACATCTCCTTAGATCTGTTAGCGCAGCTAGCTAGCACCAGATGCTAACAACAACAATGCACGTAAGGTCTCTCTCTCGCTCGCTCGGGCCACACATACACACACCCTCCCGGTCCTCCCAATAGCCAGTCGGTGCCTGCCGGTGAGCGTGGAAGTGTGGTCTGCCACAAGCGGGCGGCAGGAGCGGGGCTATCCGCATCAGCTTGTAGATGGTATTTTAAACTCGATGCGCTCTGAAACTGAGGAAAAAAAATACACATGCGTTAAAATAATTAGTGGCGTTAATTTTTTTTTGCGTTAACACGTTATTAACGCGTTAACTTGACAGCCCTAATTTATATAAATATATTTGTGTGTGTGTGTCCGCATCTGTAGCCTGTTATTGTCTCATTATACCGCACTCTCAATTAATTCAAAGTAAATATGTGGGGGAACAATGTTCAGCTGATCTAACAGAGATGATAACATATGACAAAACACTCGACAGCTGATGTAGCTGTTGCCACGTAATAATGAACGGACGTCGCTTTAATATGACCGCTCAGAGGAGAGGAGTTCTCATTTCTTTAAACGTCTGCTGCTTCCCCTCCTCTCTCCTCGGTCCTCCGCTCGCATCTCCTGTGGGCGGGACTAAGTCTCGAGGAGGGGAGTCGAGGAGGGGAAATTTAAGAATTTAGAAGCCTCTCTTGCGTCCCTCCATGCTTCCCTGGTGGGAGGGACTAAACGCAGGGAAACGACGCAAGTGAGGGAAGCAAGGATTTCATTTAACCGACCTGAGACGGGGCCAGAGAACCAGCACTTTGGAAACAGGGCTGAAACACAGGGGTTTATGGGATTCTACAATGCATGATCTGTTTGGTATTTTGAGCAAAACAATTCAGAGGCATGTTTTATATCTGAGACCTATAATATATTGATGAAACACAGTATAATCAGTGGCGTTTCTAGGTGTACAAAACTGGGGGGGCAGAAAGAGGTCGGGGGAGAGAGAGAGAGAGAGGGGGGGGGACAGAGAGAGGGAGGAGAGAGAGGGAAGAGGGGGGGAGGAGAGAGAGAGGGGGAGTGTCAAATTACATACTGAAGACCACAGGAGCAACACTGTGAGCGCATACATTTACGTACACAGCGTGGGGATGTCATAGTAATGCACCTTCATACATGGAGTAAAGGTCACCATCACAAAGTAATTCTTAACAATAACAACAACCGTAATGCTTTAGCATTAAAACACCATAGACTGTAAATATAAGGAAAACACAGACACTCATCATCGAGGTCACAATATCAATCGATCCAGCAGAGGCAAAACACAGAAGATCAACAAAATATATGACATAAATGAACTTACCAAAGCTGAAGGCTCACTTGAAAAGAAAAGCGGCACGGCGGTCCTTCCTCTGACAGAATGTGTCTATCACTTTGGGGATGAAGTCCTGTAGTTGCTGGATCAACTGGCTTTCAATTGAAAGCATGGCCAATGCGTTAAGTCGCGGCTGTCCCATGGTGTTGCGAGTGAAAGTCTTTATCCTTTTGAGGGTGGAAAAGTTCCTCTCTGACTCGGATGTCGTCATCGGAGTTGTCACTATTATTTTGACCAAAATAACAGTCTCAGCAAACGTTTCCTCCAAGTTGTTCTCGTGAATGGATTTCAACAGAGACAGGGCAGTGTTTCCAATGTGAAGCTCACTGTGGCGGTAGAGCGTGGTCAGCTCAGACTTCAACTTCTCCTTGTTTCCCAATGCAGGCCACAGTTTCACGGCGCAGTCAAGCTCAGGTGTAGGAAATGACAGGACATGCTGTGGGAAGAATGAGCTGTCAACAAGCTTTGCAGCGATCAAATGGTCACTCTGTGAGAACCTCTGTTCCACCTGTGAGATGACTGTGTCACAAGCCTCCATCACCGGCGCTGTGCTGCTGACTCGTCGGCCTGGCTCGTCTGTTCCATCATGAGCAGTGGCGGCCAATGCATCAGTTTTCTGCCTCATTTTCTGAACATTTTCCTTGAAACGGCAGAGCGCGCTGTTGATCCCAGGTGCATCGATGCTTCGTTTTTGCAGAGTGTTGTATAGAACATCCACTTCTGGCATAAGCAACGAAAAAAACTCCAGGAGCTGCATAAATGCTCAGTCCCGCAGTTTCTTTGACAGGCCGTATGCCTCACTTATGGTGACCGCATCCCATCCTGGTTGTGCGCGTACATGCTTCATACACTGAAGTAGTGCATCTCGGGTCTCCCAAACCGCATTCACAGTTCTGCTTTTAAAGTTCCATCTCACAGCCGGTGGCCGTGGGATGCGTCTCTGTGTTGCCTCTGCAAGAGCTGCAACACGTTTTGGAGCACCGGAGAAAAAAGTGGAAAAAGCAGTTAGATCTGCAAAAAACACCTTCAGGATGCTCATCCTTGCTGAACACAGTTGCTGCAGGGTCAGGTTCAGTTGGTGGGCGTAGCAGTGAACAAACTGAGCGTTTGGGTACGTCTCCTTCATCACCGTTTGTACCCCGCGCACGTTACCGCTCATGACGGCCGCCCCGTCATAGGTCTGAGCGATTAGCTTTTCTTTCAGCTTCAGGGGTTCCAGAACAGCCTTGATGCTGTTAGAGAGACCTACACCAGTTTTGTCCTTTACTTCCACAAACTCCAAAAAACGCTCTGTAACTGTGAGGTCAGGCATAATGTATCGCAGCACAATCACCATTTGCGATTTACAGGAGACATCGGTTGTCTCGTCGGCCTGAACGGCAACAAATGATGTGTTGTCCACTTGCTTGGCTATTTCCTCCCTGTACACATCATACATGCAGTCCAAGAGTTCATTCTGTATGGTGCTTGATGTCCCTTTGAAAACAAGCTGAGCTTCGTAGTGCCGTTGAAGCCTGGAATCGCCCTCACACATTGTCTCGAAAATTGACCTGAATATCCCTGGATTCAGAGAGTCCGCCGACTCGTTGTGGCCCCGCAGTGCTGTCTCACATTTCCCACACAGTTTAATACAGGTGATGATCCGACCAAGCACGTACCTGTTTTCTTCCACCTTCCTATTATGAGAATCAATGCCGCATCTGTAGGCGCTGTCAATCTGAGCTGCAACATTCACCCTTCCAAGTAATCCCAATTTTACGGCATTTTCCAAATGACTATTGCTGCTCTCATGCTTCATTGTCCTCTCCGAAAGATGCTTTAAGTCCTTGTAACCTGTCCTCGACCAAGTACCTTGATCTTCGCCAAAAAGCAGGCAAGGAAAGCAAAAGAGGGAATTCTTCTGGATGCTCGCCGTTAGCCATTTCTTTTTAGCAAACCACTCAGCGTTAAACCCACGTTTAACTTTGCCCGCAGTCTGGACCATTTGGAAATCCGGTGGATGGTGGGCACCGAGGCGCTTTACCTCCAGTTTCTCTCCGAGACTAAGTGTCTCAAATGTGTGCTCCAGTAAATGGTCAACTTCATTCATTTTCTTTCAGTTTTTTACTTCTTTTAATCGCTGGTGATGTTAGCTATATGCTGCTCTCTCGTCTCCTCTTCAAACTACACGTGACGTTTCGCAGCACTGCACACGTGAGTACTTACAGCCAATCAATTCTGAATTATGTGAGATGACGTATGGTGGGGATGGGAGCACTATGCCCCTACGGTCATTATTTTTTTGCCACACACATTAAATAGAAAAATACTCTGAGCATGCGCAGTGTAGTTTTTACAATCACCGTTCACTTAGACTGTGAGAGGGAGGGGCAGGATCGGGTTTTGTCCCACATGGCTCTAAACAGCTCAAAACGGCACTCTAGACACTAATTAGAAGAACACAGACTAAAACAGAAATGTACAGACGAATCAGATTATTAAACATGACCTTAAAATATATTTTATATTTTTATTTATTTATTTTTTAGTATTTTTTTGTAATCATTATTTGTAATACTTTCTTCTGACACTAGGTGGGGCTGTGCCCCACCTGCCCCTAATGACCCGCCGCCACTGAGTATAATAGGGGACTTTTAAATCAACTTATCTCCAATTGAGGATAACAAATAAAAGTAGAAGTTTAAATAGAAGATAAATATGCCTATAAATATATATATATAATTGACAGGCTTATAGTAGGCCAAAGGCTAATGCTTGATTCAGAGCAGATCTACAATTGTATCTGGATAATGGGATGTTAGAAAATAACAAAAATACCCTAACATTAAGGTGATTTCCATCAATGACAGATACCCAACTTGAATACATTCACTAATAGGTCCCGGCATTGTGGATCACTTTTCTGTTGTGTTTTGAGCGTCATGTCTCACTCTTGCAAATGTTACACCTTGGACATATTTTGCTCATTTTCAGGTTCATATCAGTATGTAGCGTCTCTCCTGCGACATGTCTCCATGCTTTAATGTTCAAAAAGCTCTTTATTCTTCTCATACTGCCTGTGCTGCAGCACCTCTTTCCACCCTCTGTCTGAAACCAGAGCCCAGTCTGCTCTGATTAGCTGGCCGGCTCTGTTGTGATTGGTCAACCACTTGGAGATGTGTACAAAATCTCCCGCGCTGGCCTGCCCCTTTGGTTGACCCCTTCCCCACCATTAAGGCCTTTACCCAGCTTATGATACATTTTTCTATTAATGTATTTTTCTCTGGAACAAGGGAACAACAATTTCCCTTGTTTCAGATGAATCATTGTGTGTGAAACGAGTTGAGTTGCCCTTTTATTTATTAGAGTTATAAAACAACAACATGCAGATTTCTTAGCCAGCAACAAGAAACATACTGATGAGGACAGGCTTAGACCTCCATATTTTCCCCATTATTTATAGCAAAGGCCTAACTGACATAATTTAAATATTTTTATTATATGTTAACATTTCTATATTTCTTCAGCTGGTTTCATGCACCACTAGTTACATCTCGGGATGTTGGAAAAATCACCTTTTTCAATTGGTCACACAACTTTTTCCCCAATTGCACACAGAAGCCGTCCCCCAATTATCAGTGTGTTGTTGTGAATGTGTCCACAGAAGTAGCCTAAGCCATGAATACTCACACACACACACACACACACACACACACACACACACACACACACACACACACACACACACACAGTCATTTCAGGGGACATTACATTGACTTGCATGCATTTCCTGGAGACTTATCCTAACCTTAACCATAACCAACACATGCCTAACCCTAACCCTTAACCTACCCTAACCCTAAACCTAACCAAGTCTTCACCCTAAAATGAATGATTCCCCTCATGGGGACCTCCAATTTGTCCCCATAAGGGAGGCGAGTCCCCACACGTGACTGTGTAAACACATTTAGGTCCCCACAAGTATATTAATGCTAGGCCACACACACACACACACACACACACACACACACACACACACACACACACACACACACACACACACACACACACCACACACACACACACACACACACACACACACACACACACACACACACACACACACACACAACACACACACACACACACACACACACACACAACACACACACACACACACACACACACACACGCGCACACACACACACACACACACACAGTCATTTCAGGGGACATTACATTGACTTGCATGCATTTCCTGGAGACTTATCCTAACCTTAACCATAACCAACACATGCCTAACCCTAACCCTTAACCTACCCTAACCCTAAACCTAAAATGAATGATTCCCCTCATGGGGACCTCCTATTTGTCCCCATAAGGGAGGCGAGTCCCCACACGTGACTGTGTAAACACATTTAGGTCCCCACAAGTATATTAATGCTAGGCCACACACACACACACACACACACACACACACACACACACACACACACACACACACACACACACACACACACACACACACACACACACACACACACACACACACACACACACACACACAATGTAATTCAGGCCCAATTGGTGGAAAAACCAGCCTGTGCTAAAATTGACATCTTTCATTGTTGGCTATGTCCATTCATATGTGTGATTATTGTATGAACTGTAATCCCTTCCACCTCCTATTAGCTGTGCTGCCTCTCCGTCAGAGGCACACGGAGGCTGTTCTCTAATCTGAAGTGACAGCCCATAAACTCTCACTCACACATTACAGCGCCGCCTCGGGCAACTCAGCCTGCTCCTTTCAAAATGTTGGAAGCAGGTTATTTCTATTGAAGTATTAAAGTAATACTTCAGTTTGAGCTATTATTTCAGGGTTTATTATTTTTTTCCAGCTGCAGCACTGAGGTGGGGATTGATTGATTGAATGTGAATGAGGGAAAGAAAAGGACACACTGTAGAGTTTGAAATCATGAGATGTGGGGAAAGAAAAGCAACAGTGAAGGTTTTAGTATACCTTTAATTATGTGTTTGTTTTTAACTCTTAGCTGGAGGAAGATGTGTGTCTCAGTAGCCATTAGGTCTTAGGACAAAGGCACATGAAAGAAAGTTAAAGAGGACATTATGCTAATGTTCCTATTTGTGCCTCTACTGTAATTATTACTGTACTGTTTCCCTGCTTCAATGTTCAAAAAGGTATTTATTTTACTTTTATCCAGAAATTACACAGAGAAAATAGAACAATGCGTTATCTTTGGTTAAAGCACAACAATGTTATTCTATGCAGAAGCACAAAAAAGTTTAAACTTGTTGATGGTAAATGCTTTGTTAGTAAATGCTTTTTGCTATGTTGTGAATGTCTTGTAAATGTAATTTTCACACAAGGTTGGCAAAATAGGCAACACAGTCACTCTCAAACATACAGTAACTAAGGAATGTAATGATTCCAAAATAATCAGTTTAAATGAAAAATGAATAATTTTAGAAGAGAAACACCAATTTGTGTAATCTGGTGATGTACATTTCCTCCTCGACTAAACATCGTTATCTTTAACTGTTAACATTATGTTCTCTCCGTATGCTCCATATGTTCCAGAGATCACCACAGGGTGGCAGTAGTGATCTTCTGGTTTTTGGTAAATACACGCATACACACAACACATACACACAAATCTAAATTGAACCAAATTGTTATTGAGTGTTTCTATATCATTGCTGACGACACCACCGTTAGTGTTTTTTCTATTTAATTTATATCAATCATCTGTTTGAAAAATTAACCTTGAGTAATGTCAAGTTTTTCTCCTAACACACCACTGAAACACATTGTAATGAGCTAAATACGAAGAAAATGAAACGACACATAAACACAATGTAAATGATATCATGTAGAAATAGAGAGTGAATGAGGGAAAGAATAAGAAAAATAAAGTTATAACTAAATGGAAGGCAAAAGGAAAATTGTGCAGAGGCCATTCAAATTAGCCAATGTAGAAAAGGTGAGAAAGGGGGAGGAAGAAGAGAGGTCAGGCTGAGGACTTGGTCCTGCTCTCATAGTATGTGATGATGGACTGAGGGCTTAGAGAAGGTAAAGAAAGAGAGAGAAAGAAGGGAGAATATAAGGGGAGCTAAAGAGTAAAAAGAAAGGGGGGTAGGGTATTGTTTTTGTGGCAAATTGATGTGATCCATCTGAGCCATGTGCCTCCTGCAGCACACTCCCTGAGTGACCAGCGCCGTGCCACACCCAAGGGCAACTGGAATTGCATTGTGGGGGCCCTTTTTTTCTTCCTCCTGCTGTTTTTTGTTATTTTTCCGGCAATAAGAGACGATATATGTCCTCCATTTTGCTACGGGAGTGAGCAAACAAAACGACAGCCTGTAGTTATATGTATCGCAGTCCTTCTTCCCCTAAAAATATATTCCACACACACACACACACACACACACACACACACACACACACACACACACACACACACACACACACACACACACACACACACACACACACACACACACACACTTCCCGGGTCATTTTCTGCTGCTTTATTGTGCTCGCTGATCCGATTTCCCCCTTCCTCTCCGGTGTGATTTCTCTTTCTGTTGCCCCGGCCGATCTCACAGCCACGGTTCACCTGCAGAAGAAGAATGGTGTGACCTCCACACCGGCACTAACTGCAGCAACAACATGGCATAATAATAATACGTTCACTTGAGGAGTGGGGAATAATGCGTCTTCATGATCTATCTGGGCCATATCACACATGAATCATGTTATTATGGAGGAGACCGGGGGAGACTGCTGGGCTGCTGTGGCGTATTGGTCATGAATGCTGGTGTTAATGTTTCAATTCTGAAATGTTTCCTACTGCTCTGTTCCAAGGGTTATATTACTGATCATATACAGTGATTACAAATAGTTAGTTTCAGGGCAGTTAAGCCTTTATTAAAAAGATCCATTTGAAAGGGAAGATAGAGGGGAAGACATGTGTAAAGAGTCAACAAGCCAGGTTCTCATTTTCAACAGATCACATAAAAAGGTCAAGACCAACAAATATCTTTTTGTGTATCAAAGCCTGGTTTATGTTATTCCTCTGTGCCATAGCGCTGCATTATGGTCCAACACATATTCAAAATAAGCCAACACTTATTACTTAGTATTACTACATGTAGATCATACATAAGCTGTCCTGCTGCTGGAAATACTCGAGCACCAAATGTGTGTTAATCCACAGGTGAAAATAGTCCCCAATAAGGAAAGCTCTGGTTTCAAACTAATATGCCCATTCTTATATATTAACTTATATATTAAACAATATATACATATGCATTTGTGAGATATTTATAAATAAGATTGAATAAGGAAACAATGAGCTTCTGGGTTGAGAGCCAAATACAGTCCAAAAGGGTTAACTAACACAAACGCAAATTTCAGAATGACATCGGCCTTATCCTTTTAATCAATCTGAGAAGCTGGCTACCTTCAATTAGTATATTCCTGATTATGATAACATGCATTGTGAACAATATACTGATTGTACTTGTCCTCATTCATATTAGAACAGAGACAGAACATAGACCAACCTACAGCCAAGATAATGAATGATGAGTTTGATGTAAAAAGCTCTCATTGTATCCCAACCTGGGAAATTGTTGTGAAATGTGGGGATTTTTCCATACAATGCTCTGTTTTAATATGCTTTGCATGGTTTTTTTGAAAAGATAGTTTGATCACCTCAATTGGGCTACTGTAAGGATTTGGCATGCCTTAGCTCTGAATCATGTCAAAAGATAACGAGTCAGGTATTTGCAATAAAGATAAGGGTTTGGATGTTTAGATGTTTCATTTACTCTTCAATTTGTTTAAATCAGAACATTTGATAAAATGCTAAATAATGCACACAATGATTAAAGCAAAGGTTTCCGGGGTTCATGCTTTAATGCAATCTCCAATCAAATAAATGAATCTTCTTTGATGCTTGTTGAATGTGGATAGTTGAGTATGCCTTGAGCCTGTGTGGCTCTGGAAACAAGTAGAAGAAGATGAAATGAGTAACAGGGCAAAGAAAGAGACTCCACTTTAGGAGTAACTTCCCTGAACACTAACTCAATTCTAACTTTCTCCCCCAGTCCCGTCCTTGGCTCCCCTCCAACAAAACAAATACAATATTATCACGAGAAGTTGTCCGCTATCTGCGAGGGAGAACAGAAACACTCATGCGCTTCTCAGAGAAATCGTGGTGAGACATCTATTTATCGCCTTCCCCTCTCTTGACTCTAATTGAAATGTTTTCCAGCAAAACAAAAAGAAAAGAGAAGTCATAGTCTGGAGCGACATTAGCGACATCATAGGGCCTGCTTTTCCCCGGCCCTGGGAAATTAATGACTTATTGATCAAGAGAGCGGGTGAATAAAATGAAGTGAATTAATAAATAAGTGAAAAGAGCGGGCCATACTGTATGTGAGCTTACTTGTTCACATTTGCAAACATCATGGTTGGCAGATTCCATTTGTTTTCCATTTCATTACAACCAGAACAGGGCCCTGTATACGCACCGGGGAACTTACTGTAAGGGTGCATATTTTTAAATATGATACTTTTAAAAGGAAATGTGAGGACAGCTGCTATAGGAAACCAATTTCAGACCTCTGAAAAATCCTGCATTAAAGTCAGCGTTTAAAGGAGCAATTAAAACTAATTAATTCCCTACTTTTAACGATTACTTGTTTTGAATTATTCGAATAATTAAACGGCAATAATTCTATCTTTCCTTTTAATAAACACTGGAAAGTTGTGCACTGATTGGAACCTCCCTTAAAAACTTGCAAAGTACATATCATTAGGCCTCGGTCCAGGATGGTCCCAGGCTAATAAACAATTATTTATAACAAATTATTGCCTAATGTATCAAATTAACAACATGCAGCATTCAAGATTTATACACCATGCTCACCACATTTATTACGTTTACTTAAGGTATTCAGCGACACACACATTTGGTGTAAAACACGTATTTTTTTCTGTTTTATAGATGCTACTTTATGGTGGAATATGTGAGATTAACAGTGTGAAGTGTGTTTTTGTTTGCTTGATTTATGGACACTATAAAGTCATGTTTATTGGGCCGGTGCAAATAATTAAATGGTGGAGTTTTAAGTGCAATATTCACCTAATGTAAAAAAAGAAAAGGGGGGAAAATATTGCGTCGTAAAGTTGGGAGTTATCTCCAAAGTCAAAGAGTCAAAATATTTACATCGATAAATCTGTCCTTAAAACAGGGGGTGGACCTTGGCTTTTGTAGCAGCAAGACAGAGATGAATGTTGGCACGGTTGTTTTTCAATGTTTCTAATTGCCTTTTTACCCTCCAGTTCGGAGAGTTTAGGACAAAGAGGAGGAAAAGTTACGGAACTACACAAACACACACATTCATGCAGAGATTCAATATTCGCCAGTGAACAACACACAACCTCCTGGCCACTGACACTATTCCACATACTGTATGTGTGCATGCAAACAAACCAACTAGGTCAAAAGCAACAAAAGACTGAACCGAGTCAGATTGATTCCTTAAGATATTCATAGTAATCTTAAAATTCCTGCTTGTTGGGTAATAAGACACTTTATCATCACATACGGTGACAAGGTACATTAGTCTTGACCTGCCACACAGGGGCGGAAAAAAACGGATGCAGTTTGATCACCATAACAACCGGCTTATTGATTATAACAATGTGTGGCTGTGTGATGTATCCAACACTGATTCTGCTCCAGGAGAGGGTAGGTGAGGGAAGAAGGGCAAAGGAACCCAAAAACAGACAGCTGTGTTTGTGTTTATGTGCGTTTGTGTGTCTTTGTTTGTCACAGTTAAGGAGGATACATGTCTGCTTGGTCAAAATTCAATAGACATTTGGTGTTATTCAATAGCCAAATCAGACACACTTTTTAAATGTGTCTAACGAAGTTAAATGAGGCCCTGTGCAGTCATCACTTAACTAATGAGAACTGAAATCATCAACATGTCATCAAATGATCGTTCCTTTGCCCAATGCTCAACTTGGATAATAAAGCAGCCCAGCATTTTAAGTGAAAGTCAACAGTGAATACAAAATGTCCGTATCTCCTTTGGCTGAATCGCCTCAGTCAAGACACACTTTTTGGTAACAATTATATAACACTTACATGCGCCTGTATATGTATCATTGTGTTGTTTCATCACACTTATTGTTAATAGATGAAGTTGCATACTGGGCATATTTAATACAAATTGTGTCAACATCTTTTGCATCACGTTCACGACACAGTCACAACCAATAACACCAAGCTAAACAATACAAGCTAGCTATAGCATTTCCATTTCTTACTTTAGCTAGCTATACAATTTCCATTTCTTACTTTAGCTAGCTATACCAATGCCATTAACAAACTGTGGTAATGTTACAGACCAAAGGGATACACAATTTCAAAAGCTTAATGTTGCTGTATCAGTTTCAGCGATAAAATGAACTTGCTGAGGACTTTAGCATGTATCATGATGAATTGGAAATGGGGGACCCTGATGTAAACAAGACGAAAGTCTTTCTCTGGTCTGCATCCCCTTAACAATTGTATGTTTTGAGCTGTACTGTACTGTACCCAATATACAAGCTGTTAATAAACTTTTCAATCAATCAATCAATTAGCATAGCTGACTAATCAAATCAGTTGCTAGCTAGCGTTAGCAAACTTATCAGGTTAGATAAAGTAAATACTCGCTACATAGTTTTATGTAACCTCACTTTTAAGGTTAGTTAAATTGGGGCTTATTTAGCGTTATTCTTTTTTAAGGCATGTGTGTAATTTCTTGTTTTATATAATATCTGTAAATCACAGTTAATAAAAGACTGGGTTAGGATTAACAACTTCAATTAGCCTATTGATGCTGAGGGTTTATTCCTTTGAGTTGGTATGATTTAAGAGTTTTTACTTTCGTTAACAATTTGTTATTACTGTATATATTTTAAGATGAAAATAATTCAAGCAGTTAACATGGAAATGTTGGATACCAATTGTATCATCTGTTTTGTTGGTTTCAATGAGCTGTCATTTAATATATTATATTTTATTGGTTGTTGAAAGTATGATATTGTCTTGCGGTAGATCCTACAATATCAATATATCAAAGACCACAAAAGACAAATAAGTCTGGTATCTTCATTTGTGGTCGTTGTAGCTTTATCCCATTCTATGTCAATTTCTTCTCCCAATATAAAATACACCATCAGATTTTAGATTTAGTCGGTAAGGTTAACATCTCTTTTTAAGTTGCCAAGATAGTCAGCAATCACATTTACAGACTAACACAATTAAACACAAATATAGCCTATGTCCCAAGATTAGAATAAAATAAATCATAAAATATAAGACGACATCCTTGAAAACAAGAGAAACTGAGTGGGGTCAATGTTATTTTCATTATTGCCATCATACAAATGTCCTGGTATTTTGCTGTATTTCTGAGTCTTTATGCAGGTATGAAGGAGAATGGACAGGGCTGCATTAGATTGACAGTAATATGAAATCAATGGAAGAACTAGATGTGATTTATATTATGTATTACACGGATATACCGCATTAAAGCTAACTGACCCAACAATAACAGGCCATTTTCAATATGAGAATTGTTGTGTGTATGTGTGTGTATACGTTCACACATTCTCATGTATGTGCATCTGTTTACACACTCACACCCGCCGCAGTGCCATGAGCTATGGGCTAATAGGATAATGAATTCAGTGTGTAGAGGCAGCGTAAGGACCTGTGCTGTGTGTTTGTGCGAGTATACAGGGCAGCAGTGGGGGTTAATACAACATGATAAATATTTGATTTCTGCTGGGGCCAGTCCCCACCTACAGAATGGGAAATGGCTGTAATGCGATTCAGAACAGATTGTCCTCTGGGAGGGCCTTTGTGTGTTTTGATCGGCATGTGTATGTGAGAGTGTGTGTTTGTGAGCATACAGGCCCTGTGACTGCATGTGTATGGCCAGGGGAAATAAAGGAACAAATCGGCTTACAAATCACCACGGCACCATGGCGAGCAATGGCCCCTGTCTGACTACCACCAGCAGCAATGACCCCGAACACAACGATCAAGTTGATATGGCTCTGACGTGACATTATGTTTGGGTTCAGGAGGACGGAGCGCCGTACTGTTGACTGGGACACACTCGCTGCACTAAATGATTTGAGTTACACTTTCTCTGTCATTATAAACATAGAATGTGGGTTAGGGTTAGAATCTTATTATAGCACTGCAGAGTGATAGGCAGTCCTAAATATTCATAATGCTCTATAACATTATCATAACGCATAACAATCCTTCTTTTATAATGCATTATAATCGCTCCTATAATGCAATATAATTTGATTATTTTACTCTAAGTGGGTAAGTAAAATGAAAATATATTATTATTATTATTAAAGCAACACAAACCATGTTGTAAAACATATTTTTACTCTACTTAAAGCTGGGACACATAACAGGTTGCACTCCTTTTTTGTACAATACTTACAGCAAACCTTGGCCTCAATACACTTCACTTAAAAAAGGCATCTAAGCATGATTCACATTTTATTCAAAGGACATATTGTGATCTTGGTTACCTTTTTAAACAGTTGAATATGAAAGGATGGGTAGATGTTTTTTGGATTACAAAAAAACCTTTACCTTAAACATTCAATAACCGTTTTTGGCCACTTGGGGGCAGCACAACAAGCTGTAAACACATCTTTGTCAGAATCTCACAAAGAAATTACCGTGAATATGTCAGCTAACTGTGGCCTTCTGAAACATCCACCAGATCCGGAGCACGTCCCCTGGTGTATGGACAGTAGTCTCTTTCTAAAACACCAGTTCTCTCATCTCAAAGTCAATGATTTTTTAAAACATATTTTAGTTAGATGCCTGTTGTAAACACATGCAGATATTGGCATTTGTCCTTATAATAGCTGCACTATTTGTAAATGCTCCGCTGGCCAGGGGATGTATCTGTCTCCAGAATGCAATGGATTCAAAGGCTTTATTTTCCATTATGCACAAAAGCTGTTGGTAATTAAAATATAATGTGTCAGGATCCTCCAACAATGCAACATACAATATACTAACAAAACATACACAAATAAACAGTGTCATAAAACAGTGTAATAGACATTATATAATGGTGCAAGTTCGAATCAGGATTAAGAGAAATAAACACATATAAATACAGTAATATATAAATATGTGGACATGAGGAACAAATAAAAGAAAAAATGAACAGTGTATTACAAACAAAGGCTAAAAGAGGTGTTTTTGAAAGAACACTGGACACACACTCCATATAAACACATACAGTACACTCAAACATATCACAACAACCCACACACAATCCTGTTGAGAGGAAGGGGGAAAAAAGCCCTCAAACTCAATTCAGCAGGGAGCGACTGGTCCGTCTGATATATTTATAGACAAGTGTTCCACACAATCAAGAAGCATGTTGTCCTCAAGTGGGGGACATATGGTTTTGGTGATATTGGGTGGCAAGGGAGAGAGAGGCTAATGATTGATTATAGCCAGACACAACTCTTGTTGCTAATTTAATCATTGCTGAAAAATGACAAGAGCAGCTCTGCAACACACACACACACACACACACACACACACACACACACACACACACACACACACACACACACACACACACAACACACACACACACACACACACACACACACACCACACACACACACACACACACACACACACACACACCACACACACACACACACACACACACACACACACGCTCCCACTCCCTTGTCTTTTCTTTTCCTGTTTTGCAATTGTCAGAGCAAATTAATGCAATTAACGTGGCCTTGGGCGGAAAGCGAGGGGTTTTGAGTTTGTCATGCTGCAATTCTGTTATCTACAGATGAAAAAAAATAAAAATAAAATCACACACACACAATCTTGTTCCTTCAGCTTGGACTATTTTTCTCCCCGTCTTTCAAAGGAGCTATCTGTTTCTCGTGTGTGTGTGTGTGTGCTGTCATTGCGTCCTCTCTCGTTTGGGATGAGACGGAGACGTTGGCGTCAGCCCCAATGAAATCACTGTTAATGTGTCCTAATGAGTCAGGAACACTGACGCAAATGCTGGCCACTTGGATTCATGTCTAGACACACGTGCACAAGAAAATTCCACGTGCGCACAATGCATGACAACCACGCACACACAACCAATTGCAACAAAGCTTGATGACAGGTATCGCTAAACATTGGCCTCAATACATTCATACATAAATACATAGGGGAGAGTGGGGTAAGATGAGCCAATGTTTACATAATTGTCCTCTAGATCAGTGGTTCTCAAACTTTTTTCAATAATGTACCCCCTTTGAAAAGAAAATTCAGCCAAGTACCCCCTGATCAGCACAAAAACTATTTGTTAGGGAATAAAAGCCTATATAAAGAGGTACAGTACAGTGCTGCACCATCGGTGTCTGATTTATTAAAACAACAACCTTGTAACTGAGAAACACTTAAATGCTACATTTCAAATGTTTACAATCCATCACTAAATTCATGGCAAACCAATTTTAACATCATGCAATAACACTAAGACGACATTAGTTGCATTGAACTGATCTTTTTAATAAGTTGTACTTACAATTTAGTGAAATATGGGCTCGTGCTTCACTGAGGATCTTTGTCATTCTGACAGGAAGGCAAACTGCAGTTATTACACTCTGCGTTTTGAAATATGTGTAACTCTGTTCATATAAAACCCACACTGCTCTAACTTCCTTACTTTTCCTAAAATTGGTATTTTTTTTTATTAACATAAAATAAATGTCACGTACCCCCTGCAGTACTCCAACGTACCCCAAGGGGTCCGCGTACCCCCATTTGAGAACCACCGCTCTAGGCAAGGGAAAACGAGATAGAAGTCAAATAACAACAAAACACGTTATTTCAGGATGTCTTCTGTCAATCAAAATGGAAATAATGTGACTATCTCAAAGGGCCATAAAAATATGACTTCTTAAAAAGTAATTTGTATTTGAGTCAAGGGCTACATTGAGCCGCGTGTTGGTTAATTGTACAAATGACTTGTAGAAGTTTAAACCTGAGCATAACTAAAACAATGATATCATCCTTTCTCTGCCACTACCTGCTTTGGTGTCTGCAGCATAGGGACACCTGTTTCTTCAACATTACAAAACAGGTTTGGAGGGAATTTATGCCTGTAAAACAAACATAAAAGAGCCAGATCAAATCAGAATCAACTAAACAGCCATAAATAGATATCCTAAATGTAGCTTTTAGGTAAACATACCTACCCGGGGTTGACATGTCAATATGTCTGTCTTTAGCCACTGGTCTGATGGATTATCCACTCCATCAGTGGCTGCTCTCTCCATCTCCTCACTGTTTCTCTTGGACTTTCTCGGCATGATGGCTTTTCTAAAATGTTCAAAATATAAAAAACAAATCAGTTGTGTAAAACTACAATGAAATACCATGTTATACAACATATACTTAACTAGTGCCTCATGGGGGGTTAAGTTGAACCACTGGCTCAATTTACCCCACAGAATGTGACTCACTTTGCACATGCTAATCTTTAGGTAAATGATTCAAATGGTTTTACACCTTGCTAAATAACCGATATGTATGATACATGCTTTCAGACCTGGATACATTTACTTTGACATCATTTATGGTCACATGACAACACATGTGCACAGTTCCCTAGACAAATGGGGTGGCTCATCTTACCCCACTTTCCCCTATTTTTTTTTTCAAAAAGTACAAATATTATGATCTTACCTTAAACCTTCAACAACAGTTTTTGGACACTTGGGGGCAGCATGACAAGCTGTAAACACATATTTGTCAGTATCTCACAAAGTACACTTTTGAAAAACTTTTTATTGCGTTTCTGGTTGATGCCTGTGCTAAACACAAGTTTAAATAAACAACTTTTTGTTTCTAAAGCGAGCGGTTGTGAGTTTGTCATGCTGCAATTCTGCTATCAACAGATGAAAAAAGAAAAAAAACACACAGGAAATCTCACGTGCGCTCAATGCATGACAAGCGTGCACATACAACTGTAATTTCAACACATTTGGATTCATTCAACGTGGATCATTTATAAGCTTTAAAAGTGAATATTGAATGCATATTTCCTTCCATTTTTAAAAAGCCTACAGCTGCGTATCCAATGGCAACCTGAACCTTGACCTTGACTGTTATTGCGGAGCGACACTTATAAGAAACACCCGTGTCTCTATTCTTATAATTGTCCTTGTAAATGCCAATATTTGACATTTATCAGGTGACATGCAGTCAATATTTCCCATTTCACAGTTTATAGTACACGTGATATACAACATGTACATAGCTTAAACTGAGGACGCTAAGTGCATAAGCTCCGAGGTGGAGGAGATTTTATCGCACCGCGCTGTGATTCTCCTCTTCGCTGATGTTGGCACTGACCCCAGACATGCAGAGCTGACCCTATTAGCGTTGTTTATGGCATGTTTAAAACTAGTAAACATTGTAGCAAACACTCCATTAGGCTGCAGAGAAAAAGCTCATCACCTCTGCAGCCACTGTATGTTTGCTTTTTAACCAGAGGTGTGTGTGTGTGTATTCCCGTGTGTGTGGAGCATTGAAAGACTATTCTTCCACCCAGTTCGGCCCATCCCGGTCAGATCAATTTGTCTGTACAGCCATGTGTGATTTAGTATAAGCAATAACAGCAGATGGAGTGTGCTGCTGTTTTTTTTTTTTTAACTGGTCATTGTGCAGAAATGTGAAATATGCATTTGATATTTCGAGATGCTGTGAAAGCAGGGGATGGAGACGTAGGTGGGCAGGTCAGGGGCCCGTGCTTTTATGTTGCAGCCGAGATGACAATCCTTGAATGAATGGTCCAATAAGACTGTATGATTATGTGTCGCAGGTTCAAATGTGGAGGAAATATGGGGCCATATTCAGACCGGGCTACGGCTGTTAATCAGACCTCTGACCATTCCCAACTACTGCTTTCTTTGTCTCACAAAATGATTTCCCCCTGGATGATTTGAAGGAGGGAAGTGAGATTTTTGGAAAACGTATAAATGTGTGATTTTATATGATAAGTGATGATCATATTTACGTTATTTTGGCAAAGTTGGTTGAACAGTTTCGTTAGTTTGGATTCGACAGAGTCACAAATGAACACAAGCCAACTTACCAGCAACCCTGTGTTTCTCAAGGTAAAATGTTTTTCTTGATGGAGTTTGTCGGCTTTGGTAAGATCATGGATATCGACTCCAGTTCCCTGACAGAAGGGGCCATTTTGGAAACTAAAGAGTTCAAAATACTCCAAATATAGTGTGCAAGCAAACTTTTGGTACCTTAAATATGTTTTGCTGATGTTAGTACATTATTCAGGTTCCGTACTGATTTGTGCCAACTGCTATCTTAGATAAGTAAATTAGATAATGGATAAGTAACATACAACCACACTTCACACAAACATCCAAAGTATCCCTTTTAAAAAGTAATTGAATGTATTAATTTGATTTAAGGTACACTAAAGTAACAGTCAGTGACATATAAGAGTGGTTGTGGTTGTGATGGAGACTGGACGTGCAGCATTGTCTGTTAAAAGTCACGTTCCCATACAATGAAAGAGCATTCTCAATTTATTTTCAGTTATTTTTGGATTTCTCGCAAACACTCTTCTTAACTGTCTTAGTTATTGAAAAAACAGGTCCTATGTCTTTTCCGAACGACTTTCTTTAACTTCAGTGAAAAAACGTCATATGGTTAAGATGGGAAGGAGAATCCATCAGGACTTAAGAAAAGACGACCGTGGTGTTAAAAGTCCCATGTCATGCTTTTCCGGTTGTTACCCGTCTCCTTGTTGTTATGAAGGTTTTTCTGCATGTAAACGGTGTGCAGAGTCACACACCCTCAAAGTACACCCTGTAGCGAGTAAAACTCTAACACAGAAAAGACCTGTCTATGCTGCCCCAGAACGCCTCGTTGGAGACCATACCCAAATGGACCAATCCATTAAAAAAAGAAATAAAAAAAAGGTTGGCAGCATAAGAAACACCACCCAACTCAGTTAAAATCATCAAATGGTGAATAGTGTTGCTCAGTCCGGTGCACCTTAGCTAAAGAAGATGCTAAAATAAGCACTCAAGCTCCTTTCCAGCTCTTATCATGACTGCCACTTGTACTTTTGGGTCGTTTCACTCCTTAGGGAACCTTCTTGAGCAAAAAAGACTTTTCAACAGCAACACTGGGTAGGGAGGTCAGACAAAAAGAAGGTTGTATTGACCTGAAACTGCAATGACAGCTGACAGCAAAAGAGAAATAACGTTTTACAGCTGAAATATGATTGGTTTTCCAGAGGTTTTGGCAAAATCAGACTGGTCAAAAATAAAAGCGCAAAAACCCTCAGTTAATTAAACTGCATTCATCTGTATAGACAGTTACATTTTAGCATTATACATGTTCACATCTTATTCATTTCTGTGGAAAATGTAGAGTCTAAAATATTTTTTTAGAGAATAAACCCCGCAAATAAAGGTAGCAGAGCTGAATGTCACCAAGGTAATAATACTGACAAATTGGTCTGAACCAAATCAGTCTGCAGATTCAGCCCCGCTGCTAATTAGAGCGGGTTATTAGTGACTGGGAGAAGAGAGATTCTTTCAATTCAATCTTTGGCTTTAATAGTGATGTTTAATTTGTCATGAGGAAGGTGATGTTTTTCTAAAGGGCAGCCTGAGCTCATGTTTAATTGGGGTGAATTTGAAAGCCAGTAATAATTTAGAGGAACAGCAATGGTTGGCAAAATGTTCATTTTATTTACCGTGCTATAGGAAGACATCAGGTTGAAGTAAATAATTGAAGGCATAGAAGATAAAGCAGAAGAGTAGATGAAACACTGGACAGGTTTTAATAGATGAGTGATTTTCTTTCACCTGAGCACAAGAAAAGCAATAAGTGCTACAATTTTACACTTGGATGAATGTCTGACAGATAAATGACATCACAAATACAGTACATATTAATACAACAATGGCATACAGTAGGTTTGTTGTAATTGCTCAGTATGTTTGGAGGCTGCTCTGGATATTCTGAAATCCAGTTTTTTCTTCTTATCTGACACCAGAAAAAAAGCAGTTGTCGACAAAAAAAGGACTATCTGAAAAGTCGCTTGTAATAGCAAACCCATGCAACTTCCTGTTAGCGCTTCAGATCATTTTGGCATTGTTCCGTTTATTTTTCTCATTCTGAACTTTTACGTTTTTGTTTGAAATTTGCATCAGCGTTGGTTTCTGCAGCAGGAGGCAGCTGATTTGATTGACAACCTGTGATAAACCCACTGCTGCCTTAACACAAAACAACATACCATGTTATTGAGAAGCTGGTGAACATAGTGGAACATTTAGCAGCCGTAGTCCAGTTGGTGGAGACCAGAACCGAGCTCAGAGGAGAGGGATTTTTGTCAGAGAGAAGAATCCAATGAATGATTCTGTTGCTCTATTTGTTCGCTAACAAGCACACCATATGAAGTTAAATGGTGAGAGTACTGTATGCCTGCAGTGTGTCCTCTTGCTCCCAAGTGGCCAGACAAATCAGTTCACGTAGGTCTAACCATCAATCTCCAGTCTGCAGCTGCTCCTTGTTCTAATTTTCTCAGTTTACGGTGCATTTGATAACTTACACTAACAGACTATAGTGTCGGCATGCTCACTCTGTAGAGTTTACTACACAAATACACACAACCTACATTTGAGGTTCTAGGTAATGAAGATGATGAGGTGTGTGCTTCTCATTTACCTTTGTTCTAAGCACATAAAGATATGGTTTTAATGAACTACTTTCTCACCCACAATATGACCATTTGTATATCAATTACTCATCGAGTGCAACCTTGTGCTCTTAAATACAACTTTTTGTCATGTCTTCAGAGTGAACATGTTCCTTTTTTAAAACACAGTTTAAGCAAAAGTATTCTGAAACATTAAGGTTTTAGTGAAAATGCATGTGTTTGTGAGGTCGTTTATTATTGAAAATATTACTGTACAAATTGTGAACAGACATTTAAATGATACTTTTGCTGTTGCAAAGTGTGGGCCCATTCACATACTTAAGTAGAAACGTTTCTTTGTTCACGTGGAGGCATTGTTATTTTTTTAATTCAAGGTAACACGGTTTGATTATTTGATCAAAAAAACTATCATTTTGTGTGTGAAGGATTTGTTTATCCCCCATATGTGTGTGGTGAATGTAGGACATAACCCCACACAATGCATCTTACCCAACTGCAGAAACAAGCTCGTTTTTAGCATTAAATGATGAGCCACTGTCACAAATATTCACACTGCAATTTCTCAATCAAATCCTCATAATTCATCATTTCCATTAAGATTTGACAACAAATGATGTCAAATGCAACTCAATTGAGTCAGATCTGTTTCAGCGCTGATCTTAAAACCATGTTCTTCACATGGTAAACAACACACATCCATACTGGTTCATGTGTACATTATCCATACTGATGGAATCTCAACTCATTTGTGTGATTCAGAGGAAACACGTTGGCCTATATTCCAAACAAACACACAAACATGTCCATATACATTTGTTTACCGCTCATTAAAGGCAGCATGTTAGTAGGATTGGGATCCTGTGAGTGTGTGTGTGTGTGTGTGTGTGCACGCGTGTGTGTGTGTGTGTAAGAAGCAGGCGGTTGGCTTGTTGGCTGCCTGAGGCTACAGCTCTTAAAGTGTGTGAAATGACGGAGTAGCCAACGGTAGGCCCTTGGCTATGAGGCGGCATTGAGGAGTGTGTGTGTGTGTTTATGGATGTGTGTGTGTCACATACATATCAGACACATGTCAAATTCACTGACACTTCTGCTGATGTGAGTGACGCTGAGCCTGCAGGCCCTTTCCATCCACTTCCTCCCCCCCATTCCCCCTGACATGGAACAGTCCTCCTTTTGGGCTGCAGGGTAATGAGGCACACCGATGAGACAGGGGGGGGTTCAGTCGGGTGTCAAACTTACTGGAGGCCTTAACTACAGTACATAAGGTGATAACAATACAAATACCGTACATCATTTCTGCTTTAAGCATTTTGAGCCATAAAAGACGAGGAAGTGGAAACTAATTTCCCTTTTAACCCTAATCCTTCTTTGTCTTCCTTTATCCCGTCAGTAAGCACACACTCTATCATATCAACCTACAATTCTGCATGTTTATCTTTGTATTAATTCCCCCAACATTACTATTACAAACTCCTTGGACTCACATATACAAGTAACGTGCCAGCCTAACTTTTAATTTATGCTAAAATGTGAAACTATGCATCTGTTCCCATCAGCAAAACAGGCCTTTTTAAAACACTAAATGATGAAGCAATGCAGCCACTCTACAAATATTCACACTAAAACTACAGATTTTCAATTGAATTGACCAAATTTCACAATTTTCTAATGAATAAATAATGAATAAATCAGGTCCGTTTCAGATTAGATTAGATATCATTTATTCATCCCAAATAGGGACATTGTTCTGTTACAGCAGCCAAAAGTAAACAGGTATTACACATGAATAAAACATAGAATTAAATACAAATAGAATAAAGTAAAATATAAACATATACATCCATATCAACTGTAGAAAAGAAAGAAAGATAGCATTATCTAAAGATGAATGCATAATACTAAATTAGATAGACTACGATAGACCAATCTATTTAAAATAAATACAAATATAGACATAGGATACTACATAATGTGTGCAAAGTAGCTGCATTGTTTTGGTTCCAATGAATGTATATCCAATGATCCTACTATGCCTCTATTCCCTGTTTCCTCCGCTACACAATAAGATATTTGAAAGATCAGGGCAGAGTGATCTTTAAGGCATTTAGTTGCTTTGTTCAGCATCCTATAGATGGTGCTGTTGCCCATGACAGGAAGTCCTCAGCTTTATTCCAGCCCTCTCTTCTTTTGTTGGAGGGAAAATCTTCCTCTTTCCTTCTCTTCCTTTACTATACCTTTGACTGCTGGATGTGCCTCAAACAAGGATTAAACTAATGATCCGGTACTGATGATGCTTTCTTCTCACACCCACACCACTATACAATCTGTTGGTTTGAAAGGCTTTATTCAGAATGTGCTCTGAATCCGCTCTTTATACAACTTTGTGGAACGAAGATCCAAAGAAATACTGTTTGAAGTCTTTGTGAGAACGAGTGATGCAAGTCAAGCTTTATAATAAAGAAACTCATACATTTATAGCAATTAGTGTCTGCTTCAACCAGCAGATCCACATTTTATTTATCTCATCTCAGTCTTACAAGAATTTTTTTAATATTTTGTACATTTTATTTTCAATTTTTCTTGAAGTGTTGTGTAACTGTACAAACACTTCAACTCACAACCTTAAAATACGCATTGTGACCAAATATAATTCCCACATGTAGAACCAGCGGAGAAAATGTCCCAAAAGCATCTGTGGAAAAAAAGAAGTGGAACGATGAGTAAAATGGAACAGATGGTAAATCCTCGAAAAATGGTTCCTGATTCACCATCTGTCGTCTGTCGTCATTTGGAGGTACTTCGGTCTCAGAGGAAGGACATTGTCTTTCAGGTTGATCGTAGTGTTGACTCAAATACATAAAGTGTATGCTTCTTTTGGTTGAAGTTTGGCTATTTTGGACCACATGAGATGTTTCTCCAAATGTGTTTGCTTTTCTTGAGATTAAGTGAAAGATACATTTTCCTTTGGGGTAAATAAAATCCTCACACTTCTGTGGCTAAATAAACAATAGAAAAAAACCTAATAACCCTAACGCTTTTTAAATAAACCAATGGAGAAAAAGTGAAAATAAATAAAACCAAGTTTCAAGTGTGACTAAGAAAATAATATAAAATTGACAGAAAACTGAGGAACAGATTGATTCAATAAGAATCAATGGAATCTAAAGAAAATGGGTGTTTCCGGTCTAAAACACGTCACCACCCAAACGCAGTCATTTCTATGCAGTGCTCGGAGTCGCTGTAACCATTTTACCTGCCGCTTAGCGAACTGATACGAGGCGCTTGCATATTCATAAGAGCAGATAAGAGCTACCCATGCAGCTCACATTAATTGAGAATGATGGAGGAGGGATGGAGGGATGGAGGGACATCGGACCGGAGTGCAGTAGAGGAGGGTGCAGGAGGAGGATGGGGAACGATAACCCAACGCTTGCCTTGATGCATTAATTGAGGGTATTAGAGGAAGGGATGGATGGAGGTGGTGGTGGTGGCAGGATACTACGGAAATGCCAGCAGTGCCAATAAATCACTCCCCGCCGGTGATTGACTCTGCAAATGTAGTCTGGAAAAGGCCGGGGAAGTTGTATGGAATCAATCATGGCACTCTCATAACTTTTCAATCATCCCGGTCTGAAGCAGACCGGGAGATAAAAGGTTATCGTCATAACTGAGCAGGACTGGCCATGTTCTGAGGACACTTACAGCTATTCAAGGAGAATGTATCACAACAGTTAAAGTATTGGACTGACTCCATGTTGTCTATCATCAGAAGTGTGAGGAAATATGATTTTAAGAAGGAAAATGGCAAAGGCAAAAGTCAGCGGCATTTGGAATAAACGTCTACGAACTTTATGTGAGAGTCAGTTAGACCGTTTAAACAGCTGATGTAATAGGATACAGCAAATGGTCATAGGGAGTTTATAACAACAAAGGAACTTTGGGTATTACGAAACTAAGTTATTTTCAATTTCCACTTAAGTCTCATTTTCATGGTTTGGGTCATCATTCCTAATTGTAAGGCTACCGTTTTACTCGTAGTTTTGGAGAGATAAAGTAATGAGCCTGTAACCTTTGATAACCTGTCACTTTCTTCTAAAAAGAGTTCACAGCAGCTAAGGTCAAGATATACATTTTTTAAATATCCAATATAAAGTTTAGCAGTGAACTTTTGAATATGTTGACGACCGCGGTTCTTGAAATCAAATTCCCATTAAGATATTGACATTTAAGAAAATCCTTATAAAAAAAAGTTTAAAGCATGAAACGTAAGCCAACCAAAAAAATTAAAAAAATTAAAAAAGGCAAATGTAAAAGGCCTGAAATGTTGAAACTAACCTTTGTCCATCTGAAATTACCCTATTTCCATTGTTGCTGTTACACTATATTTCTACGGAGCCCTAGGAAAAAAAAAAAAAAAAAGAGAAAAAAAACCAACACATGCCTAACCCTAACCCTAACCCTAACCCTAACCCTAATCCTAAACCTAACCAAGTCTTCACCCTAAAATGAATGATTCCCCTCATGGGGACCTCCAGATTTAGGTCCCCACAAGTATAGTAATGCTAGGCCACACACACACGTACACACACCTCTACACACATCACACTGCCCGATTACTCCCCCTTTTTTTTGTTTTATGAAGGAGATGTCCGGTCACCAGGGTGCATGATGTGAGTCTGTTTGTGCTCTGCTCAGCTCCGCTCTGTGTGTGTGTGTTCTGAGTGTTTGTTTCCCTTTAAACCAGCTGCGGGCATCAGGTACTCTGAGAGTCACAGACATTAATTCATAGATCAGAGCAGACTGGTTTACAGACTCTCCTGTTTTGCCAATCCGGTGCTTAAACAAATAGCTCTACACCCCTGGCCGAAATGTCCATACAATTAAGTCTGAGTTCGAAATATATCTCAAATAATGCATGCACTGTCATTTCCCCACGTAAACACAACAGTCTGCAATAAAATGGTTGTCTCCTGTGTGCTCCACTTCCTCCTTGGCGCACCGGTAACTTTCTAAAAAAGTTGGGATAACGGCTTAGTTTCTCGTGCTCACGGGATACTTTCTCGTGCTCACGGGATACTTTCTCGTGCTCACGGGATACTTTCTCGTGCTCACGGGATACTTTCTCGTGCTCACGGGATACTTTCTCGTGCTCACGGGATACTCACCCGTTATCCTGACTTTTTTTCCCCCTCTCTCTCTCTTTTTTTTTTTTTTTCATGTCCCTTTTAGGGGCTCCGTACATTTCTGAGTTGCGTAGAACTTTTCTCTGACACTGTGATTAAAACAACAAGTTTGTCCTAAAACAAGGTTGATGTTTACAACATCCATGCATACAAAGATGTTCGTAAGACAAATAAATCTTGTTTGAATTCTACATGTACATATTGTTGCTCTTATTCGTATTACACAGCATACTTTTAACACTGAATAAATAAGAGGGAACATTGATGTCCTTTTGCAGAGAATATTAAAGCTGCTTCCCACAATTGACAATCTTTTCAGCAGACATACACTAGATCCCGTTTCTGTCTCCCTGACAGAAGGTCGTAGATCTGATGCTATTATGGGATGTTGGGTTGTAAACAGGACTCAGTCTCTTTGACCTGCTTTATCAGAGGTGATGTCTGCAGGTCTCCCTCTGTGTCTCTATCACCAGCACCACTGCTGCTCTGTCCCACTTCAAATGAACGTGTGTACGTTTTTTTGTTATGGAGTTGTGTGTAACTAACATGTGCAATTGTATGTTGGCAAAAATATGTCTGTCTGTCTATTTTTTTTTTATATACAATCCATGTTTTTGTGTGTGCATGCACCATCTCTAGAACTGTTTGTATACGAGTGTGCAGGTGAGCATTCCTACATACACTACAGCATCTGCTTTTGTGCATGTGCGTGAGTGTGTGCGTGTGTCAGAGACGCCATTGTTTGGCCTCTGGAGGTTTCATTAAGGCCCAGTGTCCAGAGGTGGAAAGTCATTCATCTCCCATGTTGTAAAGAGGCAGCTCTGGGCTCCGTCCCCCACCTCCATCTTTCCCTTTCCTTTAGCCTCCCATCCCTTTTTACTCTCCTCTCCTTTCATTTTTCTCACATCTTCAGCCTCTCTTCCTCCGTCTTTCTCTTGTCATCTTTTCCATTTTCTTCCATTTCTTGCGGAAAATCAAGTTGTATGAATCTAAAGAAAATCTTAGAAAAACAAGTAGAGGAGGGAGTGAGACGAGTGTTTGATGTCTTTCAGACGGACCGGCCTGTCTAATGAATCCTTCACCAGTCCTTTATGAGATCAGCTCGTCTTTTCCTTTTGCTCTTTTGCCTCCGTGCACATTAATTAGAGCTGTCAAAACTTAAGTCTCTCCCTCTTTCGCTCTCTTTCCCTTTTTATTTTGTTCCTTCAAGTGGCTGAATGGGATACCGTTAATTAAAAATATATCAGATCATAGAGGCCCCCTGAGCGCTGGAACCGTCTGGGCCCTTGCTTCCCCGACACGTCGAGACATCATGTTTTTTGATGTCCGTACACACTCCAAAGAAATTCTGGTCCCTTTTGTCCGCAAGTTAGAGCGATGGATTGAAGTTCACAGGGTAGTAGACTGGAGGGTGTGTGTGAGTGTGTGTGTGTGTGTGTTGAAGTGCTGTGTTGATAAAAGTATCTTTTTGTATTTAATTGTGTCTTAGCTTCATGAAAGTGTGGACTGCTCTTCTGATGAGGACTTCAGAAGGTTCACTGTTTTAAGTGGAATATCTTTACTGACAGTAAAGTTTAGCAATGTGCTAAACGAAAGACACGAGCACTACCTTCTGCTTTGTGTGAATAAGTGTGTGCGCACATGTACAATAAGATAGAGTCAGTGTGAGAATTCAAGTTTGTGTTAATGGTTCTGTTAACGTGTGTGGATATCAGTTTCTCAAAAAAAGACAATATGACATCACATGTTGCTATTTGTATGTTACTTAGATAGTGCTGCTAGCTGTATTTTCTATGTGTTATGGTTAGTCTGTGAGCTAATGTCTACTGGCTAGCTAGCTGGTAACAGGCTAGCCCTATCAGCGACAATGTTAAGCTAGCAAGCTGCTAAACAACAGTTACCAAGATCTTTAGCTTGCCCTCTAAATGGAGATAAAAAAGGATATACCCCAAGTCTTTTTGTAGACACCTTCAGTGTTTCACACCAAACTCAATTTGTATAACCTTTAGGCCAAAAAGCTAGTTAGATAAAATGCCTTGTTTATACTCGCAAAAACACCTTAAGGGAGAGATGGAGAAAGTGTGAAATAAGTTGGTAGATGGAGCATAACAGCGTAAATTCTAACTATTTTTGGTTGTTGCAAGACATTCTAGAACATCAGAGGGAGAGCAAAACACTGGCCATAAAGAACAAAAGCGGAGGGTATCCGGTCCAGCAACAGGTGCCCCACCCTAAACTAAAGAAAATAAACAACCCATGAACTAAACAGAAATAAAACAGAGACAAATAGACTACCAGTTCCCCCATCCTAGGAATAAAACAAAGGGTAGTATTGGCCAACTAACGCTTAAACTGTTAAACTAAAGATAACTGAGTGCTGGGCAGGCAGGCAGAGAGAGTGCTCCTCATCCAGCCCTCCTTTTATCAGTGGAGATCAGTAGAAATGTAGATTTCATGTATAAGACATGTATTTACTTAGTGTTGAAGCCCTTATTTTAGCCCCATTCAATAGCAATGAATATATTTTTGGGATATATTTGCTGTTACAAATGCTGGTGCGCCCTGGTCCGTATCTGTGCATATGTGAGTAACTTGTCATTGGTTGCCACTGTTATTGATATTGATGCATGGCTCTCATACACACAGTCACTCACACACATACAGTACTGTTATGTTGTGAGATCAGTAATTTGTAGTTAATCATTTGGGCTGAAGAGGAATGAAATGGGGTGAAAGAGAGGCTGAACAGTCTCCCCCCTCCCTCCCTGCCTTCTCAGTGGCAGTGGAGAAGCACAGAGACAAATTACGCTCACATATACACTCACACACACGTTCCATGCAGAAACCTAATTAATTTTGTGCAGTGTTTCAGAATTGATTGTGGTCATTCCTAGTTGTAATTTTTCATCTGCTTTTCAAGGGCTTCCTCCTTTCTGTCATTGTCACTTGTCTGTATTTCCTCTCTAGTGTGATTGTGAGTATGGGTGTGTGTGTTATATCAAAATAATACTTACAGTTATCACATAACGCTGAATTCTATTTAATGCTTTGGCTTTTTCTTTATTCAAAAACATAATGTTAAATATGGCTCTTCTACTGTAATATTGTAATTTTCACATGTCAAAAGATGCATGCCATTAAAACTGAATATATTTATTTTATGAATGTCTACATATGAAATAATTTTTTCAAATATCAAAGTGTGTTTAACTGCAAGGATGAAAAGGTGTGTTTTATCAGATGGTAATTTTAAAATACACATGGTTTTATGCTATTATGCCTTGCAGAGATTACACATTGTATTAGGGATTCATAAAGTATTTTGAGTCTTACTGTTGAGACCCTTTGGATACAGCGTTCTATTCTGCTGGCTAAATTGCCATTTTACATGAGTTTCAGTTTACACAGGGAACTATTTACTTTTTCATGTTAAAGATTGTGCTTCTTTGAGCAATCCAATTCCCCTGGGTTTCATTTTTTCTCCAAACAAAAACAAAAACCATCCAAACACATTTAAAGCTGCCATAATAACATACAAATGTACTCATGACAGCGTAAAGTCTTACATTCTGGATCATTAAGACATTTGAACAACTCAATAACCAGTATAGAACCCCAATAACATCTTAGCACAGTGTTGCAGATGGATCAGGGATCGGCACCTATGTTGAGTCATCAGTCACATTTTTTGACTATTGCTTCGTTGCTTCGGCAGTGTGGCTTTAAGAAAACCCGTTAGGCTTTAGAAATGAAGGAAATTAATGAATCTGATTATGGCTTTGTCTAATAGTTTATGCATCACAATTTCTTGTTTTTAATCACTACAGTGGGACTCTGCAGCCCAAGGGCACTGTTTTAATTATTTTGTTTTGCCAGCAAAAGCAGGAAAAAAAATTACAAGATTAATAATTGTTTTGCCAGGATCTAATAACAAGCAATAAAAACCAGCCAACCAGAATGCTGCCACCATACCCAATGCGGGTGCTATTATTAGAAAAACACTTTTTTCATGTGTGATTTCTTTTTTTATAATCTTTCAGGTCCATTTACACTGCCACTGATATTACTGAATGGCTTTTCAACTCTGATAAATGTTTGAGTTTGTTTTATGGATGGGGCTAATGTTGGCACATGAATAGAGAATGATCTTTAGGCTTCATTATGACTTTCTCTTGCCAATGATAGACAGGCTGATGGAATATTTATCGCCTCCTGAGGAGACATTTAGCAGGAACACATCACAGCTGATGGGCACCTGCTATTTAAGACTTTATGTTTGAGTTTAGGGGCGAGTCTGCAGGTGTGTGTGTGTGTGTGTGTGTGTGTGTGTGTGTGTGTGTGTGTGTGTGTGTGTGTGTGTGTGTGTGTGTGTGTGTGTGTGTGCGTATGTGTGAACCTGGCTGTGCGTGAGTGTCTAGGTGTATCTGCGTGTAACAGAAAGACAGAGTAACGAGAGTGCATTCGCTCTCGTGGCAGCATATTGGAGCTGACATTCTGTTACGACTGGGGCACACAAGAAAATGATGGGACCCGAATGCACGACTCCAGACAAAAAGACGGTTCAAAAAAGGAATTTACTTTAGGTGATTTGCAAGGCAATACAAACACTCATAGTAAACAAGGACTCCAAAAAATTACTTACTAAATACTAACTTAAACTCACTCTAGCACAGATATAAACTGGCTGACAAATAACATAAGGCTCGACTCTAATGCTGCGTTCACACCGGCGGACACGATGCGATGTTTGGGGTGGCGCGATTACATGTAAAGTCAATCCAATGTGTCTGTGTCCCTTTGAAATTATTTACAGTTTTTTTACTATGTTCAATCTGAATTTCCTTTAAAATAAAAAACATCTATTTTGATTCTGACTTTTCTACATCCAACTCACAGGTTTATCCAGAGATAGAGTACTCGAGTGCCGATGTTCGGGACTCGTGACTCGACTCGGACTAGCGCACTGATTGCCGCGACTCGGACTCGTGAATTATCGCTACGCTGACTTGGACTCGTGAATTTTCTCTCCCACGATGACTCGGACTCGACTTGTACATTGACTTGGACTCGGACTCGAGCAAGTTTTCTCTGGAGTCTGATGTCCTCTATCCTGGCGTGTGCACCTGCGAGGCGAGTTCACGTACTGGGCCCCGCTATTCCAGTCTAAAGATGTCTAGAGACACACCCCGCATCGTGCTGTATGCTTTCACACATTCTGCTTCCACATTGGAAAAGAGCAGCGCAAAATGCTCGTTATGTGGAAACAATATTGATGAGAAGGCTCCGTCAGACATTACTCTAAGGATCGAGTTCAGACATATGATATAGGCTGTCTTGAACACTATCATCAGAGTAACGTGATCTAATCAATAAATAAAGATTCGATAACACGAAAGCACATGGCTACTTCTGGTGATCTCTGCACCAAACCGTCCACTCAGCTCCCCCCTCAATCCCTTGTCAACTGCCTACAGGACATACAAAACTGGATGTCATCAAACCTGCTCAAAATCAACAGCAATAAAACAGAGCTCATGATTGTGGCTCCCAAGACGCAGCTCCAGAAGGTTGGAGACCTGCTTCTCTCCATTGACGGCTGCTCCATCTCCCCGTCCACTGAAGTCCGCAATCTGGGAGTTATCCTGGACACCACCCTCTCTTTCCAGGCGCACGTCAAATCTGTCACCAAATCCGCCTTCTACCACCTAAAAAACATTGCCAGAATCCGGCCTTCACTCTCTGACTCTGTGGCAGAAACCCTTGTACACGCCTTCATTACATCCCGTCTGGACTATTGCAATGGAGTCCTGTCCGGGGTTCCCAGCAAAACCCTGGATAGGCTCCAATACATCCAGAACTCTGCCGACAGGCTTCTCACCCACACCAAGCCATGGCACCATATCACCCCCACCCTCATCCACCTACATTGGCTGCCGGTCAAGTCCCGGATTCAATACAAAACACTCATCCTCACGTACAAGTCCCTCCATTCCCTCGCCCCCCAGTACTTATCGGACCTCCTCCATCCCTACACCCCTTCTCGGAGTCTGCGGTCCTCAGACACGGGCCTGCTCTCCATCCCCTGCTCTGGCCTCCGAACTGTTGGTGACAGGGCATTCAGTGTTGCGGCCCCCACCCTCTGGAATGCACTTCCTGCCGAGATCTGTAATGCTGCCTCCCTGGACATCTTCAAATCATCACTAAAAACACACCTGTTCACCCTGGCCTTTGGGCCCTAGCCCTTTTCTGGTCCCCCGGCTTCCTTTATTTATTTCTTTGGTTTGCCCGTTGATTGTCTGTTTGTTTTGTTTGTCCACCATGTACAGCGACCTTGGGTCCCTTGAAAGGCGCTATATACATATCATTTATTATTATTATTATTATTACTTAACATGCAGAATGAGTCATTTTGCATGCTAAGTAGCCATGTGCTTTCTGGGGCTAAATCTTTATCAGTAAACCGATTTAACGGTAAAAGTGCCTTCAAAATAAGAGTCCCGATCTTATTACTATCAAAATAAAAGTGCAAAACGAAAACTTTACCATAGGAAAATATTGGCATACAAATATAATCACTTCTCTAAAAGGTAACTCATTTTAAATGTAGTTTATTTATATATAATAATATTAATATTAGTAATAAGCTTTATATTTGTATAGCACCTATTACAAGAATTGTAGCCAAACTCGCTTCACAGCAGTTCAATAGACAGATTAGTATAACATGACAGGATAAAAGCAATGTTGAGGAGCAGCTACATTTTAACACATATATCCACGAAGATTAATACATGAAGACTTGTGACTCTGACTTGACTTGACATGGACTCTTCTTAGGTGACTCGGACTTGGACTCGGACTCGAACACAGGTAATGATGACTCGGACTCGACTCGGATACTCCTTGGGTGACTCGGACTTGGACTCTGACTCGACTACGACTCTCCCTTGGTGACTCGGACTGGGACTCGGACTCGAAGAGTGGTGACTCGAGAGTGACTTGGACTTGTGAATTGGTGACTTGACTACAACACTGGGTTTATCATTACTTTGAGAAAAAAGATTTTAGAAGTGTAGTTATGGACATTTGTTCTGGAAATGTCCTTTTCGAGCCTGAGACCTGAAAAACAGGCTCAGTGCTTAACAGGTTAAAAGGTTTTTCGCCTGTCGTCTTGTCTGCAGACTTGTCAAAGCATTAATTCGTGGTTTTGACTAACAGGTATCAGTATGTTGTTACTTTGTCATCATTTTGAAACGTGCATTACAATTAAATCAGGGTAAAATAGGTTAATTTTGTTGTAGTTGTAGCCCTAGCCAGCGCGTCTTGTTTGAATGATGCGAGTAAACACAGCGGACAGCCACGGTGAAACTCGATCGTTTAGAGCGATGCGATAAGAGCGATGCGATAAGAGCGATGCGATAAGAGCGAAGCGAATATTCGCATCGCGTCCGGTGTGAACGCAGCATAAGGCTCGAAACGATCTGGCACTGGGCACAGAGAAAACACAGATGAAATACACACACAAGGGGCTCTACAGGTGCAAACAATAAGGGTGGGGCAGGTAATCAGGTCGGTGAAAACACACATGGGTGGGAGTCAAACTACCTGAAATGAGAGAGGATATTACCAAAGTAAAACAGGAAATGACAGACAACAAAAGGGTTAGCAGACGCAGACTTGACAATATAAACTTAACCGAGAAATAATACTAATACAAATAAACAACGATAAAAAAACGAACAAATCTGACAAAACACAACAGTACCCCCCCCCTCTACGGCCGACTCCGGACAGCCCAGAGTCCTGCTGATTCAGCCCGAAAAAGTCATTTATCAGCCTCTGATCCACAACAAAGCTTGCTGGTACCCACGACCGATGTTCTGGACCGTATCCTCTCCAGTCTACAAGGAACTGTCGGCCACGTTCTCTCTTCCTGACTGCTAGCAGTTTATTGACGTCGTAAACCAGACTACCGTCTAACATCCAGGGGGGAGGAGGGGGCATGGATGGAGTGACCAAACGACTCTCACGAACCGGTTTGACTTTGGCAACATGAAAGGTAGGATGAACTCTCAGGGACCTGGGCAGGCACAGTCGAACAGCCACCGGGTTAATCACTTTAGTTATGGGAAACGGACCCACAAACCTGGGATCCAGCTTCCTGGAGGCCACAAGTAGGGGTAGATCTCTTGTAGATAGCCAAACCTTCTGCCCGGGTTTGTAGGCAGGTGCCGGACGACGATGTCGATCTGCTGCCCTCTTCATGCGAGCAGCACTCTTCAGGAGAACCTGGCGAGCTCCTGCCCAGACTCTGCGACACCGCCTCACCAGGGCATGTGCTGACGGTACAGTCACTTCCTTCTCTACTTCTGGAGAAAGAGGAGGTTGGTAATCATAGGCGCAGTGAAAAGGGGAGAGACCCGTGGCAGATGTAGGTTGGGTGTTGTGAGCATACTCCACCCATATGAGCTGTTTGCTCCACGTTGTGGGATTCTGGGACACCAGACACCTTAAACACGTCTCCAGTTCCTGGTTGATCCTCTCTGAGTGACCATTAGCCTGTGGGTGGTAACCAGATGTGAGGCTGGTAGTGGCTCCTATCAGGCTGTAGAATTATTTTAAAGAGGGAAGTTACCTCGGAGACAAAAAACACACAAGATTATTTAGAAAGAGATAAGGGAAGTCAGGAAAAGGGGATAAGGGGATGTCAGTAGAAGGAGATGTAGGGAAGAAGGGATGTAGGGATTAAGGGACATAAAGTCAAAGGGATGTTGGGAGAGAAGGATGAGGGTCGAAAGCATGTAGGGATGAAGGGATACAAAGATGTAGGGAGGAAGGGATAAAAGGTTGAAGGGATGTAGGGGGTGGGATGAAAGGTTACTGGGAGGGATGCAGTGTCAAAGGGATGAATAGGTAACGGAATGTAGGGAGGGACAGCAGAATGGATGAAGGGATAGAGGGAGGGATGAAAGGTCAAAGGGAAGTAGGAAGGGATAAATGAGAAAGGTAGGAAGGGATGAGGGTGGAAGGGATAGGTAAAGCGGGAAAAGGGGCCAAGGGATCTACGGTGAAAAAAGGTTGAATAGAAGGATGTGGGTACAGACGAGGTAGGAAGTGGAATTAATGAATGGAAGAAAGAAAGAGGGTGTGTCGTGAAATCAAGCCAAGCCTTTTTACTTTCTTTTGTTAACTATGTTGAAGCACTTATTTTAACTGATATTATACATAATGTATTATACTCTTATAAGATGTATGTAGATATTTCATCTCCGGCCTTGTCAGGTATTGAACAATCAATAAATAAAGAACACAGAATTGTTAAATATAAAACACAGAATTTGTGTGATTATACTAAATGATTTACAAATAAACACCACTGCATATTTACAACTGTTACACATGCTGATGTAACGCGAATGTTCCAACTTGGGATCAATAAAGTATATCTTATCTTAAGATGATCGATGGCTACTGCCATATTTGCAAAATGTGCCTCTGAACCTTGACAAGTGCATGTTTCAGGCTTATCAATTAATGTAATGTAATGTTATCGATTAACAACAGGGGTCACAAACATAAGACCAGCTGTTAAATAAAGCTCTTCTGACCTTAGCTGGCATGTGTGTATATATATTAATGCTGCCCATTATGGGCACAAGCAATTTTCACCCATTTATTAATTATATGTTTTAAATTTGAGTGTTTCCTACCCCCTAAACCTCCAGGGATGTACACAGTTTAATACTGGCAACTTCTTATTATGGGAAATACGAAAACGTCTTTTAAAACTACAACTCCCAGTAGAGATGTGCCATAGATAGAGAACATGTTGCGAAACAGAATAGCCAGCATGTGTAGTTCTGGGGACGGGGTGGGGGAGAGGGGGACGCGGTGGACCCGTTCAAATCCAGTTTTGGACAGTCTGCTTGGTTCCATCCCATTTCAAGTGCTGTTCGAGGCTCGGCGTAACCCTCGGAGCACACTCTCCAATCACAGAGCTTGAGGACTATCACGGGGTTTGTCAAACAGAGCACATGGTGTAGTCCAAACGATAGCTGGGGATTCTGGGTAGTGTAATGTCTTCTGCCATCCTTTACTCCGAACAAATATTTGTTTCTCCGAATCGAAGGGGAAAAATACAAAAGCATTGCACACAATTTAAACCAATCAATGTTGTGTAATTAACAAGGATAATCTGGTGTTTTTTAGTCGATGAGTAGTGCAGACATCACTGTAAAATCAATCGACAGTAAGAGGAATACTTACTTCCGGGTGTACAATTCTCCGTTATCCAATGAGAATGGACGCTCACATTGCCTTTAAGGGCAGCCGACACAAACGAATGCCGTGCTTCCATGAGCGTCAAATCCCGCCGCAGATGGGAATACATTGCAATCAGTTGAAAGCTATTTGCGTCCCTTTATGACGCTGAAGGAGCCTAGGAGCGTCACAACTGGACGCCACGGACACTGACCAAACGTCGCTCCTGGACGCTTAGGGAGTGAGAGTGTGTTGGTTTAAATCTCACCTATATCTATTATTAGAAAAACTGTATTTTATTTCCCTGTACAGCATTTCATTTTACATTCCATTTTTAGCACATCTTATTCTATTTGACCAACATTCTCTTGCATTCATTTATTTTCTACTCTGTTTCTTCTTGCACTATTTTAATTTGTTTTATGTCTTTTATATGTGGGAGGCTGTGGCTCAGTGAATAGTGCGTTGAACTTCGAATCAGGGGATCCCACTGCAGTCAGCGTGTCGTTGTGTCCCTGGGCAAGACACTTCACACCAAATTTGGATAAAAGCCTCTAACAAGTGAAATGTAATGTGTAACATTTGTGATATTGGGCTATATAAATAAACATTGATTGATTGATTGATAAAGTATATATGTATGTTGCATTCTTGGTGCCTCAAGATGTTAATTGCCATAACTACGCTGTAGCTGTGCATTTGACAATAAAGCCTTTTAATTTTTATGGTTGAGGTTAGGTATAGTTCATTAACTATTTCTGGTCCGTTTAATGTTAACACTTTTGTCAAATATGCTTCAAATCCATTTATACGGTTTTATATTTTAACCCTTACACGTAGCATTGGCAATATTACTCAATATAACTGATCAGACATCCTAACATACGTTTTACAGTGGTAGTGAATACCTGCAAATCCTCCTGCCCTCCCTTCTTTGCAAAGTATGGTGGGTGTTCCAGCCGGGAGATGGTTGGGTCCATCTGGAAATGCTCAGGGAGTCTCGTCTCGAAACGGCTGCCATCACCTCTTACAGTATTTCACTGTTTTATGGACATGACTAGCTCTGGGTCTTGTCTCCCTTTGGAGCTTCTTTGGAAACATCACCCAGCGTTTTATTTACAACCTCAGAGCCAGGCCTGTTCCCCGCTGTGGGAGGCGAGTGCACATTGAATATTCTGCGACTCAGGCATATTAGCTCGCAGATTTCAAGAAAAGAAGAAATGCTATGTCCTATGATTTTTGTGAACATCTTTGTCGGAGGGCCCACAGACCTCTGAAACGTGGGTACATTTAAGTTTACAGTACATATGTTTTCTAAAGTCTTACATTTCATGCTATTACTTTTTAAAGACCAAAACATTGCTATGTTTGATTTTTTTTGTTCAACTTGACTACTCGTGAAGATATATCAATAATGTAATTGAAAATCCTGTGTGGAAGAGCTGCTATACATCTTAAAAATTGTAGAAGAGCTTGTACCTTGACTACTCTTTGCATCTCAATATAGAAACTACCTGGTTACCAAGCATTCTAACACTGCACTAAAGGGAGAGGACAATGCACGACACCAGAGACCAGGTAAAAATGAACAAAGGCTTTTACTCAAGAGGTTGATACAAAAATACAAACAAAAAAACACAAAATGCTCACTTTGAGGTTCAAAACATGAAAAACACAAAACGGTCACAAATACACAAACGCTGGAAGTTAAGTTATCTGAAAGAGCAGGAGAGGTTACTACAAAATAAAACAGTAAGTTACGACACAAGGCACAGGAGCAGACTTGAACTAGATAAATATACTTATCATAAATATAGACACCATATCTCACTATGCTGTCATACACATACCCTTTTGCTCAAATCTGATTAAATAAAACAGTTTTTTGTTTTTTTTAATGTTCTGATATAAGTTATATAATATTTACTTATCAGTACCATCACATACAGTACAATTCCCTTAGAAATGTGTCAAGTTGTAACACCTTTAAATTGCAGGCCAACAATGACGGTTACCCGTTGATTCCCTGAGGGTAGGATGTTGTGTATGTGTGTGTACAGTATGTGTGTGTTCATGAAAATCTACCTGTGTGCATACATTCATGTGGCTGTGTATACACTGTGTAGAATTTAGGGTATGAAAGGATGCGCTTTGGGTGTTTGTTTGCATGTTATTCAGTGTGCGTGGTTATAATGTGTGCACCTCTCAGTCACCAACACTTCAGTGTGTGTGTGTGTGTGTGTGTGTGTGTGTGTGTGTGTGTGTGTGTGTGTGTGTGTGTGTGTGTGTGTGTGTGTGTGTGTGTGTGTGTGTGTGACATGCTAGCAGCCCCACTTGGCCAGCTGACAGGCCACTGTCTGATTATAAAGGCACTTTACTGGTATTAATATTAATGCCACTCCATTTTATTCAGGATGTCTGCCTGCCACTCCGATGAGACTGCACTTTACTGCTTTAAATGGTGTGTGTTTGACAGGAGGTGTGTGAGTACATGCATACTGATTTGTGTGTGTTTGCCTGTGTCTCTCCAGCATAAATGCAGTTGTCAGAAAGAAAGAATACTTCTAGTCCATTAGCAGCGAGGCATTTTTTTAAACTTGACCCCACTCTTTAAAAAAGATTATCTTCATTTCTCACCTGCATGTGTTCCTCTGAAGGGTTTCTTTTGCTACCGAAACAGAATACACATTTTTTTTGGGACAAAGGGTTTGCTTGCAAAGACATACAAAGTGTGGAGGGAAGCATTAGTTCAAATCAGAAGTAATAGGGATTTTGTTGAAGAGGACTTATTATGCTTTTTGGGGTTATCCTTTCCTGTAGTGCAGTGGTCACCAACCTTTTTAAGCCCAAGATCCCCGGCCTCGGCTGTAACATCTTGTTGAATACAAGATCTTTGATTACAGAGATCACGTTGATGACGTAATGCATGTGTGCAAGTTACGCGCCAGTTGAATAAAGATGGACACTCGGAATGAAAGAAGTGGTCCGCTTCATCTGTTTATGTAGACACTTACATGTCCATAGAACAGAATATTACATGGTGTCAGAGTTAGTTCATTTATCATCGACCTGACGACGGAAGATGGAGAACACAGGCGTTCCAACACCACGAATGGACTGGGACTCGTCTAATCTGCCGGACGCATGGAGAAAGTTTCCGCAGCATGTGCAGCTAATGTTTTCAGGCCCGCTACATGCTAAAGACGAGGAGGAAAAATGTAGCTATCTACTCCTATGGATTGGGGAAAAAGGCAGAGATGTCTTTTACACATGGACTCTCACCGAAGACCAAAGTAAGGTACTAAAAACGTACTATGACGGTTTTTAAGTTTATGTAACTCCGAAAGCAAATCCAATATTTGCGCGCTATAAATTTCATGAAAAAATCCAAGGAGACAGTGAGAGTTTCGACCAGTTTGTAACGGAGCTAACATTGCTAAGTAAAGACTACAACTACCCAAACAGTGAGGAAATGATTAGAGACAGGATTGTCTTTGCTACAAACTCACAAAGAGTGCGCGGAAAACTGCTATGTCACGGTCCAGACTTGACGCTAGAGAATATGGAGTCAGATTTGGGTCAATATTCTAGCGCGTAAAACAAGCTACTCACGAGCGGAAAATGTGCTTGTACACGCGCATAAAATGACTCTCGCGCAGATTAACACTAGAACCGCCATCGGGTCAATTTTACCCACAGCTGTTTTTTTTATTGTATGTAACTTTGTTTCAATAAAATATTGAAGTCTCCCAGTCCGTGACTTTTCCTGAAAGTGTGTTATGTAGCACCGTATGTTGTTAAAAATTGTCAATATGAATACAGATTAAAGAAATAGCCCAAAAAATTGCTATTTATACCTATTTCCGCCAGCAGGTCATATTGACCCCACCCCTTTTCGCGCTATTGATTTTGCGCATAAACATAAACATGACGTGTTGCTATATCAATGCCTTTTGTCTACTGCGGTTCCTTATAGATTGAGAGAGAGATAGATAGATAGATTGATAGATAGTTATAGATGGAGAGAGAGACAGTCTGTAGTGAAGGAGCGCGCTCCCGCTCACGGGAGACTGCTCGTGCTCCGCTCCACAGCAAACAGCTGTTCACCCAACAACGACAACCGCCTCACGAAACGCTATGTTGTAGCATTAATAAACGAAACAATTTAACAAAATTGCTTGTCAAAATATCTATACCACAGGACCATTTTTTTTTTTTTTAACCAATATTTTTAGTGGCCCGAGTGGGCAAGTTGAAAGTACGTTATGCTGGCCGGGGTGTCTAAATAGTGCTTCTGGGCAAGTGGGCCATTTATAATGTTGAGCCCTGTATAACATATGAAAAGCTGAGAGTCCACAGATTCTATTGGTATACGTTTCATCCCTGTGCAATCAAAACTCACTGTTCAATAAAAGAACATTTTACCTTGAAAATCAATGCATTCTAATAGCGGGTTAATTTGACCCGGTGGCGGTTTTAGGTATATAAAAACCTCTGGCGGTTCTAGTGTTAAACCCCCGCGAGCGGTTATGCACTCGCTCGCGAGAGAGACAGCCCTCTTGCTCCCTCGCGGGAGTGTCAGCCTCACTCGCGGAGTCTGTCTACGCGCGCGTGAAAAGTTTCTGACACTTTGGGGCGGAGCCACTGGACTTTGATTGACAGCTGCCAGGAAGCCCGGAGTTGCCAGGTTTGATAAATGCCTGAACTACCAAGAGCCGAGGAGTGACAGCTGCAAGATCAGTTGGACGAGATTGAATGGTAAAGTTGTCGATAAAAAAACTATTATATTCGTAAAGTGTACAGCTAAAGACAATGCTAACCCCCGCTGCTAGCCACGACAGTCGCTCTGCTCACGCGGTTAGCAGAAAACCTTTTAGAGCAGACCAAGCATCCCGTGGGCACAAGACGTGGAATGATCGTAACAGCGCCGTGAGGAGCAAGGAATGTGGAGCATGCGGGAGGGAGCACAGTGGCACTGAGGAATGTCCAGGAAGGTTCGCAGCAAATGCTAGAAGCCCAACCACTTTGCTAAAGTGTGTAGGTCACAAACACAGCAGCCACAGACGAGATATAATCCCAGAAAATTGCATACCATCTCAAACAGTGCAGAACAGTCACTAGAAGAACTCTATATTGATGCTATCATAAAAGAGCATGAAAACACAGATAGAGAACAGGCATATGCAGAAGTAGAAATAGGAAAAGTGAGACACAAACTGAAGTTTAAAATGGACACTGGTGCTCAGACTAGTATTATACCAGCAGACACATTCCGCAAGATATATGGAAGTGTAATACTAGGCCCCCCATCAAGCAAACTCTCAGATGATGGTGGGCACAGGATAGAAGCAGAAGGAACATGTAGACTGACATGTAAACACGGTGAGAAAACAGCCATGGTAGGTTTTGACATAGTCCATACAAATGCTCCACCTCTGTTAGGCTTAAGAGCATGTCTAGATTTAAACCTAGTCAAAATGATACATGTAGTTGATGCAAAGCCGATAACACACACAACCATGATGGAAGAGCTTGCTGATGTGTTTAACCTCTTAAGCCCGAGGGTCCCCCCAGTGGACCCCTCCCACCGTTTCTTTACGAGACTATGTCTCAGGGCTTCTTAACATTTATGAAACTATTAATGTTCCATACCCTTTTAACGGTAAGAAACTCAGCTAACTGACAATATGAACCATTTTTAGCTAAAAGAAACAAGAGTAATACCAAGCCTTTGAATTAGCATGGAGCGAAAAAATGCTAACTAATGCTAACGGACTTTTGCACAGCACTCACGGTAGAAATGCCCTTATTACTTATTGTAACTGCACAAACAAGATATCCGATTAAAGCTGAGACTCCACAGATTCCACACATGTAATGTCATCACTGTACAACCCCGAATTCCTGGAGCTATCAGCCAGAAAAGAGAAAGTAAACAACATCCGGTTTCAAAAATATTACAATAATTACGTCTTACCTTTTTTGATTTGTGATCAAAAGTTGTGTTCAACGGAATAAAAACGCATCTCAAGGTTAATCCAATGTCTTTGTGTCACGTAGAATTTTTTACTGATAATCCATCATCATATTTATGGCAATATACTGGGTATAAACTTTTGCCGTACAGGCTTGTAAATTCAGATATGCTTCGTTTGCTTCTCTATTACGTCCGCAATGGTAATGTTTACGTGGATTTGGGAACTGCCCATCGATTCTATTGGATGTAATGGTTAAGAAAAAGGTGTAAATCACCCAAATCGACCAATGGGTTCCAGAGATATGGTCCTGCGTAAAGTATAAAGAATGCCAGCCAGCGTAAGCACATTACGCAGCAGACTTTACTTATTGTTTACTACGTAAGGAAGCAGGAATGAATACCTATAGTGATAATTCAAAGTAATAAAAAGATTTTTACAGTGAAAAAGGTCAAATGGAACTGATGGTTCCCAAATTACCCAGAGGTGAGTCCGCCTGGACTTTATTTTTCTAAACCTCTCTAAAAAGGTCAAATTTCACTTGTTTTGCATCAATCTTGATACAGGGTACTTATTATATGTTATAGTTTGGATTCCTAAAGCTTTTAGTCTACTAACCCATCATTCAAGGGTGGTTTTCACTATAAGTAATTGTTTTTTTGTAGGCAGACATTAGAATTTACATGTTTTTACTATGTTCCATCTGAATTTACTTTAAAATAAAAACATCTATTGATTCTGACACTTCTACATCCAACTCACATATGTAACCTTGCTTTGAGAGAAAAGATTATTAATTTACCCCTTTTTTTTAGAAGTGAAGATATAGTCTTTGTTGTGTTAGTGGCATTTTTGAGCCTGAAACCTGAAAAACAGGCTCAGGGTTTAAGAGGTTAAAGGCATCGGTCTGTTTCCTGGAGAATGCAGTTTCCAACTCAAACCCTCTGTACCACCAGTAGTATGTCCAACTCGACGCATCCCATATGCTCTGTGTGACCGGCTCAAGGATGAGTTGGACGACATGGAAAAACTGGACGTTATCCAAAAAGTCACAGAGCCAACTGAATGGGTTAATGCACTAGTAGTGTTGGAAAAGCCGAAAACAAATAGGCTGAGAATATGCCTAGACCCCCGCACCCTGAACAAAGCTATCCAAAGACCCCACTATCCACTCCCTACTCTAGATGACGTCACACCAAAACTGGCTGGAGCACAGTATTTCAGTGTACTAGACGCCAGATCTGGATACTGGAATATAAAGCTCACACACTCATCTATGCTAACCACGTTCAACACGATCTACGGCAGGTACCGTTTCAAGAGACTGCCTTTTGGAATCACATCTGCACAGGATGAGTTCCAGAGGAGAGTGGATGAGGCCTATGAGGGGCTTCCAGGCGTTGCCGCCATCGTAGATGACATCATAGTCTACGGCCGCACCAAAGAGGAGCACGACGCCAGCCTGCGTGCCATGCTGGAGAGAACCAGAGAAAAAGGCATAAAGCTGAATAAGGACAAGTGCAAAATATGTGTGCCTGAGGTAAGCTATTTTGGGCACAAGCTGACACGAGAAGGCATCCGCCCTGACCCGAACAAGATTAAGGCCATCAAAGAAATGCCTAACCCACAAAGCAAGGCAGAGTTGGAGACCATACTGGGCATGGTCACTTACCTTTCCAGGTTCGCCCCGAGAATGTCAGAGGCAACAGCTCCACTCCGGCAACTGTTAAATGAAAACAGTGAGTTTGTGTGGGACTCAAATCATGATGCAGCCTTTCAACGAGTAAAATACATCCTAACACAGGAGCCTGGCCCAGTACCCACCTACTTCGATCACACAAAGGATGTGAAGTCACAAGTCGATGCTTCCAAACACGGCTTAGGAGCTGTCCTGCTCCAGGAAGAGAAACCAACTGTCATTATCCTTTTAGACCTGTCTGCTGCATTTGACACGGTGAATCATCAGATCCTCCTTCGCACTCTCCAAAAACTTGGAGTTTCAGGCTCTGCACTTTCCCTCCTCACCTCATACCTGAAAGACCGTACCTACAGGGTGACTTGGAGAGGGTCTAAGTCCGACCCTTGTCAATTAACTACGGGGGTCCCTCAGGGCTCTGTTCTTGGTCCCCTCCTCTTCTCCGTGTACACAAACTCGCTCGGATCAGTCATTAGCCCGCATGGTTTTTCTTACCACTGCTACGCTGACGACACCCAATTAATTCTGTCCTTTCCCCGCTCAGAGACCCAGGTTGTCGCACGCATCTCTGCTTGTCTAGCTGACATCTCTCAGTGGATGTCTGCTCACCACCTCAAGCTCAACCTTGACAAGACTGAGCTGCTCTTCCTCCCGGGAAAAGATTGTCCCACTCTTGACCTAACAATCAACATCGGCACCTCAGTTGTTTCCCCGACTCAGACTGCAAGGAATTTGGGTGTGACCCTAGATAACAACCTGTCCTTCACTGCAAACATCGCTGCTACAACCCGTTGCTGCAGATACACGCTTTACAACATCAGGAAGATACGTCCCCAGCTGACTCAGAAAGCGACTCAGGTTCTGGTCCAGGCTCTCGTCATCTCACGCCTAGACTACTGCAACTCCCTCCTGGCTGGTCTACCTGCATGTGCCATCCGACCTCTGCAGCTCATCCAGAATGCAGCGGCTCGTCTGGTCTTCAACCTTCCTAAATTCTCCCACACCACTCCGCTCCCTTCACTGGCTTCCGGTAACTGCTAGAATCCACTTCAAGACACTGGTACTTGCTTACCATGCTGCGAATGGATCTGGCCCTTCCTACATCCAGGACATGGTTAAACCGTACACCCCAGCGCGTGCACTACGCTCTGCATCAGCCAAACGACTCGTTGCGCCCTCGCTGCGAGGGGGACCCAAGTTCCCATCAGCGAAAACACGTGGGTTTGCTGTCCTGGCTCCAGGATGGTGGAATGAGCTCCCCATTGACATCAGGACAGCAGATAGCTTGCACATCTTCCGGCGCAAACTGAAAACTCATCTCTTTCGACTCCACTTCGAGCGATAGAACTGTTAACGAAGCACTTTTATACTAATAAAGGACTGGCTTACCTAAAGCCAGTTGAGTAGCACTTGAAATGTTTGGCTCTATGAAACCTGATGTACTTATATGATTCTGTTTTCTTCAAGGTTGTGTCTTCCTGGTCGAATGTACTTATTGTAAGTCGCTTTGGATAAAAGCGTCAGCTAAATGCAATGTAATGTAATGTAATGTAATTTGAAATGCTTTAAATGCATATGGTTATAATTTGTTATACTGTTCTTTTCTAAAGAAGGGGGATGTAACATCTTGGTGAATACAAGATCTTTGATTACAGAGATCACGTTGATGACGTCATGCATGTGTGTGCATGTTACATGCCAGTTGAATAAAGATGGACACTCGGAATGAGAGAAGTAGTCCGCTTCATCTGTTTATTGCAGAATTGAGTGAAAAAAACGGCCCAGACAGTACTTCCAATTTGAGGCCTTTTATGTAGGCTAATTGCATTTGAATTACATCAAATTATTTGGTGCAACTTCCAATTTGATTAAACCAAGAACACAACATAACTAACATGTCAAAAAGGATAAATATATATATTTACATCATACCTATCATTTTAAGTTTCATTCATTCCTTCATTGCAATCCTAAATATAAATGTATGTAGCTTATTTCCCATTTGTTTGAAAGAATGAGTAAATTATTTTGTTGACAGCAACAACAACAAAGAAAAAAACATCTCGCAGTGAGCAGATAACAAAAAGTGTCATTTTAACTGTGAGGCTTATCCACTGAAGCTTCATGCAAGTGCAACATTTAACATTAACATTAAAACTAGTTATTTTAACAAAATTCTAACAACATTCTTTATCCGTGATGCGAATGACGCGTTTGAGCGGTAGCCAATCAGCGGTGAGGATCTCAGCCTGCCGTCACCAGTGTTGGGCAAGTTAGTTATAGTTACTGCTCTCAAAAAAGTAACTAGTTACTTTATTAGTTACTACATTATAAAAGTAACTAGTAACACGTTACTTTACTTTACAAATAATAACAACACAAATACAAGTTTTTGTGTTGTTCTGTGGCACCGTAAGAGAAAAGACAACTCCCCACATGTACATTAGTTAGGTGCTTCAGGAGATTGGCATTGCTGTTATTCGATGTGGACAATGCTTTCTGTCCTGCACACAGTTTACATTTGATCATAATATTTTTTGCGTCCTTTATCCACACAAATTGAAAATAGTGGTTATATCTCCAAGTTGTAAATGCGCTGCTGCTCTCGCTGATACTTGCATCTGCCATAGTGTGTGTGTGTGTGTGTGCTGGTGGTGGGCTTTGCCGTGTATGTGTGTGTGTTAGAAAGTGTTTGTGTGTCTGTGTATTTTCCCCATAAGGCAAGACCCGCCCAACTCTGTCTCTGATTGGCTTACCCTGAAATGTTACCCCGCGTTAACCAATCATCACTCCTCTCTGGTTACTGTGAGAGGACATCGCTGTATTCGCCTGTAAGCTACATCCGCAGGGCGATTTGGTTCAGTTCCATCACATAATGTAACGCAGTAACGCACCCATTTAAATCACAGTAACTATAACGGCGTTACTGAATGGGAATAGGTAACTAGTAACGCTATTAGTTACCGCAAAAGGTAGTTGCGTTACAGTAACGCGTTAGTTTGTAACACATTAGTCCCAACACTGGCCGTCACTGATGTTGAATCAGAAAACTAAAACATCAGCCGTTAGCTATTAGCACACAGAGCTCACAGCTCCTCATATCTGTTCAGAAACGGGACAAAAGTTAAACAAGTACAAACCACAGACTGTCTGTGTCATGGGGAATACAGTCGCTGTGTCTGTATCATGTTGTTGTGAGTGTGGACGGAGCAGATACAATGTTAGTTTAGCCTGATCGATCCGATCTCCATTCAGAAAACACGCATTTAAAAGGTTTTTCGCCTGCTGTCTTGTCTGCAGAATTGTCAAAGCATTAATTCATGGTTTTTACTAACCGGTATCAGTAGCCTATGTAGTTATTCCGGCATCATTTTGAAACGTGTATTACAATTAAATCACGGTAAAATATGTTCATTTTGTTGTAGTTCGTATAAGTGCAGTGAGTTCAAAAATATGCAGCATCACTTGAAGTCAGTCTATTATTTTTGGGAGCGACAAGGAATGTCTCAAAGATACATCAATCAAGTGGCACCCGGTAACGGGGTGGTGGATGATGAAACTTATTTTAAAAAAACGTTTTTTGTTTTTTTTACCGGTGCGCGACCTACCCGCACCAGACTAGTTGGTGACCACTGCTCCAGTGTGTTCTATAGGTTTTTGTGCATGTAAATGGTCTGCAAAGGCTAAAATCACAAAATTCCCCCCAGAGGGAGTTTCTCTCCCACACAATCCCCCCCTGCCTGAAATGCATCCATGGGGATTCTTTGTTTACTTCGGTAACATAATGACATCACTATGTAAGACTCACAAATTGGTTAGAGCTCCAACATATAGTGAGCAACAGATCCAGCCAACTAACCAATCAGAGCAGACTGGGCTCTGGTTTCAGACAGAGGGTGAAAAGAGGTGCTGCAGCACTGAGGCAGTATGAGAAAAATTAAGAGCTTTTTGAACATTAAAGCATGGAGACATGTCACAGTAGAGGCACTAAATACTAAATTAACCTGAAAATGAGCAGAATATATCGTCTTCAAACAGACCCTCAGGGTCACACTGGAGGGACACTTGGGTTTCATTAAAGTTGGTGGAAAGCCAGCATATTTTAAAAGTGTGGACATGGTTTGAATTTGAAGTCTCAATATAATGTTGGAATACTTTGAATGTGTGATTTAGTTTAAGAGTAGACAAAGAGTTTATGTATCAGACAACAAAGCTACTAGGTTTTTTTTAAAGCTGGTAGCCCCCCTCCACACACACATACACAGCTCCCCTATGTGTATCTATCTTGTTTTTCTCTTGTTGTTGGTCATGGTGTAGGTCATCCCCTCCTCTGCCATCTAGGAAGTCTCTCTCTCCATCCATTATGGTCGTCCGGGGACAAAAACCCTTCAACACCAGCATGTCCCACACATGCATGTAGCACACACACACACATACGTACTACCAAACACACATGTACACTTGAAATCCAAGTGTTGAACTTTCCTGTCGGCTCCCAGACCGTAGTCGAGGAAACAGGGGGGATGACTCTCTGTCGTCTCCCAGGGCAGAAGCAACTATGAAGGTAGATATGGTGCAAAATGCGAGAGCGTGTAAAACCTGATGTGAGCACTTGCAGAAAAACAATCTGAGCTTGTGTGCATACATTTACACTTAAAATATCCACGTATCTCTGAACCAAATTTGAAGTCACAGAAGAAAAAAAAAAGTTTTGTAGCTTGTACAAAAAAAACGAACTTAGTGATGAAATGTTCACTTGCAGAAAAATATATATTTTTTAAATATATTTTCCATTACAACTGCAACTTGGTTATTACAACCTCTCAAATCAGTCATTACAACTTGACGAATCTGCTCTGTGGCAGTATACATCGACGAATCTGCGGCCTTGACTTTTGCTACACTTCTTGCGATGAATGTCTCGCTAAAGTAATTTTCACTGTATATACATACATTAGGGCTGTCAAACGATTACAAATTTTAATCAGATTAATCACAGCTTAAAAATTTATTAATCATGATTAATCACCATTCGAACTATGTCCAAAATATGTCATTTATTTATGTATTGTTGTGGGAATGGAAAGATAAATGAAAGAAGGCGGATATATCCATTTAACATGTTTATTGTAAAAAATGTATGTGTGTCAAAATGAAAGAGAGCACCTATCAATCATCAAACCGTGGGGTCTTAATTCATTACGTGTTGATTTCTATCAACGGGGGAGTACTTCAGGAAAGTCGACGGGGGGGGGGGGCTAGTGGAGTACTTCATGACCACAGAGCGTGAACGTTGTGATCAGCTGTTTTAGCGCAGTTCTCCAGTGAAGGGGGGGGAGTTTCCTTCTGCAGCCGGTTGGCGTAGTTTTGGCACAATTCCGTTGTATAGACCGACGTTAACAGCAGCCCTGTCTGTGCACACGGAGACCGACTCTGTCGTCCGGTGATCTAACCGCCTTCTGGAAAAGCTTCACAAGTACGTCGGTACGCAAATGCGCTTTGTGACACAAGTGACGGTACGCATTTCAGATTACGCACATAACCTGCGTACCAGTTATGTGTTACCTGTACTACAGCAAAAGTATTCTCCGTCGGGACTTCCTGCAACAACACCACGCCGTTATCTTGATTCTGATTGGCCAGAAGACATTATCAAAGATGTTCTATTGAGAAGACGATCAGTGTGACGAAAGTTTTCAAAACCGTTTCTGGTCTTCGGTATTTCCAGACAAGTGGCTACTGAAATCAATCTTACTAACTGCTGTCTGTGCAATTTACTCCGCGCGAGTTGGCGGACTTTATTTTGCTTACTTTAACATCATTTTTCATGGTGGGGCTAAGCCATTTCTTGGTATGGCTGTAGCCTACCCCAGCCATACCCTGGCGCTGCCACTGGCGGGCTATTCTGCACATGGGTTAAATGCGTTAAATATTTTAATGCAATTAATTCAAAAAATTAATTACCGCCGTTAACGCGATAATTTTGACAGCATTAATATATATATATATATATATATATATATATATATACAGTGCAATAAGCTTCTTAGTGCAATAAAAAGCTACAGGGACGTTAATCTACGTCGGTAATATTAACTTTATTTAATACAAGATTTACATCATACAGCCCATGTAGGCTAGTATAATATTTTACAAATGATGAATTACAGCAAACATGTGCAATATATCCATTATTACAGTTCCGTGGGCTGGCAGTAAGGCGATATGGGTCCGCTCTTATTGTGCATCCATGGGTAAAGATAAACGCATGTACTGAACACGTAATGCCATCAGACTGCTGAATATTAAGTAGACCAGTAACATAGAGATTACATTACGCTGTGTAAAGTGCACATATTTTCTATATAGTATGTCTATTTTATTTATATGTATAGTAAGTCTTTATATTTTAAACACACACTTTATCTTTAATTTTATCTGCACCACGTTACTATTATTTATTTATATGTACAATTTTAGCAAGTTTTTATATTGTCCTGTTCCTGTAAGCCAGTAAAACGACATTTCGTTTTAATAGTACACTCTGTGTCTTGTTGAAATGACAATAAAGTATGTCTAAGTCTAAGACTGTCTAAGTCTAACATGAACGTGCCGGGCGGCGCGGTCCCGTGGGTTAGATGCGCGTTCATAATGCAGAGGGAAATAACTCTCAGAATAACGTTATTAGCAAATTTTTACAACTTGAGGACCGAATGTTTTTAATAAGGGCTATACAAGTGTTCATACTGGGTAGTTTATTTAGTTTAAAAAAAATTATCCAACGATTTACAGACCACTCTTTCTAACTTCTGTTAGACAGCTATCATACTGAATAAATATTTACTGTGAATGTGTGCAAAAATGTATGGCATATAGCTGTCTAACAGAAGTTAAATCCATTTCTCACTTATTCTGACAATGTACTTAACCCCAAATAAAAGAACCCAATAAAAATAGTTTTTAAATAATAGTGAAGTCACGTTGTAATAACAATAACTCATCTCTCTCTCGAGTTTTCCTTTTGAGCTTTGCCAAAAGCCACTGTGTCAATGTTGTCCTACTTGGGTTGCCGTCCGGAGTTGTCCAATATGGCGGACCATCTCGCACATGCGCACTGCAGATCGGGTAGTGACAACGCACACTCTCTCTCTCTCCGCATTCACTTCCTGCGAACCTCAACCCGCCCCTCTAAACCAATCAGTGACCAGCATTTTCCTTATTCACAAACACTAATTCCTTTTTCAACCATGAACTTTCAAAATAAAACACAATATTTATAATTATACATTTTAGTCTTTTAAACATATTGATTATACTTTCCCTTTTTAAACTGTAATGAATGATCTTTTAATCGTTATCTTTGCATCAACTAGATATTTTAACCACACTTATAACTAAATGACATATTTATTATGTTGTTTTAATGTCATTGTAAGGGTTATTTTCAACCTGGTTACAGAAGGAAAGAAGGCGAAGGCATAACAGAGATGATTCCTTATGAAAAGCTGTAAGAGAAGAGGTGGGAGAGTTTGTGTTTCCACACTAACCACCCATCTCCACAGCGAGCAAAGACAAAGCGTGTAATAATTACAAGGCCGGGACACAATGCGGTGTCAGTTGTGGCGCAGGGAGAGTTGAGCTGTAGCTATCACACTGGCAGATAAATTCAAACGCACAATTATTCATCCAGGGACTTTGGCATGTAGATTAATGAGTTTGATAACCCGGAGTTTTTATACTGAGCTTCAGCCTGCCGTCGTCATCACCCTCGCCTCGCTTTCTCTGTCTCTAGCTCACCACTGATAGGGGATGAACATAAAGGAGGGGTGGTCATCACAAGGAGAGATGAGGAGAGATGGGGGAAGTCTTTCAAAGCCCGGACATTTGTTTATCTTCACTTTTACAACACGGGTTGTACTAGATTACCACTAAAGCTAGTACATGACAAACATCCATGTGTACTGTATGAGCTTTACATAAGTTATTTGACATTCCTTCCTTCAGCTGCCTTGTCTACATTTTCCAGGATTCCATGAATCAACCGATTAAGGCAGAAAATACATTAAGTTGGGAGAAACTACTTTTTTCCTACAATCACAAGGTACAAATCAGGTGTAAAATTGGGATGAATTATCAGCAAATGAGAAGATAGATAAACATAGATGACATATGAGACTGAGTGAGCAGTCTATTGAAAGCAGCCTGCATTTTATTTACTAAATTAAGTGCTAATTGCAATATTATAGTACACTGACAACACTGAAATGTATACTTTAATTATATAACTACTATAACTGTATTAGGTTAGTTGAAAGCAATAATATTAAGTTGAACCTATTATTTTTTTATTTCAAGTTAATATTATTGCTTTCAACTAACCTATTACAATTAATTTCAATAAAAATAAATAGATGTATTTAAGTCAACGTTTGAAAAAGAATGTCAGGGTAGTTGAAAGAAATACAATTAAGTCTAAATAAAAAAACATTCGGTCCAACTTATTATTATTGATTTCAACTAACCTAACTAATACTTGTGTGTGAAATGTGTTGACGTAAAACATTTAATTCAAGTCAACGGTTCAGTTTTTTCAGTGAACGGGGCGAAGCCTGCGAGCTAGTTCAGTCAACTCGAGCACCAATGATACATTAACACGTGACGCACCTCGTCCCTCTTACAACCAACCAATGCATTCTCCTAAACATGCCGCTCTATTTAAGCTGCCAGATCTGCCTGCCTTTGCCTCGCTATTGCTGCTGCTGCGTTCGTGCCAAAGGTGGGAGTAAGTCCTACATGTGCAAGTCATGAGCAAGTCTCAAGTCTTGAACTACAAGTATCAAGCAAGTCCCAAGTCACTGTGGTGAGAGTCAAGCAAGTCAAGTCAAGTCAAGTCATACAACATTCTGATGAATAAGCCCAGTTTCCGCATTTAAATCAGTTAAAAGACAGTGGTTATGAAAATGGATTCAACCCACACTATGATCTTCATTACATACAGTTAATCATTTGAAATCTAATTTAGACCGATGACAATCATATTAGATTCATATTAACCCTAGAACTGCAGACAATATACTGTAGCTAGGACTCAATCAAAAAGTCTGTTAAAAAAGGCAGAATTCCAAGTAAGAAAATCATATATGGCATTTGCCATTACACATATTTAATTTAAATGTCTGTTAACACTAGAACCACCAACAGCGTCAGCACCTACATAGATATCATTTTCAAATCATTTAATTTGTTTCCTTTTAAACTAAGCAGGACGATTTAAAACTCACTTAATTGGTTTAATTTAGAAATTGCTTTAGTTTATCATCATAACAGATCAAAAAGTTCAGATTCATTTTTACAATAAATCAAGGAATGATACAAACAAAAATAACATAATTAAAACATGTAAAAAAACTACTAAAAGTAGATGAACTACATTATTCAACAGTTTACAGTAACTTCTGATAATAACACGGGAAATAAACGAGGCATCTCTTTTCCTCTCTCTCTCTCTCCCTCTCCTGACAGCCTGTCAGTATCAGGGTTAGTCAAAATGAATCCCTTGGCTAGTGTTAATTTATCGTTTTGTCTTCTCTTTGCAATGTTTAATCGATTTGAAACCAAGTCTAACGTAGCTTAAATTTAACGTTAGCTTTCTAGCTAACAGAACACATGCATGTACCTTTCTCTGTGGGTTTTTTGTAGTGACGAATGAAGTTGGATGTTGTGGTGGTCGTGTGACTGATCTTTATGCTGCAGACCCTGCATACCGCTGTTCTCTTCTTATTAGCGTCATCGACAAAATAATCCTTGAATCCAAACTTCACTATTTTTGGAGTAACGCTAGCCGCTGCCATGTTAACTGACACTCCTGCCTTCTAGTGGGTTGCCACCCCTGCGAGATGGAGTTCATGACTTTATGAGCTGTTCATGAGCACTCATGAAACATTCATGAACAACTCATTATATGTTCACTTGTCATGTTCATGAACCAAAATTATTAAAATGCTCATGAACCATTTTAAAGAGCAGTTCATGAAATTTGTATGAACATTGTTCATTCATATAAAGTTCCTGTTTTGCTCATGACAGACTTTTATGAGCAATTTATGAACTTTTCATGATCCAGCCAATCACAAAATTATAATTAAAACCCCAAAAAGTTTGTATGAGCATTTCATGAACTTTTCATGACTATGAGCATTTCATGAATTTTGGATGATCAGTGTGATGATTTTAAAGACCTCTTGAATATTCATCTACTATTTGAACATTTCTTTATTTTTTAAAACTTTTAATCTTAAAACAAAACAATAGTGCATTTGAAACTGAACATTATCTGTATTTATTTTTGGTGACATTCATATCATTTTATGGTTTATCTGTACTGTTTGAGAAGCAGTACGAGTAAGTAGCGCCAAGGTGGAACCTTTGGCAGGTGAGTGGTGACATCTGGGTTATTTTAGGGGGGACACTTCCGCCCCCTCCTCAGAAGCAATCCAGACGATCAACCGGATCCTGTGTATAATTATTGCTGCTGCACTTTTCTGTTTTCTACAGGTCAGTACATGATGAAAATGATCGATGTTAACTTGTGTGAATTAGATATGATGTTGGAGATGTTTAGGAGAGTGTGTCAGAAAGTTTTGAGCATGTTTGACATAGCGGTATTTTAAAAATACTAAACTGTCGGCAACAATAGATGCCATTTTCGCGGGCTTCAGCCGCGCCTGGGTAAATGTGACCTGAGCGAAGGCTCGCAGGCAGGTTAGCTGCTGCGCACGGGTAATATGTTATTGTTTACCTGAGTGAAGTCTTGCAGGCACATTGCCTTGTTTTTTGTTTATTAACATTGACAGTGTATTTTTGTGATCTCCATAATATGTTATATTTGGTAAAGATAGATATATTGATAGAAAGTATTATTTGATAGCGTTATGTGTTTATATTGACTATGTTGAATTTCTCCTTGAGATACAGTAATGGACTGTGACAGACGGATAACTTAAATGGAGAAATGTGATGTTTGTAAAGTACAGCTATTTGAATGTAACTGTGTACTTTGAATTTTGAATAAGAAGCAATCCAGACGATCAACCGGATCCTGTGTATAATTATTGCTGCTGCACTTTTCTGTTTTCTACAGAAATAATTTATTGTTGCTGTGGTACCCAAGCTTTTGGGACCCGTAACAAAAACATGTGTGCAGCTCAGTGTCAAGAACTGTGCTTCAAATAGTGATAGGATTAATTGTAGTGCTCCACCTGTATACATGTATGTTTGTATGTTTGTTAATTTGAATAAAGTTCCATTGTGATTGACATAATTGTTGTTTTCTATGGTTGCCAATTGACCCACAGTCAATGGTTCATGAACAGTTCATGTGAACAGTTCATGAACAGTTCATAGCCAGCCATTGAATTATATTCAGTGACTGGGTATGAACTGTTCATGAAGTTGTTATGAACAGTTCTTGATATGTTCATGAACCATGGTTAATTCATGAACAATTCTTGAAATGTTCTTGGTTGAATACTGAATATCCCTACATACTCACTGAAAACTCCATTTCATGAATTGTTCATGAACCTGCCTAAAACCATATCCCATGAATTGTTCATGAACCATTCCAGCACAGGAGTTTCATGAGTAGTTCATGAACTGCCCTAGTGCCATTTAATGTTCATGGAACTTTCATGAACAGTTCATCAACTTTGTTATGAGCTGTTTATGAGCTGTTCATGAATATGGTTCACGGAATTTCCATGAACTTCTCATGACAAGTTCATGAACAGTTCACTATCATCTCACTGGGGCAGGTTTGCGCGCATGACGCTATAATCACCCAATCACGTTTCGAAAAGACTAAACGTAATATCTCAATACAAAAACAAACGCAAATATTTAATTTTAAAAAGTCAAGTCCTTTCAAGTCATCTGTGTCAAGCTTAAGTCAAGTCTCAAGTCATGAATACCAAGTCAAAGTCAAGTCTTTTATCAATGTTAGTCAAGCAAGTCTCAAGTCCAGAAATATGTGACTCGAGTCTCACTCGAGTCAAGTCATGTGACTCGAGTCCCCACTTCTGGTTCGTGCCCTGCTATTGCGTTCACATTGCTTCTGCTGCTGTGTTTCATGTTGCTGATGCGTGCCTGCTTTATTCACAACGCTGCTGCTCTACACAGTCCTCCATTATATTGTCAGGTTACCGGCTGCTGCTAGTGATGGCAAAATGAAGCTTTGAATGAAGCATCGAACCACTTGGACAATTGTTTCGAAAATAGGCTCATTTCTCGAAGCTTCAGTTACAGCGACTTCTCCTGGCGAAGTGCAAGGCTGCAGTGGGTTTAACGTATCTTTGCCTTGAAAAATATTCGATGCACACACACACTAAGACTGAATATCATGTTCTATTTGCAATTAAAGATTGATAATTGTGTGTATTGGGTTATTGAGAAGAGAGTGCTGGAAAATGTGGCATTGGTTGGGTGTGCTTGTGTAATTATGGCAGGGGGTGATTATGTGGGATGGGGAACACTCAAAGATCTTTATTGAGGTAGCCTACATTATTCTTTTTATTTTGTAAAAATATTTCTAAAAGGCATTTTTTTTTACCGGAGAGGGCCTTTTATCAGTTATAGTATTAAAGTTGAAAAGCGGGCAATGATTAAAAATGCATCCATTCCAGGATTTGAACCAGTTGCAAGGAGGACGTCGCCGTATGCGGGCCGCCAGCTCTATCCACTGGGCTATCTATTCTTTAAACTGTTGAACTTTTTTTTAATAGGCCTACTCATAATTGTCCTTTTGTTCACAACTTCTCCACATTTCAAAGTGTTTCCCGAGCCAGAACGACCTATCTTTCTTCCTGGCTTGCTCTATAATGATGCAATACAAATGCAATACCAACAAAAACAACTCAACAGCAACAACGCAAACTACGACCCACACATTGCGCATTATTTAGAGCGGTTATAAAGTGTTGAAGCGCTCAAATTTGAAACTGTTTCAACCTGTCACCTGTCAGAATAGAGACGAGGCAGTGCATTGAATAACCTGACGGTGAACCAGTGAGTTGATTAATTCAGGAAATGAAGCAGTTGCATGTTTCGGACGTCATGTCACGTGATTTGAAGCAAGCTTCGAAGCACTGGTTGTATGGAATAGGGAAACCAGGGTTTGAAGCACGTATTGAAGCTTCAGTGACAAACTGCCATCCCTAGCTGCTGCTGTTCTTTGCACATGTGTCTCGCTATCTCCGAATCCGGAAGCGAATCATCATCCACAGGGGAAGAAGCCTGCCACATATCCGAAACATAGGCTAGCTGAGAGCATGGCTCAGACGCCGCTGGAACGAGCCGCAGCACCACATGCATCACTCGGAACCAGTGTTTCCACCAGACCAGGGCTGAGAGGGCGTCCACCCTGAGAGCGGGAGGGGGGGGGAGATATATACTATCGCTTTATAATAAATACTATCGCTTTACGTATATATGCGCACACACACACACACACACACACACACCATTTTCAATTGAATTGCACCGTTCCTTTTACTGTCTCTTTACACACACAATAGACAATAGTAACGTAACGTTTGTTACATGATACATCATTTAGGCTGCCTACCTTGTATCAAATCACCGCTGCCGACAGGGACACCCCACCTTGCATGGTCCTTGGAAAAATGCGGCAGTGTTTTTACACTCTAAACTTTTCCAGGGCTCTGTAGAAGTCAAACTGTTCAATCAATACAGATTATCATCAGGACTCCAGGAGCAGGTCTCCCTTGAAAAAGAGATCATTGATCTCAATGGGATTTTACCTGGATAAATAAAGGTTTTGAATTGAATTGAATTGAGGACGTCGAGATGCTCTGCTTTTATTCTTGCCCTGCCCTTGGTCTTTATGCGATTTTGAACGCTGAATCCAAGTTTGCACGGCACCATGCTCATTGGAATGACCGAGGTTGCAGCCAGGAGCTTTGTGGTTTCAGGTAGGAAGCCAGCATGTTGTGTAGTCATGATCTTCACCAACTCCTGGAAGGAATATATGCTGTAGTTTGCATGGACCAGCTCCTTAAAAAGTGGCCACTCTGTGCTGCAGGTGTCCGTGTCAACGATAGGTTCCCGTCCCGCTGGGCACAAGTGATCCAGGATGGTCCGCAGCTTATTGACATATATTGTGCAGTTACTAGTATAAGTGTTTAATGAGTTTTTCAAAGTATTTATTTTGAAATTAAGTAAACACGTAAATGCATATTGTCTGATCTGAATCACTTAAAATATAAGGTGACTTTAAAAGTCCAAATCGTCTGTTTGGTTAGAGGCGATATGTAATTAACTATAGATTAGATTGTGTACCTAAAGATCACCACCTGTTGGTACAGAAAATAAACTGAAGCTTAGAAAAGTAAAACCATCGGCAACATTTTGCAGTTGTTGGTTCTTGACAATATAAAGTCTTACCTTCCTTAAATAGCCATCTATCAAAGATAACAAAGTTGTACCTGTATTAAAAAAAAAGGAAAAGACAAGAATTAACCCCTAAACACAATTCATAGCAACTGTAGAAGCATAACAAAATCTGTTGATGTTTTGTGAAGTCAATGATAGACAATGATATGATTACATACACAATATATATACAACTAGACATTACAAATAATAAAATGAACAGATTACATACAGACAGTATGCAGACAAACCTGATGAGCTTGTGGTTGGTGTCAATGTGCACCATGTACTTAGGGTAAGGAACTGTGTATGTTCTCCTCACCACACATCCCATCCGGGTCATCCTGACGAGCACACCAACACCGTCCACACGATGCATGGATGCATACACCCGTTCCCATTGCACTCTGTGTCCCTTCGCAAGTAGAGCACCTCGGACTACACTGTAGCCAGCATCTGACATTGTACTTTTTATTGTGGTGATCAATGAATCCAATTTGTCATCAGTGCAGCCACTATATAAAGCAGATATAGAAATTTCATTTTCGGTCATCCGCCTAAATAGCGTTGCTCTAGACCAGTGTTTCTCAAAGTGGGGGGCGCAGAGGCATGACAAGGAGGAAAGACCAGGAGGAAAAATGGTTATAATAAATAAATCATAATTTGAAAAATTATTGATTCGAAAATAATATGATACAGTACAGTACAAGTACGTCTGGGTCTCTGTGTTTCATTCAAGCTCGGCTCTGTGTGTGTGTGGAACGAGCCATTTTGTGTGCGTGCGCGCGAGAGAGAAGAGAGCGAGAGAACGCACCGGTACCGGAGATCGTTGTTGTTAGCTTCTGGTGCTAGCGAGCTACGCTAACGGATATAAGGAGCTTTTTCAACAACAAGGTGGAGGAGCGTGCTCTCCTGTCAGACTGAGAGGCTCAGTGAACTAAAGGACTCTGAGTGTTTAGATAGTTAACTTTAGTCTAAGTTATCTCAGTGGGTCTCAAACAGTTTGGTCATGTTATCTATGTTCGTTATTCTCGCGTCCAAGAGAGAAGCTTTAAAAGGAGACTAAATGGAGTCTCTGAGAAGGTTCAAATGGTACTTTAATTGATAAAAAGGCATGGTAATGTTACAAGCAGGAGATTGTTCAGTCAGGAGAGAAAGGCTGCAGCTTCCTCTCCCAGTGGTGGCCGTGCAGAAGAGACCTCACAAGCCTTCGTCTTTCCCGCTTGCTGGCTGTTCGCTCCTCCTCTCTGTGAGCTGTAGTGCCGTAGGGGACTTCCCCCCTCGTTCTTCTGTGTCCGATATCGCGTTAAACAGAGGATTTCAACATTTTACATTCATTGCTTACTTCCACATGCCTTTTCTCCTCCTTTTCTCTTTCATAACTTTATATGTAATACCAACCCTGTCTCCTAAAAATTACGTTCCCACAGAACTAAACTGCATTCTCAATTACGTTTAGCTAGAAACGTATTTTCTCCTACGTCACGTTCGTTATGAACGTATCTCAAATACATTTATTTTCTACATATCTTCTAGAAACATATTTTCTCCCACGTTACGTTTCTTATGCACGTATCTTAAATACGTTTATTTTCTACATATCTTTGCCATTTATTGTCTTGCTTATAATAATGATAATAGTCATTTATAAATATAATTTTAGAGCACACATTTGAAATCAGTAGGCGAGGCTGTAATTTCGCCAGCTGTTACTCTCATGAGCGAGGCAGAAAATAATAGTTTTAACATGCCAAAAAGCTGCTGTGTCGTTTATTGCACCTCAAACATTACAACAAATCCAGAGTTACGTGTTTCTGTACTTCCTCTAAGAAGAAAGGACAGTAACAGAAGATCTCTGTGGCTTCAGGCTTGATCGCCGTTCAAATGACAGCGTTGGTTTCCCCAAAAGTGGGCGGGGCTGTAAAGTGACGTAGATTTTACTCTCATCTATTATTCAAAACCATTCTATTTATTCTAACGTAAATTACATGCAAGTGTTTTATCTTTTTATTTTAAATCGTATAATGTCGGACTTTTTTTCCCGTCTGTGAGGAAAATAAATGGGGCTTAGAGTCTCAAAATACTGAAATCTGTATTTTTGAAAATCTTTTTTCCTTCTAATTTGTTATTCTTTTCTAAATAACACACTGTTATTTACTCAACAATAACACACAATTATCCTTGCTTTTATTTATTCGTTTAATTCTATAATATTGGGATTTTTAGCATGCTTTTTATCCATAAATAAAGTCACCGGAAACAGACGTAGGCCTATAAGGGACATTTTGAGCGATACACACCACAAACCCACTGAACAGATTACCCAATATCCTCAGCTTGAAGCTCGTTGATTGGATATTTGAGCCGCAATGCATGTTGGGATATGATGTTAATGCGATATGATATCCGAAAACATTTTACAAAAACACATCTGCCGTAGTTCATTATTTATAGAGCCCTGACTTCTAGACAAACAGGAGAACTGCCGCCAAAACTGAATATGTAACGTGGATCATAAATATATCAACAATTAAACAACATCTTGCATTTCTTTTCACAAAATACGTCTCCTTGCAGTATCAATAGTAATTTGGCTGACTTTTATATTTGATCCAATTGGTATAGGTTATATTTACACCATAACGGTTCACAGCTGATAGAAAAGGACTTGTAGTTTTTAAAGATATTACTGATTTTCTTTGAATATAAGAATGTAAATACTGAGTTGAGAGAATAGTCAGGGGATTTGGGTGATGGGAGACACATCTATGGAATCACAATTTCAATAGCTGACCATTAAATGACGGGTATGCCTTTCTGTCTGTGATGTTTTACAAATCAGATATTAATGTGTAGAAGTAAAACATGAGAAACAGTATAGCAATATCCTGTAAAATTAATTAAAAACATGAATAAAACTACACATCTTCAGATGTTATACATACATAAGTGTCCTACACTAATAACACAAAGTTATTATTAGTATGCTGTATGTACCTTGTGTGCACCGCCTAGTGGTTAAAGCACGTTATTGAATTATTTTTGTTGAATAATGTTATTTTTGTTGAATAATGTTATTTGATGAACAAAATATTAAGAGTACATACTTTCATAGGGGGAAAGTAGAAGGTCAATGATATAAATATAGGATATAAAAAAATCAAGAAGATACTGTAAGTCAGGGGTACTCAAATACAAATCTTAAAGGTCCAAAATAAATGTTTCAATAAGACAAAGGTCCGTTTATTACGGTCATTCAAACTTTTAAACAATTGCAACAAGATTCTTAACACGAGGTTGCAAAAACAAAAATAATCTGTATGCAGCAGTTTTCATTGTTATTGTGTCTGTGCTTGACCCCTCAGAGTCGCAGTGTAAGAACTGCACAGTTATGAATAAAGGCAGCTGCACCCTCTTTCATTCAGCATTCCCATTATTGCTTTATAAATGTATTCCCCCTTGTGTGTCCACTGAGGTTCGTCAGGCCCAACACATCTTCAACAAACTCCCCCTTTGCCTCATCATAAAAACTCACAAACACCAGCAACTGAGCATTGTCAGTGGTGTCAGTGGACTCACCCACAGCTAAGGAAATGCACTGTGCATTTTTTATTCCATCACAAAGCTGATGAATCAAATCACCAGCCAGTATTTATGTTCTTCTGGTTGCTGTGGAATCTGAGAGGGGGATTTGCTTGATTTGACCTGTTATTTCCTCTTTTTGTTTGCCTTCAACATGGTCTCCATCACTTCAGTCATGCATTATTTTATACTGCAGTTATTATCCCTCTCTACCTTAACCTGAATTGATAATAGACTATAATCAATATAAGTTTGCATTCTTATACCATTTTGTACAATAATTATAATGAATAAGTTCAAACAAACTAAAGCTTACAGCTGATTAATAATGGTATCTAACTTGAGTTTTTATTATATCAATAACCTGTTGAAATGCTACTGTTATTTTTACTGTCCCCAAAAAGCGCATCGGCAGCCTCCAGGAATGCTTCTTTCACAACTTCGCCGTCTTTGAAAGACTTCATGTGTTTCGCAAGAACGTGACTGACACGATAAGATGCTATGGTAGCAGCCTTGCTCTTGTTGTTGGGCCTGGTGAAAATGGACTGCTGTGCATTTAGCTGTCCTTTCAGGCCCCTCCCCTTTTGGAGCGTAGGGCAGAATTAGGAGGGAATTCCGTCTCGTAGCGTTTGTGCACTGTTTTGAAATGCCGCTCCTAAATTACCCTTCTTCGATAAAGCCACGCTCGCATTGCAGATGAGACAGATGGACTTTGAATTGGAATAGATACAAAAATAATCATCCTCCCACTCGGAGTGAAAATTATATATTTTGGGCTTTTTTGCTTCTGCCATAATTGCGGTCTTGTGTGTGTGCGGACTGTCACTCCTGTTGACACGGACAACGTCAGCGAAATAGTGCCCACTGCCCAACAGCAACGCCCCGACACATGGGGTCACGCCGGCCAATCACAAAGCTTTGATGCGTTCAAGTGCATTATTCTGGCACAGGAAGATTATGTTATAGGACATTAACGATAACACTGAATATTGTTGTTCTATTTTTAGACACATCTCGCGATCGACAGGTAATCTCCCCGTTATCGACCGGTCGATCTACTGACACATTCAATCGTTCAAACGTCCACGTCCACAACATTTTTGCAACTCAAGGGTTACAAATGTCTGTTGATTATCTCTCACTTGCTGGATAAGGCTATTCAGGTCTGCAAGTGCAGACTGTATATTATTCCCTAAATCAACAGTGTCACCCAGTGCACTCAATATAATAAAAGCCTGACGGCAAGCAAACTGTAGCCCTTCGAGATCAACAGGTGTCCTATCCAAGATGTATGTCAGTCGATCTTGAAGTCTTTGAAGGATTTCACGCTTTACTGATTCCTGGGGGGGAAAAGAATAGAAAAGATGGATAAAATATGACCCAAAGTGCTCAACGTTCGACTGTTTGTTTACCAACACCGGTTAATCCTATTTAACGTCAGCTCTAAATGTTCAATTCCACCCCATCATTAACCCTCTGGATCCAGGTGCGCATAATTTTACGTATTTAATTATATATTTCCGATTATAAGGAGTAGAAATATGATTCAGATATCCGCGTAATCGCTGGAAGAGTAGCTTTCCAGCGGTATCATCTGTGAGACTGTAACCAGGGCACAGCAGCCAATATGGCCGCTCAAAGCAGCTTGACTTTACACTGTGTGGGATTGGTGGATTCGTGTGTCCGTCAAGGAAATCTCGGCCGGCAGCCATCATGGTCTGAAATGACCAATGGACATCGAGAAATCACTAAGGACCTACCCACCAAGTAAACAAAACATAAACCACGTGTCTCCCATCAGTTTACGCCTTTGAGGAGAGAGAGAGAGACAGAGAAAATGGCTAAAAAAAACTTTGCAGTTGCCGACTTCGCTAGAGATTTTTTTCGCTAGCAGCAGTGAAGATAGAGCCTCAGAACCTGAAGTCTTCGACTCTTCTGAAGAAGAAGAATACAAAGACAACAACAAGGATCCATTTGGGCATGGGTAAGTGTAAATATTACAGTAATAGTGTACTGGCAATGTGTGGGGAATACCGCGAAAATGAACAATAGGTTTATTGATATATATTATTTATCGATAGTCATGAACTTTTTATTGGACAAAATAGACTCTCCATTAGCAAACGTTTACTCTGTGTTAACGTTATTTTGGTGTGTAAAAGTGAGATTACATGTGGAGAGGATTAAATTAATCATTTATTCGTCCCACAACGGAGACATTTACAGTGACATGTTTTTGCCATCGATTATTTTATCATACTGTTCTGTACAGATGAGACTTTGTCATAGATGTATTTATATGTGTGCCTGTTATTATTTTACCGTCCTGTACAGATGAGACTTTGTAATCAGATGTAGCCTATGTATATGTGTGTCTGTGATTTTATACTGAATGTAAAGTAACTGTAAATGTGTGTGGGTGTGTGTGTGTGTGTGTGTGTGTGTGTGTGTGTGTGTGTGTGTGTGTGTGTGTGTGTAGAGAGAGAGAGAGAGAGAGAGAGAGAGAGAGAGAGGGAGAGAGAGAGATGAGAAGAGAGGAGAGAGACGGAGGAGCGAGAGAGAGGAGAGAGAGATGAGAGAGAGGAGACGAGGAGAGAGAGAGAGAGAGAGAGACTCCTCCAACCTCCCAAACTTTCTTTTTATGTGTGCATTGTTATTTGTGCTTGAGCAACATTTTACTTGAACTTTATTTCAATGAAATTAGTTGTAATTATTGTCCTACATTTTAATTTGTTTTACAGAGATGTTTCACAGCTGCCTGGGCCTAGTGGCCCACAGGCAGCGTTTATCCAGCAGCCAGAACATCCATCTGTGCCGGCCCCCAGGTCAAGATCTACCGTGGCTCAAGGGCCTTCACCAGAGCCATCACCACCAAGGACCAGCAGACCAGCATCACTACAGCTGCCTCCACCTCCATCTGCGGCTGCCACCAGGTCAAGATACACCTCAGCACAAAGGCTCCACCACAGCCATCACCTTCAACCCAGCCAGCAAGGAGGTCTCGTGGAGGTCTCGTATAGCACTTGTACACCCCACCTACACAGCAGCCCATGCACCATCACTCCCATCTTCACAGCAGCCAGACCCACTGTCTTGGAAGACAGACAAAGACCTTGACCCTGTCTTGACATTTATAATGAATAGTTGGTTGAAAGTTCTGATGTTCAATATTGTAAATAGTTAGATTTTCCAGTTTCTTATATTTATATAAATAGTTGGTTGAAAAAAACATGTATAATAAATTGTTGGTTGAAAAAAAGGTTGAATGCTCAATTTGTATTTGTACACATCACATGAACCTTGGTATGTAATATGAAGTCATTATTCAGTCCTAATGTATCTCAGTCCCTGCTGTGGTGAAAGTAGAGTGATAAACACCTATTTTACTCAAAATTCGAATTTAACTTTTTTCATTTTAGACATGAATAACACATTTATATACAGTGTAATTCAAATATTTCACTGCTTTTGTGATCCTAAGACTTTGGTAACCAAATCTAAAACACCAAAACAATTCGATCACATGAGTACATTTGTGTTTTCACAAAAGTTTTGAAGATTTTCCGAAAAATCAAATTTTAAGCTTTTGAGCTACTTATCTCATCAAACAGTGCTCTAAGGTGAGTAATTTGCATATATAGCAATACTAGAGATTGTCCTGAACATTTTGATATGTAACACATGGGTGCCATGTTAGAAGAAATACATTTAAAAGGTGATTTAAGAAAACATCTAAAAATCGAGAAAATACCCTTAGACTCCAGAGGGTTAAACACAATGGATAGGGCTGCACGATATTGAAAAAAACTGACATTGCGATATATTTTTTTCCCCTGCGATATATATTGCGTTTTTTTTTAACTATATTTAACCGGATGAAGGATTTTAGTCACGGACGTCTGGATCTTAACTAGTTGACTCAATACCTTAAGTCATGATCTAACATGTCATAATAATGCATGTTGCTTACCCTCAAATAAGGGGGTTCATCTGTGAATGAAGAAGAGAAGAACCTTTTTGTATCCAAAATAGTTCCAGATGGCAGATGTTTTATTTTTATTTTGTATATAGCCTTTATTTGCAGGTGTAGATCTCATTGAGACACAAGGTCTCATTTTCAAGAGAGACCTGTCAGTGGTAACACTACCACACAAAGTTACAGACAGACAGGACACTAAACACAGAGGCAACACTAAAATACAACATCGTAAAAAAGTAGTCATTAAAATCCATATACAGTCAGATATAGCAGGTGCAAACACCGACAGATGATTTCTCCAGCTTTTTTAAAATGAGTTTAAAATCCGTGATGGGTATCAAAGTGGTCAGTTTAAGTATGTTGCTTTTCTTTTTGGAAGTAAATCTTCATTCTCGCCGGTATTGTCCTCCTGTTCCTCGCTCATTTTTTACCGATGTTTTGATGGTCTGCAAACTAGCGGGGCGGGGCCTGCTGTGATCTGATCAAGAATGATTGTGATTGGTGGTTTTCTGTGTATGCAGAGCCTGCATGTCACTCACTCAAGTACCCCTGACATGAGAGCCGTGCAAGTTTTCCTTTTGTAGCAAGCAGCAAAATAATTGTAACATGACGTGTTTGAGTTCATTTACCTTACCTAAAAAAAAAAAATACGTCCCTGCGATGTGAATATCGCACATGCGCATATCGCGGTTATCGCCATGACACAATATATCGTTCAGCCCTACAATGGAATATATTTTTGAATAATAATTTGAGCAGGAAGCTTTGAATTCATTCTTTCTAAGCTGTCCCTAAAAAAGAAAGCAAGAAAATGAAAGAGGTTTTATGATATTTATGGCTAATGTTAGCAAATGGTGGTCACACCAGATACTGACTGGTTTTTGGACCCCCCCCAATAAAGCATGCACGTTTCAGAGTGGCCTTTTATTGTGGCCAGCCTAAGGCACACCTGTGCAATAATCATGCTGTCTAATCAGCATCTTGATATGCCACACCTGTGAGGTGGGATGGATTATCTCGGCAAAGGAGAAGTGCTCACTATCACAGATATGTTCAGATTTGTGAACAATATTTGAGAGAAATGGTTATTTTGTGTATATAGAAAATGTTTTAGATCTTTGAGTTCATCTCATGAAAAATGGGAGCAAAAACAAAAGTGTTGCATTTATATTTTTTTTCAGTGTATATATATATATAATGTAAAATATATATATATATTAATAATGTATATATATATATATATATTAATGTATATATTGTCTGAATACGGCGATGAGAGTTTCAGATTCTGAAAACCAAATTTTTTTTATTTTCATATCAACAACATTTTTAATTAAAACTGCGGTCGCACTTGTGTGCGCAGTGATGAGCGGGCCCTCGCGTCCGTGCGCCTGTCGGGGAGGGCAGCCGGTCGTCCCGGCGTCAAGCAGACGCTCGCGAGTCCTGGGAAATTAGCTTTTTCTCATTTCTATAATTTTTGCGTCCCAGACTCCCAGGTCCTCCGGCAGCGACCCGGAAACGGATGTCGGCGCGCCGTCTCGAAAGAAAACAAATTTCTCTAAAGGCTCGTCGAGGATCGATTATCGAGGAGGCTGTCTGGAGGAGCCGTAACCGAGGATACACTGATTTAGAGGAGAGAGGAGTCTCTCTGGAGGACCTATAACCGAGGGTACACTGATGTATTCTCCGGAGTCGATTTCAGCCAACAGTGTTGTTTCCGTTGTGATTATAAGTTATTTAAGATGATCAAATGTGCATCAGACTTTCTACCCTTTACCGTTTGTTTACTCACTAATCACATCTCCTCTGGATGTTAGGCTATCTATCATACAAATGCCTTCATTGTGAGGCGATGTTTACAGTGAGAACAGCTGCTGAGGTCAGTGCATAAAGCAGAACAGTGTGTATAATATATATCGCTCAATAATATATGTACCAGGCCTACATTTCACACTTTATTTGTAGGCTTTAGGAGATCTCTACAAATAGACAGTAGGGTTAGGGTTAGGGAGTGTATAGGTGTCTGTTGTAATGAATATGCCGCCAGCAAAGGGCGTTGTCGGAGTAACAGTAGGTGTGTGTGTGTGTGTGTGTGTGTGTGTGTGTGTGTGTGTGTGTGTGTGTGTGTGTGTGTGTGTGTGTGTGTGTGTGTGTGTGTGTGTGTGTGTGTGTGTGTGTGTGTGTGTGTGAGTGAGAGTTGATGTGCCAGGCAGACAGGCAGGTCTCAGTAGCTTATCTGACATATAATTGGTCAAAAATGGTACATTCTCCGTTAGCCTACGAGCTCCCCGTTTGAGCGAAGGACTATTCCTTCTCAATGTAGCATGACATTGGATATGCGCTGAAGTTGTCCTGGATTGGAATTTGTCCGATCATTCCCCTATGAGGAGTTAGCAGAAATGTCCTTAAAATGCATGAGAAACGCACATTTTGTAAAATGGCCCACTTTCTGGAGGGCAGGGCTAATAAAAGCAAATTTGAAATATGTCAGCAATCATAATAGCAATGTGCATACATTTACGAGTACGTTTTGATTGACGCAGTACTCGAGTTGAAGGGGGATGAGGGGGGATGGCATCCCCCCTGAAATAAAAACGGTCAAAAATCATCCCCCTTCTAAAACTGCCATCCCCCCTTTCCATCCCTTATGTCATTTTATCAATGAACTTGGCACTGGTATTACTGCTATTTCAACATTAATTTTGCGCATATTGAGTAAAATACTGTGGACGAGGGAGCACGCACACATGCAATGACATTTTTACGAAGTCACTGACGCTATGCTATGCGAGTGCCCTAGAGGGCGCCAGAGCGCCGTGATGCGCCTGTTTGATTGGTGCCAGAAGCTGCATAGCAGCACTAGCGCACAGTGTTGCCAACTTGGCGATTTTCTCGTTAAATTTGGCGGATTTCCAAACCCTCCGGCGACTTATTTGTGTCAAAAGCGACTAACGACTAATCTAGCGATTTATAATGGTGTTATTAGCGACTTTTCTGGTGTTTGGAGACTCACATTGTTCTGCAGCTACGGCCCGTCCACACAGCGGCGTGCGTTGAAGCTTCCAACGCTTCTGCCCATTCACTTTGAATGGGGTGACGTCACTTTTAGCCGAACTGCATTTTGGGAAGCGACGTGGAGCGTTGCTGGCGTAGCTGGCGTCAAAAGTTGAGCAATGTTCAACTTTTGACGCCTCGACGGAGGCGTCAGCCAATGAAATCCCGTTTATGCAAATCTGCCAGTACAAGCGCGAGCCAATCAAACCGCGTGTATGCTGGGAGAGACTACGCAGGTCATTTCCTCATATTCCAAAAAATGGAGGGAAAATTCATTATAGTGGTAGTGAATCACCCGGTGCTGTATGATCAGTCTCTGTTCATCTACCGGGATACAAACCGGAGGAGCGAGGCATGGAGGGAGGAGGCAGAGACAGTGGGTGAAACTGGTAGGTTTTCGCCTGTTTGGGGATTTTATATCCAGTTTACTTCGTTTTAACATTGCTATTGCTTTGTATGTCGGGGGCGGGAGATTCATGTGATTGGTTGTTGGTCACGTTGCTCGCATAAAATCCCCAAGCTTCAGATACGCCCACCTCCAAGCGCCAACGCACGCTGCTGTGTGGACGCTCCGTTAACGAGCCGCGGGTGCTGCCGTGAGCCCCGCCTCCCTCCCATAGTACTCACAGGCGCTCAGACTGACAGTTGCCTGGCCACAGCAGAGCTGCTGCTGCAGTCAGAGCAGAGAGGAGACAACCACACTCCCCCGCGTCGAGACTGCAAATGAATTGCGCATGCGCCAACTGCCAAGCCGTCCTGGTTTTGAGCGGGATTTAAATGTTGAATGTAAATGTTTCTTCACTCACTTTCACACTATAATAAATAACTGCCTTTGCTTTGCTTTGCCTCACACTGCCTCAGTCACTCAATCACCTCGTCCACTGTGTGTGTGCCTCTCTGTGACAAGCTAAACATCATGGCACAGTCTAAATTGTATTCTCAAAAATACAGAAAGGAGTGGGAATCAAACCCTGAGTATAAAGGATGGTTGAAGCCATTTATTGGAGATGACACACGGGCATACTGCCTTTATTGTAAGGGGGATTTCTATGCCAAACTGTCATGTTAAAACCCCAAAACATACTCAAAAGGCAAAGTCATTTCTGATCTACTGTCGTCTGGATTTAACTCCGGTGGTTTCAAGTTTTGATCCTTGAAGGGTTGGGAACGTTTTTTGCCTACAGCCGCCATTACATGATATGCAAATTAGGCGATGACGTCATTTAGCGACTTCTGGCGACTTTTCGGACAGCCAATAGCTACTTTCCTTACTATGGAGTTGGCAACACTGCTAGCGCAGGTAATGGTCATCACAATGGCCAAGCGACCAGGAGGACAACGCGATCTGAGGGACTTCATATTTAAAAAGACTAAAAATAACATTTCAGGTAAGTCGAGAGTCAGTAATCTTAGTCATTATTACTTTAGTCACCAAAGGCGGAATCTATGGACATAAGCAGCAATAACAACTTAGTTTAGCTACGTTTTTCTCTCGTGTTAGCTAGCTAGCTAACTAATGCTAGCTAGCTAGCTAAAAGATGAGGACTTGAACTTCATTAGCTAACTAGGCTAGCATTAACGTCAGCTAATCATGTTAAAAAGAGGAACACGACAAGGGACACTGACATAACGTCAACATAGGCCGAGTTGGGAGTGAGAATTCAGAAGCTAACAGAATTGAAGGTTTGATAACTATTAATTATAAGATAATTAACTCTTTCCCAGTGCATTTTTGGGCATTTCTATTAATCTCTGGAGACTCACAGAATATTTTGTTATATGAATATTTAAATAGTGATATTAAAAGGAAGGTGAGAAACTCCTTTTTCAGCCCCAAAACTGTTATTAGCCTATTATATCTAAACTTGAATGTTGGGCATTTTAATGAAAATATGTAGTTTTCTTAAAAATCAACTAGAAGAGTAATGTCACCTGCTTGCATAAGAAGTCTGCTCAGTCATTGTATCAAAACCATAATGACCTTGTTTTCCTCACATAGAGGACAACCATGGCCAGGAAGCAGGACATGACACAGCATGAGCGAAGAGCTAGAAGAGGAACAGGTTTGATCATTCTTAATTCTACATGTTGGGTTAAGACACTGTTATTTTTCAATTGGCCTAATACAGCTCATTATGTCAGTGGACAAGAGGCAAATTAGTTTTATTATCGTTTTTGTTTTTGTAGTGGAAAGAAAAAGAGAGGAGGAAGCAGCAGCAGGGCAAGATAGTGCTGAAGAAGATAGTGCAGAAGAAACAAGCATCCCAGATTCTGACGGCCCAAGTTACCAGGGAGAGAGCAATAATGATCAAGATATCCCTGAATGCTGGACATCTAACATGTTTAGAGAGAAAACTAAGCAATACCCATGGCTAATATGCCAAAACAAAAAACTTGGTTGTCCAACTTGCCAGAAGATAAAAGCAGTTGGGCCAAGCTGGTGGGAGCCAGGTGCATATTGCTGATGAGTGGTCTAAAGTTAAAGTGACAGCCTATGGTGCAACGAGAGCAGCACAGCTGCAGTCTCTTCGGAAGAAGATACACAAGCATAGAATGTCAGACTATCATCAAGCAGCTGAGAAAACCATGAAAACGGAAAAGAAAAAATAATGGAAACGTTGATTTCAGATATGCAGAGGGATCACTTCTTAACTACTGATCGAGTATTTCGCACAGTTTACAAGATTGTGAAATCCGCAAGGCCTTTCACAATCTATCTACCAACTGATATTGATCTGCAAGTCATGAATGGAGTTGACATGGGAAGAACTTTACATTCAGACTATTCCTGTGCAACAATCAGCCGACACATAGGAAGTGAAATGAGAAAGAGAGTAGTCGGAAAGGTCCTTCAAAGTGGAACAAAATGTTCTGTTCTGATTGATGAATCTACAAATGACAGTAAAAAATCAGTTTCGATCATTTATATTAGAGCAAGCCTAGGGATGAGTGAAGAGCCACTAACATTCTTCTTGGATCTAGTTGAGCTTTCTGCTACCAATGCAGATGGAATTTATCAAGCTCTGATGAATAACCTGTCACACCATCGCTTCTCTAAAGCTATTATGAAGGAGCGATTTGTTTGCTTTGCTTCAGACGGAGCGTCCGTCGTGCTTGGAAGTAAATCAGGTGTTGCAACCAAACTTGTTGAAAAGTTTCCCAACGTGATGGTGTGGCACTGCATGAACCATCGTCTTGAGTTGAGTGTTGGAGATGCTGTTGAGGACATTGCAGGGATGAATGATTTCCAGTTTTTCTTTGACAAAATATACAGTCTCTATCATGCATCCGCCAAAAACCACCACGAGCTCACTGAATGTTGTGAGGACCTTGCATTACAGTATCTGAACATAGGGAGAATTCTCAGCACTAGATGGGTGGCATCCAGTTATAGGACCATTAAAGCTGTATGGCAACAGTACCCAGCGCTCCACAAGCACTTTTCTGATGCCTCAGTTGATCCTAAAAGAAGATCAACAGAGAGATGCATGTTCAGTGGTTTAGCAAATCGCCTCTCTAATGCAACCTTTGTCCATAATCTTGGAGTCATGTATGATGCTTTAGAAGAGCTGTCTGAATTCTCGCTCTCCCTTCAAGACAGAAAGATGACGCTCCCCAAGGCCGAAGCAAGTCTCAGTCGGCAGATCCGCGTGTTAAAGTCAATGGCAGAGCAATCTGGACCAAGGGCAGAGGAGACTCAGACAGCAGGGGATTTGAAGCTATTCAAAGGAGTGCCACTGACAAATAATTCAAGGTACAGCAGAGAAATAAACCACCAACGTTGTTTTCATGCCTTGGCTGCTAGTATTGAGACGAGAATGGGTTGCCTGCCTGGTAAACAGAGAAGCAAGGAAGAATACCAGAGCTTTCTTAACAACGTCAAAGTGCTGCAGCCGTCTAGCTGGCCAGATGCGTGTGGAGTTCGTTATGCTGAAAAGGAAATACAGCAACTCTGCACCTTTTTCAAGCTTGATAATGGCAGACAAATTCAGAGAGGGATGAGGGAATATGTTGACATGGTCAGACTCAAAACTGTTGATGAAATGATACCACCAGCACCAGAAGAGCTGAAACCCCTCCTTCAAGCAGTGAACACTCTGGTCATCTCCACAGCTGAGTGTGAACGTGGGTTTAGTCAGATGAACATTTTAACCACAACTAGAAGCTCCCTAGAGGTAAAAAGCATGTCAGCCTTGCATCAAGTGTGTTGGCCCTCCACTGAACAAATTCAGACCAGATGTATATGTCAATACTTGGCTTCAAAGCCATTGCTTAGCTAACAATCCAAAAGCAAGAGCCAGAAAAATTGAGACCAAAAAGCATGATTATGAAAATCTTTGGAAACTTCTATGAGATGGGGGAGAGTGGAGTAGGCAGCCATTGACAACATTGGTCCTATTTTGTATTATCTTATCACTTAATGCCCTGTTAAAAAAAGTAACATTGGGAATGTTGACATAAAAGATTTGTATTTGAACTGCAATAAAATGATGACGGATCAATATTTTTCTAATTTTCTTCCTCAATTTTTTCATGAAGTGTTTAATTTACATAATGATTTAATTAATCACGATACAAAATTAACCCTTTAGATACCAGTTTTGATCGTATACCAGTAACTGCTTTTTTGAAAAAATACACTAATTCAATATTCTAAAAACAATTTGACTTTATTATTAGTATCATCAGCTAATCCATCTGAATAATAAATGAGAAGATTGATTTTGGTGCATTTTAACTTTTTATATAATGTCAGATTGAACAAAAAGGTACGTTGGGACTGTTAACCTACAAGATTTGTACCATAGACTTCCATTATAACCACATTTTTTTTATCCCCTCCCCCCCTTTAAATTAAAGTGAAAATAAGTTTGTTTGCACTAATTGTCCTCTGCATTTGACCCTAAATGTTAGTGGTGCCATGGCAGCCCGGGGACCGACTCCAATTCTGAGGTGCCTTGGTCAAGAGCAATAGCAAGAGTATCTGAACATCCATAACATGCATGTTGTTTTAGGAGTATAATAATTATCTTTATGCTGGTTGGTCTCCCACCCTCTGCGGGTTATCAGCACAAATTATGTCCCCATATGATGAAATCCACCATCCCCCCTGATTTATTTTTACAACTTGAGTACTGTTGACGGCGGAAATGTTTATGGTCCTAACATGCTCATTTTCTACGGTAATGTGTCTGACCCTCCACCGATGCTGTATACAGGGTTCGTACGGGTGCTTGAAATCCTTGAAAATGCTTGAAATTTGACGTGGTGTTTTCAAGGTTGGGAAAGTGCTTGAATTTTGGGAATGGTGCTTGAAATTGAGATAAAGTGCTTGAAAATGTAAATGCTTTACTTTTACAATAAATTGCTGTCTGACTGAATAGTTCGCTTTTTAGATTAAAAGAAAAATAATTGCTTCGCTTCTGCATAAAACAGCTCCGCTGCGGCCTTCCCGCGCTATGCGCGCGACCTGCAAGCATGGCCGTATCCACCATTGAGGTCACCGAGGTCCGGACCTCGGTAATATTTTCCGAGCTGTGTATAACAAAATGTGTGAAATAATTGCACTAAATGGGGTTCTTTGTAGTACTTCCATTTACTGACGATGGGGGCGCTGCATAACTACGTAGCCTCGATTAAAACAAACAGAAGAAGACGACATGTATCAACAAACCACCGCAGCCCGGACTTGTATCGGAGCAGCGGAGGAGTGATGAGGTATCTAGAGATCTGAGTCCAGTGGGCTGCTTGTGTTTCTGTTCATCGGGACATCATATGAGCAGCAAATCCTGTGTGAACGCTGTACGTTAGTCAGTGCACGTCCGACAACATGCACACTAACTTATATTGCAGCTATAGTATAGGCTATACTTTGGTTTAAATTGCGTGAATAAACTAGCTAGAGAGCTACAGTTAATTACGTTCATCCAAAGTTTTCTTTTTACACTGACTCAGATATAATGAAAAGACTACGTCAGTCGAAGCTCAGCTTTGGTAAGAGCGAGAGAGAGAGAGAGAGAGAGAGAGAGAGAGAGAGAGAGAGAGAGAGAGAGAGAGAGAGAGAGAGAGAGAGAGAGAGAGAGAGAGAGAGAGAGAGAGAGAGAGAGAGAGAGAGAGAGAGAGAGAGAGAGAGAGAGAGAGAGAGAGAGATGGAAGTCAGGGAGGAACTGCAGGTACAGTCACACAAAATAATGTAGGCTTAATAACCCCATCTATGTATCTATCTATTTATCTATCTGTATCTATAACAATAGTCTTCATTTGCAATAGGCATAATTTTAAAACATTCATCTATTGCAGTTATGATGTCATAATAACATACAATTGTATAAAACACAATTTGCTTACATCTTTGTTCTCTTTTGAGAATCAAACAAAACAGATTTAAATAAAAAAAGAATGCAAACAAACAAGTGAAATGAACTAAATTGCTGAATTGCTTTTAATTCACTGGCAGGAGCGACAAGTGAGGAGGAGCAAAAAGTAAACAACAAGGGAGAGATTGAGAAAGAGAAAGAGTAGAGGACAGAGAGAGTAATGAACAGGAAGAAGACAGAGAGAAAGAAGAAGGAAGAGAGGCTGCAGGTTATGGAAAGGAGAGAGACATGGAAAATGAATGTTGACAATGTTTTGTGATCATTTTAGCCTCTTCTGCATGTCCAGATCATTAATAGTAACAATCAACTGATTCTTATGTATTACACTTTCAAAATAATTTATGCTGACATGGTTTGAAATCAATATATTATCCAATGTGTGACCCCCCACAGGACTTCAAAAGCACCTAAGTAGATCATGAAAATCCCAAAAATCTCGGGGGGTATGCCCCGAACCCCCCTAGCATGTTTGGACCTCGGTATTTAGGAAATCCTGGATACGGCCCTGCCTGCAAGTGTTTGTGTTACGTGTGACCTGGGCATTCTGATGAGAGTGATAGATGACTGTGTGCCAGGAGGTTGCAGTTTCAACGAGCGTTGGCTAGCAGAAGACAAATACAAGCCATGGCTAAGACGAGGGTCAAGCCCACGAGTAGCCTCCTGCAAAGTTTGCAACAAATAACGATGCGAGAGTCTGCGCTGACGAGCCACATGAAAGGTACGCCGTAGTAGAGCATTTTAGATTAGGCTAACGTTGCATGTTACGTTTGTTTAAGCTAACGTTAGCGAGCTGAATAGCGAACTCGATTGAGGGATAATAATAATTGCAGGGGACAATCATTTCAGAGGAGCGTACCTATGTTAATATGTGCGTTACAGTCGCCATCGTGTGGTGTTCAGAGGATGAAGCACTCACGGCATTTTGTGTTATAGTCACGAAATATAATCTATTGATTCGACACCGAGCGATTTTGAAAGCAATGTATTTCTACTGGTAGTATGTTTCGTGCCTAAACCAAATGTGACTTGCTCTATCGAAATCAGTCACATTGACCCGAAGACACATTTTCGTTTGTATTACTGGTCTGGGGGAAGCTCGCGAGTGTGTGTGTGTATTTTTGTGTTTGTGTACCGGGGAAACACTTACAAGAAACACCGGCTGTTGTTATGCTTGCTGTGAATGAACACAGTCTTCCTTTGAAGATGTATAAGTCAGGTGTCTTGAGTAGTCACAATTACCTACAAATCATTGTACACATTTGTAAATATTAGTTACCTTTGTGAGTCTATTTTTATGCAGCTCTGCGTGATTTTGTGGCTATAATTCAGGCTAATACACTACCAGAGGTGGAATAAGTACTCAGATGTTGTACTTGAGTAAAAGTACAAGTACTCAGATCTTGTACTTGAGTAAAAGTAGAAGTACTCAGATGTTGTACTTGAGTAAAAGTAGAAGTACTCAGATCTTGTACTTGAGGAAAAGGAGAAGTACTCAGATCTTGTACTTGAGTAAAAGTAGAAGTACTCAGATCTTGTACTTGAGTAAAAGTAGAAGTACTCAGATCTTGTACTTCAGTAAAAGTAGAAGTACCAGAGTGTAGGAATACTCTGTTACAGTAAAAGTCCTGCATTCAAAATGTTCCTCAAGTAAAAGTAGAAAAGTATTCTCATCAAAATATAGTGAAAGTAGCGACAGTAAAAGTAGTCATTATGCAGATTGGTCCATTTCAGAATAATATATATGATATGTTTTATAATGATTGATCATGAAAGTGTTATCAAAGCTGGTAAAGGTGCAGCTAGTTTGAATGACTTTGTATACTGCAGGGTAGCTTGTGAATTTACTCCAGGTGGAACTAAAGTCTGATTTAACACTTGATTATATTTCACATCATTCATCCAGATCTATGAAGTAACTAAAGGTATTAAATACATGTAGTGAAGGAAAAGTACACCATTTACCTCTGACTTATGTTTACTGCCAACCTAAAAGTACCTAAAAAATAGTAATCAATAATGTATTGAAAAGTTATTTAGCTGATTGTTGTATATTGGCTCAGCCAGGTTATATGGGATGCCCAGTCTACGTACAGATCACTAATTTTGAAATATTAAACTTAGTTTTCTTTTCTTTAATTTTTCATCCTCGTGTAGAAGGCTATCACGAAACACACATTTGGTTGTTTATAGCATAAAGAACATCTGATTTAATGTGAGGTAGGGAAATAATCATTTGAGTATAAGTATGTGTATATAAATATGTAATTTACAACAGCTGTAAGATGCTTGAAAAGCTTGAAAATGCACCTTGAAAATGCTTGAAAAGTGCTTGAATTTGACTTTGGAAAAGGTGTAAGAACCCTGTGTATACGAAGTTTGGTGTTGAAAAACTGAAAATTGAACTTTAAGTGAATATATAACTGTTTTGAACATTATGCTAATTTAAATTAAAAAAATGTAGGCGGAGCTTAGGGTTCCAAGAGGATTATTTGTAGAACAGGTCCACCTGGTTATGTGTGCAAAATGTCAGGTCATTTGGAGTTACGGTGCAACTTTGTAAATATATTCCGAAATGGGATTTTGATGGGTGGCGCTAGCGAGCACGTTGGAATATTTTAACCCATTGACTCCAGAATGTTGCAATTTTTACTGGTCCTGGCATCCGTGCAAAATTATACAACTTTTGAAGCGTCCTAAAGGCCTCAAAAACAGGAAATATGACTAAAAATAATAATAATAATATCACGGAGAACAATAGGTTCCTCGCACTTCGTGCTAGGACGCCGTCGGGTCCTAGCGCTCCGTGCTCGGGCCCTAATTACCAACACGAGTTTTGGTATTAATTCATGTTCATCGTTGAATTCACCTAGCTACATCCGACTAATTTCGAGAAAGCTCCATGCCTTTTTTCTTGAATATTTGTTTCTTGTCTTCGTGGCAAACGTTATCATACTTGGCTGCGTGTTTGGTCTTACTGTGTTGCTGTACATTGTATTGTTTAGGCACTGTCCCTGCCTCGTAAAAGTGGCACACTGCTAGAAAACGCCTGATATAAAGACGTTTCAGTGCGCAGGTCACAACTCTTTTAGCTGAGAAGTAGGTGTAGAACAAAAAGGAGCTACAAGGCGATTGAAAATGTGTCAGGTGGCTAATATCTCAACACCAAATTACTTCAAGATATTTATTATGTTGACCTAACCCACTGCTCCAAGTGGCCAAATAATGAGTTTTTGCCAGACAACATTGTATTAATGGCAGTTAAGTCTTTTTGATCTGAAGTGTAGTTTTTACAATGAAATAAAAGCAGGCATGAAAGAACAAATTACAGTGTTGAAGGCAACGGCAGGTGAACATGCCAAACAGGTAAACAGACTGTGTGTATTTCAAGCTGTTAATGCTATTTATCTTCAATCAACTCTGTGCCACTTCATCTGAGTGGGTGTACAATGGTTTGTGTGTGTGTGTGTTTGTGTGTGTACATTTGCCCAAAGCAAGCTTGTCCTTGACACAACCTCCGATTGCAGATCTGACTTAAAGACAGCATTGTGTGTTTAATTTGTTTTTACCTACTGGAAGGTCTTCAAGCCTTGAACAAGTCTAGTGCAATGATTGGGTGGAGATGACCATTTCCTTTGATTATAAAAGGCCTAAACAGATTCTCTCCCAATGTCACATTTATCATTTTCAAACAGCTAATACCTTCAGATGAAACAAAAAATGGTTTGTTGACCCTACCTTACTGTTCCAGGGTTGGACAGAGGGGAGGATGAAGGGGGATGAAGGGGGGGAGGGAAGACACGGGTCAACCTTCAGATGCCCCAGGTATTGTCCAAGAGGGGGGCGGGGGGGGGGGGGAGATTTTAAAAAGCTCTCCTGACCTGTAAGGACCCAGTGGAATGTTTGCTTAAATGGACAGGCCATAGTTTTAGAATGTGCTTTGTGTAGCAGATTTTGAAATGCACTATTACATTTCAAAGGACACACATGTTCATCACACACACACACACACACACACACACACACACACACACACACACACACACACACACACACACACACCACACACACACACACACACACACACACACACACACACACACACACACACACACACACACACACACACACACACACACACACACACACACACACACACACACACACACACACACACACACACACACACACACACACACAAGCGTAGGAACACAGAAATACACACTTATTGAAGCTGCATAGGGCATCGGTGTCAGTCTGAAGGTTTCTGGCAAGGTCCTCTGGGTAATTCCCATTCACCTTGTCCGGGGTCTGTATGAACAGAGGAGTGAGTGTGTATAATATGTGTGTGTGTGTTTGGACACTTGTTTTGCTGCATCTGCGTGTGATCGGACTTATTTTTATGAGACAGAAGTACAGAAAACAAAATAAGTTTTGGAGGTCACAAACAAATCACAGTCTATACCTACTGTGTATGTGTGTGTGACTGCATCTGTCTGTGTGTGTGCATTCCAATATTGTAGCAAATTGAGGAGAGCGTGATGTTGTGACTACAGGTATTTGTGGAGACTGTCTATATGCAAATGATAAAAGGATGTGAACTGAATGACCCAGCATTGAGAAAGACTACAGCTCTTGGGCTGTTTAGAATAAGGTGGGAGCAGTAAGAAAAACCTCATGCGGCTGCAGTGGTGAATGCTGGGAAGGGAATATTTGGCAAGTTCAAATATCCATTTTGTGTTTGTTTGTGCAGGGGTTCCTGCTAGTGCATACAACACATATACAAAATAATAACCAGCTAACCCTCATTAGTGAGTTAGAGTTGCTAACGCTAGCTAGCTTTTAGATTACGCCTTGCAGACGCCAAGGGACGTATCTTGGCATGTACAACAGTCATTAAGAAATAGTTTAGCTTAAGCTTTCATGATATATGCTCCTCTCTATTGATTGCATTATATGTAGGGACTACATAAAGTAGGTGAAATATGTAATATAGACATTCATATTAATGTATCAAAAACAACACTAAAAGGTTTTTAAAGGGGCCCTATTATTCTTTTGGGGGTTTTCCATTTCCTGTGGTGTGTTCTATAGGATTTTGTGCATGTAAAAAATCCCTGTGTTACCTCCAGAGGGAGTTTCTCTCCCACAAACTCCCCCCTGCCTGAAAAGCCTCCATTGGACTCCTTTGTTTACTTCAAGAGAACATAATGACATCACTACATAATACTCACGCTTCTATTGGCTAGCGCTCCGACACATTGTACTTGATAGTCTTAGGTGCATTTCCGACACATCTCTAAGCGGTTGACCAATCACAACAGAACTAACCAATCAGAGCAGACTGGGCTCTGGTTTCAGACAGAGGGTGAAAAATAAAGAGCTCTTTGAACATTAAATATTAAACTGGGAGCATAATCTATCCTCTTTAACCTGTTAAGCCCTGAGCCTGTTTTTCAGGTATCAGGCTCGAAAATGACATTCCCAGAACAAATGACCATATCTTCCCTTCTAAAAGGGTTAAATTAATAATCGTTTTCCTCAAAGTAATGATAAACCTGTGAGTTGGATGTAGAAAAGTCAGAATCAATATAGATGTTTTTTATTTTAAAGAAAATTCAGATTGAACATGGTAAAAAACTGTAATAGTAGTAATAGTGTCCGTCCAAAAATTCTTTTTTACTTATAGTGAAAACTACCCTTTTGTAGCAGGATAGACTGTTCAGCCCTATCACCACACGGGGCAACCTTTCTAAAGAGGGGTCAGTGTCGCTCTTGCTCCCTCTTGCTCTTTGGCACAAAGGCCACTTCCGGGTTCCGCTGACGTGCTTTCTCCGCTGGCACCGACCCTTGCAGGGATCCTGCAGCCCATGTCTGCTGCCGCTGTAAATGAAGCTCTCCTGCTGTGTGTTTGTCTGAACTTGGCCTGATTGGCTATGCGCTGGAAGCGTGATAAAGGACTGCTGTTTTGCCTCCACGTCTGTGTTGCATCCACGACTGCTCTAAGTTTACGAGTGTCTTGCCTGCCTGACTGTTGCCTGAACGGCTGGTCTACCCTCACGGCTGTGTCTGTCTGCACAGCCGGCTTGCCTGCCCTACTGTGCTTCACCGCTACACTACTGTCTGGCGGGTGTTGCTCTTGGCCTACATTGTCTGTATCAGCCTCTTGGTATCACTGTGCCTTTGCTCTTCATTACAGGGCCATATTTTAAACATTGTTATCGCGGACTGTTCGATTAATCTCTGTTCATGATTAGTTATTTAATTGAGTTAAGTTTGTTTTATTTATTTAATTCAAGATTAAGTAGACTGTTAGGTTGATTTTCGTTTCTTTGGTTTAGTTTTCGACCCTGTAGCTTTAAATTTGTTTTGTTTTGTTTTGTTCAGTTAATATCAGTTACTTGAAATCAGTATTTTGTAGTATTCTTGACTTTGTATTGTCTTATACTTATCTTATGTGTTGGTCTGTGTATTAATTTGTGTTTACTGTTTATCCCAGTAATTGTTTCTTGTTTGCCCCTCTTAGTTGCTGAGAGCCAAAGGTGTGGTGCTGGTGTCCCCGGTGGTGGCTTCCCCCTTTGTGTGTCGTGCTGTGCTCCCCCCTGATTTGTGTTCCTTCGTGTGAGTGTGTAGTGATCACCGGTGCCTTAATTTACTTTGTTGGGATCCCTCTCACCCCTCGTCACCTCCATCCACTGGTAAGCCTCAGCATCCCTGAATTAAGAGTTCCCCCCCTTTATTTTCAGTGTGTATAATGATCTTATGGTGTTTTTAATGATATTTTAATGCCAGAAATAAAACATTCGATAAATTGGAACCACGTCTCCTGCCCCTCAGTATCACGAACCTGAGTACCTTGTTGGTACTTGGAATAATTATTTCCTTGGGTGCAATTCCCAAGGTGGCGTTGTCTGGATTTTAGTTGAATAGGATTTCCAACAAACACCCCCCACGTGTCGCCACAAACTGGCGTTGTCGGCAGGATTTACTGTTTGAGGGCCGAGACGTGTGTTCCAATCTTCTTTGTTTTCTCCTATTATGGCCATTGCTAAAAACTATTGTTAGGCAGGCAGTAATTATTTTATATTGTGTTCAGAGGCAAAACAGCAGTTGGTTTCTTGTGAATCTGTAGTGAGTTACATTGTTTTCCTGTCCACATTCATAGCCTTTTCTCCACTTTTATTGGTAAAGGTGTAGCTATGGAGGGAGAAATGCAAGAATTGAGGGATTTAGTCGCTCAATTGAGAGCAGACAATGAGAGGATGCGGCATGAACAGGCTGCGGCCGTGCCTGGCCCTAGTGCTGCTCCTCTCCCTGCTGCTCTGCCACCTTCTGATCCTTCCAGTGCTAGTGCCCCTTTAGCGGAGAGACTGGTTTTTGTGCCCCGAGACCGAAAATGTCCCATGTTTAGGGGGAGGTCAGGCATAGGTTTGAATGATTGGATTGATGGAATTCAGGCTTGCATGAGAGCGCGCCGTTTGTCTGCCACCGATCAGGCCTTTTTCTTATTTGACCATCTTGAGGGAGAGGCGCGGGACGAGATAAAATATCGTTCTAATGCAGAGAGGGAAGCCGCAGACAAGATCATATCTGGGTTACAAGAGCTCTATGGCTGTTCTGAGTCCTATGTAGCCTTACAGGAAGCTTTCTTCTCTAGACGGCAGCAGGAGGGCGAGACCTTGCAGGAGTTTTCCCTGGCGTTGATGAGTCTCATGTCAGTAAAGCAACGTGCACCTAGTGACATGCAGAATGCTGAGGTTTTGCTGCGCGACCAATTTGTCGAGCATGTTATTGATGGTGCACTGCGTCGTGAGCTTAAGCAGGTTGTACGACGGCAGCCTACTGCTACGATACTTGAGGTCAGGGCGGAGGCAGTCCGGTGGGAACGGGAGGGTCTGCCAGCGGAGTCACTCTGTCCCTTCGATTCTTGGTCTTCAGTATGGAGTCAAAAGAGGTCCTCTGGTAGTGAGTAGTTCACCTCCAGTATCTGAGTGGAGCGAGATGAGAGAGATGTTAAAGCTCCAGCAAGAGCAGCTAAACCAACTGACCCAAAGCATTTTCCATTTACAGAGCTCTCAGTCTCATCAGCGCAGTTGGCGCCCTCGTAGTGGCCCCGTAATCTGTAGACGTTGCCAGCAACCCGGTCATTTTGCCAAAGAGTGCAATGGGGTACTTACTGTTCCACGTGATCGGCCCTCTTCCCCTGCTCAACACTTTAGCAGGCAGAATCGCTCTGATCTACCATCGGAAAACTAGCGCCCGCCGAATTGCAGAGCCATAGTTCGGAGGGTGTAGTCAAAGGCTCAGGGTTGGTTTCAGGCTATGCAGGAGAAGCATCGAAGCTCATATCCTCCTGTCCCCCCTTAGATGTGAACATGGGTGGAGTCAACATTCCTTGCTTGGTAGACATCGGGTCCATGGTGTCTACAGTCACTGAAAGTTTCTTTACTGAGCATTTTGAGCCTTGGGGTCAAAAGAAACTCCAATCTTGCCATTGGTTGCAGCTCAGAGCAGCCAATGGGTTGGCCATTCCCTACGTCGGTTACTTGGAGCTAGACATTGAGCTCTGTGGAAGGAGGATGGCAAGCTGCGGGGTCCTGGTGGTCAAGGACCCTCCTGATGGTGCCTCCGCTGCTGTCCCTGGTATCTTGGGGATGAATGTAATCCGCAGATGTTATCAGGAGATCTTTGGCCAGCATGGTTTAGCCCTGTTCTCCTTTCCTCCTGTATCAGGTGCTCCAGAATCTATCATTCACGCGCTTCAAAAGTGCCACTAGGCCAGTGTGCAGGCCCCTCCTGATGTTGCTGGTAAGGTTAAAGTGCGTGGCCGGAAGGCTTGCCGAATTCCTGGTGGCATGATGAAAATTGTGGCAGCTACATGCTCACAACAGTACTCTAATGGCACTGTATTGTTCGAGCCCTTGGACTCAGGCCTTCCGGCTGGATTGCTCGCCTCTCCTGCTCTGGTTCGGGTGGAGGGAGGCACCGCATACATCCCCATTGTGAATGTAGACTCCACAGATGTGTTGCTCTACTCCCGCACCGTGGTAGGCACCTTGGATGAGGTTAAGGTGGTCAACTTACTTGCTGGTGTCACAGAAGTTCCTTCAGTGGTGGCTACAGTGGCATCACAGGCTCTGTCTACGTCTGCACAGGACCATATAGATGCCATGGACCTATCTGCCTTGCCTGCTGAGGAGCAGTTAGAGGTGCGGTCTCTCCTGACCAGGCACACCTCCATCTTTTCTGCCCACGATGGGGACTTGGGTTGCACCAACCTGATGGCTCATGACATTCCTCTCCTTGACGACATCCCAGTGAGGCAACGCTATAGGCGCATTCCTCCGTCTGAGTATGAGGTGGTAAAAGATCACATCAACCAACTCCTTGAAGCACAGGTCATAAGGGAGAGTAGCAGCCCCTATGCGTCCCCCATCGTGCTTGTTAAAAAGAAGGATGGCAGTCTGCGCATGTGTGTGGACTACAGACAGCTGAACAACAAGACCAGGAAGGACGCTTTTCCTCTTCCTCGTATTGAGGAGTCTCTTGATGCACTGACCGGTGCCCGCTGGTTTTCCACTATGGATCTAGCCAGTGGGTATAACCAGGTTCCAGTTTCCGAGGCAGACCGGCCCAAAACTGCATTCTGCACTCCATTTGGCCTCTTTGAATGGAATCGAATGCCCTTTGGACTCTGCAATGCCCCCAGCACCTTCCAGAGGTTGATGCAGCGGATTTTTGGCGACCAACAATGCCAATCCCTGCTTCTGTATCTTGATGACATTGTGGTCTTCTCCTCTACTGTCAAACAACATCTAGAGAGGTTGGAGGTGGTGCTGGGGAAGCTGAAGCAGGAAGGTCTTAAGGCAAAGCTTTCAAAGTGTGCTTTCTTCCAACAAGAAGTGCTTTATTTGGGTCATGTGATTTCTGACCAGGGAGTCTCCACCGATCCCAGTAAGATAGAGGTGGTAGCTAATTGGCCGCCCCTCACTACCGTTTCCAAGCTGCGGTCGTTTCTTGGCTTTGCCAGTTACTACCGGCGGTTTGTGGAGGGTTTTGCCAAATTGGCGGCACCTCTACACAAGCTGGTGGCTGAATTGGGAGGCACCAAGAAAAAAAGAGGTCAGAGCGCCTCATTGCTGAGAACTGGACTGAGGAGTGTCATGGGAGCTTTGAGGCACTCAAAGACAAGCTCACCACAGCACCTGTGCTTGCATACGTCGACTTCTCCCTTCCTTTTATCTTGGAGGTGGACGCGAGCCACTGCGGCTTGGGGGCAGTCTTGTCACAGGAGCAGGGTCGTAAAGTGAGGCCCATCGCTTATGCCAGCCGAGGTCTGAGGCCCACGGAGCGCAACATGAGTAACTACAGCTCTATGAAGTTGGAATTCTTGGCACTTAAGTGGGCCATGACAGAAAAATTCAGGGAGTATCTCCTTGGCCAGAAGTGCGTAGTCTTTACAGACAACAATCCACTCAGCCACTTGTCATCTGCAAAGCTTGGGGCCACAGAACAACGTTGGGCATCCCAACTTGCCTCATTTGACTTTGAAATAAAGTATCGCTCCGGGAAAAGCAATGTTAATGCTGATACCTTGTCCCGTCAGCTCCCGCCTGGGGTGCAAGACCTGGAAGCTATGCTCCCTAGTACCTCCATCCCCAGACCTCTACAGCAAGCACTGCTAGTGCCGCTGGGCAGAGCCACACAAATGACGGTCACAGCCTTGCCTCATCATACGCCATCAGACATCGGAGCACTCCAGCAAGCGGACCCTGTCCTCGAGGAGATCTTGGTGTTCTGGAGGCGTAGGCAGCGCCCGAACCGCGATGTACGCAAGCAGATGTCTCGACCAGCCTTGGCACTTCTTCGTCAATGGGACTGACTAACTGAGACTAATGGGGTCCTCTATCGCCAGGTCTTCCGCCCTGATGGTGCTGAGACAGTGTTGCAGTTGCTTGTACCTGCTTCTCTGAGGGAGCAGGTGCTCACTGAAGTACATCAGAGGCATGGCCACCAAGGTGTTGAAAGAACCTTGGAGCTACTCAGGCAGCGGTGTTACTTGCCCGGCATGTCCTCAGAGGTTGTTTAATGGTGCCAATCCTGTGAGAGGTGCCAGGTTGCCAAGGACAACCAATCAGGGTCTCATGCTCTCATGGGACACTTGCTTGCTTCTCGACCCAATGAGATTCTAGCCATTGATTACACAGTTTTGGAACCCACTAGTCATGGATTAGAAAATGTTCTTGTGATGACTGATGTGTTTAGTAAATACACGTTAGCTTTCGCCACCCGTGATCAACGAGCTGCTACTGTGGCTCAAGTTTTGGTCACAGAATGGTTCTCCAAGTTCGGTGTCCCAGCCTGGATACATTCCGACCAGGGCCGAAACTTTGAGAGCACACTGATTCAGCAGTTGTGTGGCCTCTATGGCATTGAAAAGTCCTGCACAACTCCATACCACCCAGCGGGCAACGGTCAATGTGAGCGGTTTAAACGGACCCTTCATAACCTGCTGCGCACTCTGCCTGTATCCCGGAAGCGGGAATGGAACCCCTGCTTGCCACATGTACTGTACTCTTATAACACCCCCCCCGCCATCAGTCGACTGGGGAATCTCCATTCTTCTTAATGTTCGGGCAAGAACCGAGGCTCCCTGTTGACTTCCTGTTGGGCAGAGTCCAGGATCCAGTTGGTGGTACCGTCCATGAATGGATTCAGGAGCACCAGACCCACTTGCAGATTGCCTTCGAAGGGGCCAGAGAGAGGCTAAGAGTCGCAGCAGAGCGCAGAAAAAGGAGCCATGACCAACATGTCCGAGACACCCCATTGAAGGAGGGCCAGCTGGTGTTGTTGCGAGACTACAGTGCGAGAGGTCGCCATAAGATAAGGGATATTTGGAGATCTGTCGTGTACAGAGTCCTAAAACCACCAAAAGAGGGAGGCTGTGTGTACACAATTGCACCTGCAGATGACTTGAGCAAAGTCAAACAGTTCCACGAATGCTGTTAAAGGCACTGGTTGGAGCAGCCCCCTCAAGTAGTTATTCGGTCCCCGTCCCAACTCCTCATGATCAACCACTGTCAGAGGACGAGCTGTCATGCAATGGTGACCTGTTCGTATTAATGCCTTCACCCACCAGTACAGCGGTGATCACCCGAAACACCCCTCGGTTGGCTGTCCCACCATCTTATCCGGAAGTTGCTGAGGCCGGCCCTTCAGGGGTTCCTGCTGCAGTTCCAGAGTTACCATTTACCCGCTTGTCTTTTCCAGCAGCCTCTTTCCCTGACGCTACCGAAGTGACAATACGACGTACAACACGGTCAACCGCTGGTCAGCATCCCAATGTATATCATCTTCCAATGCCTCTAGGAGGTTTGGCACCTGCGGCTCGAAACCATCCTGGTCCAACATCTAATGCGGTTTCTGTTATTTTTTATTTTTAGACCTTGGAACTAGGTTTGGTACATTTAGCACTGATTGGTCCATCGTCGGGGCGTCGATGCAAACAAGGGGGGTAGATTGTAGCAGGATAGACTGTTCAGCCCTATCACCACACGGGGCAACCTTTATAAAGAGGGGTCAGTGTCGCTCTTGCTCCCTCTTGCTCTTTGGCACGAAGGCCACTTCCGGGTTCCGCTGACGTGCTTTCTCCGCTGGCACCGACCCTTGCAGGGATCCTGCAGCCCATGTCTGCTGCCGCTGTAAATGAAGCTCTCCTGCTGTGTGTTTGTCTGAACTTGGCCTGATCGGCTATGCGCTGGAAGCGTGATAAAGGACTGCTGTTTTGCCTCCACGTCTGTGTTGCATCCACGACTGCTCTAAGTTTACGAGTGTCTTGCCTGCCTGACTGTTGCCTGGACGGCTGGTCTACCCTCACGGCTGTGTCTGTCTGCACAGCCGGCTTGCCTGCCCTACTGTGCTTCACCGCTACACTACTGTCTGGCGGGTGTTGCTCTTGGCCTACATTGTCTGTACCAGCCTCTTGGTATCACTGTCCCTTTGCTCTTCATTACAGGGCCATATTTTAAATATTGTTATCGCGGACTGTTCGATTAATCTCTGTTCATGATTAGTTATTTAATTGAGTTAAGTTTGTTTTGTTTATTTAATTCAAGATTAAGTAGACTGTTAGGTTGATTTTCGTTTCTTTGGTTTAGTTTTCGACCCTGTTGCTTTAAATTTGTTTTGTTTATTTCAGTTAATATCAGTTACTTGAAATCAGTATTTTGTAGTATTCTTGACTTTTTATTGTCTTATACTTATCTTATGTGTTGGTCTGTGTATTAATTTGTGTTTACTGTTTATCCCAGTAATTGTTTCTTGTTTGCCCCTCTTAGTTGCTGAGAGCCAAAGGTGTGGTGCTGTGCTCCCCCCTGATTTGTGTTCCTTCGTGTGAGTGTGTAGTGATCAAGGGTGCCTTAATTTACTTTGTTGGGATCCCTCTCACCCCTCGTCACCTCCATCCACTGGTAAGCCTCAGCATCCCTGAATTAAGAGTTCCCCCCCCTTTATTTTCAGTGTGTATAATGATCTTATGGTGTTTTTAATGATATTTTAATGCCAGAAATAAAACATTCGATAAATTGGAACCACGTCTCCTGCCCCTCAGTATCACGAACCTGAGTGCCTTGTTGGTACTTGGAATAATTATTTCCTTGGGTGCAATTCCCAAGGTGGCGTTGTCTGGCTTTTAGTTGAATAGGATTTCCAACAAACACCCCCCACGTGTCGCCACACTAGTAGACTAAAAGCTTTAGGAATCCTAAGTACAACATATAATAAGTACCCTGTATCAAGATTGATGCAAAACAAGCGACATTTGACCTTTTTAGAGAGATTTAGCAAAACAAACCCACTTCTGGGGTCATTTGGGTGGATTTTCCATATCTCTGGCCCCCCTTGGTCGATTGTGATGAATGAAATCTCTTTATAACCGCTAGAGCCAATGGAATCGAAGGGGAATTTCCCCACTCACATGGTAAAAAAAAAAGGTGGGGGCTTTGCGCATGCAGGTTTGCATCTGAGTGAACCTATCTCTCGCTCTGACATCTGGAAACGGAAAAGCAGGTTTATTGCTTATGGATTATCAGAAATAATTTCAAAGGGACACAGACACATTGGATTAACCTATGGATTAACTTCAGCAGCGGTTTAATCGTTTTAATGCCATTGAAGACCACTTTTGACCAGACAACGACACAGGTAAGCCATGTTAGCATTTTTAGCTACCTAGTGCCACATGTTTTGATGTCTGTTTTTGTTTATAAAGTCGCGAGTTCTAATCATGGAGTGATAATGTATGTACCCATCGATTCTGTGTCATCTCACGATGCGAATCGATGGGTTGGATATGCAGAAAGGATAAATAATAAGGTTCTATGAGTGAGTTTCGGTGCAGTAATCTGTTAACATTTTTCGCTCGTTTCTAATTCAGAGGCTCAGCGTTAACATTGTGGGGTTTTAAAAAAAATAAAAAATTAAAATGATCAGTTAGATGAGTTTCTTCCCGTTACATGGATATAAAACATTCATAGTTTATTACATGTTAAGATGCCCTCAGACACCGTTTCCTGCAAGATGTTGCAGGAGGGCCCCGGTACCGGGGTCTCTCGGGCTTAACAGGTTAAGACCCATTTAAACCTACAGCCAGGGTTTAGGCTAGGGTTAGGCTATTATTTGCAGTCCATTGTATTGAGTCCTAGACAAATACCAAGCAATGTTTTAAACCTGTCAAATCTAAGTCATATTGGTGCCTTCAACGACAATACAAGATCTACCTAAAGGCACCACGTGCACAATGTTGAACAATCTAAACCAGAAAACAAACAATACAATTATTGTAATAACAAAAAATACATTTTAAAACAATCCATTCAACTGCAAAACAATAGATCATCTTTAATAGTCTCAAGTTTTAAGTCAAATCTCTTTTTGTTGTACTTTTATAAAGTAACGTGATCTGTTACTAATGGCTGCCTGAAAGGTAGAACTTCAATATATAAATGTATGACTCCCTATGCCTTGGAAAAGGATTGGCAGCAGTGTAAAGTTAATGGTTAACAGGCTTATTCACAGGCATTATGTGTACAGAGGTGCAATGTATTCAAGCAATAATCATCTGGATCAATTCAACAATGCAGAACAGTGATCAGGCCAAACTACTGTACTGAATGATGGCTGTCCATTTCAGGCATATGCCTAGGTCGACTTGGAAACATTTGGTCCGGTTGAATGAAACAATCTTTCTCCAAATGTAAACCTATCTGGAGGTAACACAGTGGCGTTCATTGTGCTCTGGGCTCCAGCTTGTGTGATCCTCATGCAGGTTATGCTTATGTGGAAAGGATTCTAACTGGCTTCTAAATGGGCATAAATTATGAACGCTTTAACTAGTGGGGATCTTGGGAAGTGTCAATATCTTGTTGTAAAATAGAAAAGGGATCTTTTATTCAGAACCATTTACTCTTTTCTTCAATCAACTGAATAGCAAGATCAAACATTACTGGAACTTAAGCTAACCGGTGGTTTTGTTTCATTGATTTGTTCTTTAGAAATGTCCTAAGAAAAGACTGTTTGATTCAACTTGTTCTTAAACTGCAGAAGTGTTCCTACATTTTTTTTCATAATAATCCCATTGCGTTTTTGCAGAAAACAAACAACCATTGTTCCAAAGGCGTAACCCTAACCTAGTTCTAAACCCAACCCTGATTGCCTTTCCCTGAAATTCCTCCCTGAAACTTAAACAATGTCACCAATTGGTTTGATCATTCTTTATAATAATGACCCATGTGTTTTCAAGAAGCAATGGAGATATTATTGACGTAACAAATATTGAACATGTTACTTTGGAATAGTCCAATATACTGCATTGTGGTTCTTGTGTCCACGTTTTGCTCATACAAATGCCCATTCCTTTCTATAAATGGGATTTTATGATTGCAATTGTGCTTCTGTCTGCATGTGTTTGTGTCCATATCCACTGTCTCATTTGTTCTGCCATGTGTTTTCTACATGTCAATGTGGAGTAAATGTGTGTGCATGTCTTTGTGCCCCCCTGCATCAGCATTGACCACTGGAAACAGGCTCATCATTGCCAGGTAAGAGGACATTACAGTGGTGAGAGCACAAAGAAGAAGAGAAAAGGGGAATGTGGATACAATCCTATAAGTGTTAGTGATGGACTAGACAATGGAAGGTGATGTAGGATTTAAATCAACTTTTTTTTCCCTCCCTTAGAACACTTGAGGCTGATGGGAGAGGAAATGGCTCTGTGATGCTATCCGTTTGCAATCCTGCTAGCCGTGAAGCTCCGTCCGTTTGTCTGTTCGTGTCTCTCAGGTTTTCTTTTTTTCTCTGTCTAACTTTGTGGTGTGTTGGTAGTCTACAGATTAGACACTTTAAACCAAAAGCTTGACAATTGGATCCTCTTACAAAGACTTAATGAGTAATGCCCTTACTCTAACAACTAGATAAGACGTTTTTGAAGAAACATATGCCACAGTGTGAACGTGTAAAACAATTTGATAGCAAGGACTAAGCATCGACTATCATCTATAAAATAATAATAGAGTGGTGCAGGAATGAGTCCTAAACCTGGAGGAGAGTTAGCATTTTAGCACTACTGAGCTTGCTTCAAAGTCAATTCGGTGAAACTGGTGGCGTAACCCACTGCTGCGACCCAGGCTCCTGTCGTGTGCTGCAGTTTTATGTTTTATGTCTGGTTAAACGTTTCGTCTTTGATTTAAACTGCACACTTTAATCAAGGGACTGTGTGTGTGTGTGTTGGAACAATGACGACCCTTGCAAAACTTTTGCTGACACTTTTTATCCTTGAACTTTTTCAACCATGCCAAACATTACGGGGAGGAAACAACTTGGCCCTGTCATACACCAGAGACACACTGCTGGCCCTCCGTGCTGCGGGAAGCTTCCCACCCCCCAACCTGCCGGAGGACATACGATCTATAGCTCTGAGGAGACGTCTCCGTAGAAGGGGAAGGAGAGGAGGAGTACGGCAGCGCCTCAGACGGAGAGGCAACAGGCCGCCTTTACCCTCCATGATACTCAGTAATGTGAGGTTGCTACGGAGGTAAATGGAAGAGCTGCGGATCAACGCTACAGCCTGTTTCGAGTACCGTGAGTCGTCTATTATGGTGTTTTGTGAGACATGGCTTCAGCAGGATATTCCCGACACTTTGTGTGAACTGGAGGGTTTTTCACTCATCCGCTCGGACAGGAGTGAAACGTCGGGGAAAGGCAAAGGTGGGGGCATCTGTGTATTTATCAATGACAAGTGGTGCAACACACTTTGCGTAAGACTATCTGCAGCCCCGACGTTGAACTTATGTGCTTGAGCCTAAGACCCCTGTACCTGCCTAGAGAGTTTGGGAATATCATTCTCTGCACTGTTTATATTCCACCCAGCGGGAACGCAGCAAGTGCAGCAGTTCAAATCACTGACTGTGTTCACCAGCAGCTACTACACACTCCTGACGCTCCGGTTTTTATTCTAGGGGACTTCAATCATTGCAAACTTGAACTGTCACTACCCGGTGTTCAACAATACGTTACATGTTTGACCCAGGAGGATAAAATTCTAGACAAATGTTACGGAAATGTGAACAACGCATAGTGAGTAGAGCCAAACCCCCGCTTTCCAACTCGGACCATAACACTGTTCATCTAATACCTACCTACAAAACGGTTCTCAAGCGTAGTAAACCACAGACCAAGACTGTAAAGGTTTGGACTAGTGACAGCATAGAGTCTCTTAAAGGATGCTTTCTCTCTACTGAGTGGAGTATTTTTCATGAGATGGACGTGGATAATGCTACTGAGACGGTAACTGACTATATAAAATTCTGTGTTGACAATGTGATACCTCAGAAAGAAATAACTGTGTACCCCAACAACAAACCATACATAACTAAAGAGGTTAAGGACTGCATAAATCGTAAACATATAGCCTTTAAAAACCAGGATAAAACGCAACTGAAATGTGTGCAAAAGGAGCTTAACCACATGCTCAGAGAAGCTAGAAGGAGACATAAGGAAATTATTGAACAGAACTTTTCTACAATGAACTCCAAGGAACTTTGGGACACTATGAAGGCAATCACAAATATGACTCCAGCTAAAAAAAACTCTGTACCTCTGATGACCTGCAAAAAGCAAATGAACTGAATGACTTTTACATGAGATTTGAAACCCAGGACTTCTCCTCTGAATGTACAGACATCTTAGAGACAATCTCTGCTACTGACCAGGATGAAAGGGTGGTGATTGACCCTTTAAAAAGGTCCAATCACTTTTTAAACACACCTGTACTAAGAAGGCCACAGGGCCAGATGGCATCTCTGCATTCCTTCTCAAAACATTTGCAGAAGAACTGACATCAGCATGGTGTCCCATATTTAAAAAAATCTGTTGATCTTCACACCATCTCCACCCTCTGAAAAAAAAAAATCAATAATCTCTCTCTCT
>NW_022990393.1:0-15000 GCF_902827175.1 Gymnodraco acuticeps
AGTCCTCTCCTGCTGATGTTCAAGTGTATATCAGTATGTAGTGTCTCTACTTTAAAGAGTCCTCTCCTGCTGATGTTCAGGTGTATATAAGTCTGTAGTGTCTCTACTTTAAAGAGTCCTCTCCTGCTGATGTTCAGGTGTATATAAGTCGGTAGTGTCTCTACTTTAAAGAGTCCTCTCCTGCTGATGTTCAGGTGTATATCAGTATGTAGTGTCTCTACTTTAAAGAGTCCTCTCCTGCTGATGTTCAGGTGTATATCAGCATGTAGTGTCTCTACTTTAAAGAGTCCTCTCCTGCTGATGTTCAGGTGTATATCAGTATGAGTGTCTCTACTTTAAAGAGTCTCTCCTGCTGATGTTCAGGTGTATATCAGTATGTAGTGTCTCTACTTTAAAGAGTCCTCTCCTGCTGATGTTCAGGTGTATATCAGTATGTAGTGTCTCTACTTTAAAGAGTCCTCTCCTGCTGATGTTCAGGTGTATATCAGTATGTAGTGTCTCTACTTTAAAGAGTCCTCTCCTGCTGATGTTCAGGTGTATATCAGTATGTAGTGTCTCTACTTTTAAAGAGTCCTCTCCTGCTGATGTTCAGGTGTATATCAGTATGTAGTGTCTCTACTTTAAAGAGTCCTCTCCTGCTGATGTTCAAGTGTATATCAGTATGTAGTGTCTCTACTTTAAAGAGTCCTCTCCTGCTGATGCTCAGGTGTATATCAGTATGTAATGTCTCTACTTTAAAGAGTCCTCTCCTGCTGATGTTCAGGTGTATATCAGTATGTAGTGTCTCTACTTTAAAGAGTCCTCTCCTGCTGATGTTCAGGTGTATATCAGTATGTAGTGTCTCTACTTTAAAGAGTCCTCTCCTGCTGATGTTCAGGTATATATCAGTATGTAGTGTCTCTACTTTAAAGAGTCCTCTCCTGCTGATGTTCAGGTGTATATCAGTATGTAGTGTCTCTACTTTAAAGAGTCCTCTCCTGCTGATGTTCAAGTGTATATCAGTATGTAGTGTCTCTACTTTAAAGAGTCCTCTCCTGCTGATGTTCAGGTGTATATCAGTATGTAGTGTCTCTACTTTAAAGAGTCCTCTCCTGCTGATGTTCAGGTGTATATCAGTATGTAGTGTCTCTACTTTAAAGAGTCCTCTCCTGCTGATGTTCAGGTGTATATCAGTATGTAGTGACTCTACTTTAAATAGTCCTCTCCTGCTGATGTTCAGGTGTATATCAGTCTGTAGTGTCTCTACTTTAAAGAGTCCTCTCCTGCTGATGTTCAGGTGTATATCAGTATGTAGTGTCTCTACTTTAAAGAGTCCTCTCCTGCTGATGTTCAGGTGTATATCAGTATGTAGTGTCTCTACTTTAAAGAGTCCTCTCCTGCTGATGTTCAGGTGTATATCAGTATGTAGTGTCTCTACTTTAAAGCATGGAGGATGTGGCAGGGGACAAACAGACGGCTGCGTAACACACTTTGAACCCTCATGTATCTATAAATGTAATCCTAAAAGCATGTTGTTGTGGAACAAGTACTCAGATATTTGGTTTGAGAATAAGAACAAATACTAGGGTGTGAAAATACTTCATGCAAAGTAAAAGTCCTGAATTCAAAATGTTATAAGAAGCTATAAATGTACTTAAAGTATTAGAAATATTCTGAATATCTCTCTCTATTATTATAGGATATAATATTTGTATCACAAAGAAATACATTATCAAGTATTTACTGTTGTTTGTCAATTTCAAGCCAATTTAAGATATTTATGCTGTAAAATACTGTCTAGATTACTGCATCATATCATCAGCATATTGTGTGTTTAATACGTAAAAAGTAACTTTGAGTGTTGAATCGTTTTATTGGCGGAAAAAGTACAATATTTCCCTCTGAAATTAGTAAAGGTATGAAGTAGCATGAAGTGGAAATACTCAAGTAAATGAGTCACAATTATGTACTGTACTTTAGTAAATGTACTTTCCACCACAGCTCTTGGCAAGAAAGCAAAACAAGTCAAAGTAAATGTTAAGATGTATTCAGAGCTTATGTGATAACTTACTGTACTCTCCCGATAGACAGAAGACAAAGGATCACACATGACTTTCCGTGTTAACACTTAAAGAAAGTGACATTGAGTAGAGTCTCCAATGCCTTCTAGGGTTTGTTTTAAAAGTACAAAGGTTGATGAAGTGATGATAAACTGATCCAGATATAGACGTGTAACGGAGGCAGGGAAACAGAAGTTAACACTTGGCGAGGTGTTGGCGTGTTAGCACGTGTTGTCATTCAGGGTTAACCTCACAGCGCTCAGGAAGCCTCAATGTGTCATCTGCTGTTTACAGTGTGAATATCTAACATTAAGACACATTTACGTTTGAACTGTGAGATTCTAGTTATGAAATAATAATGTTACTGGCACAATGCAAGAGGTGGTGTTCGTCCAGCTAGGATTTCATTTGTAGTACTTTCAGCAGGTGGCTCACTTGCTAGCTAGCCATTTCCACCATGCTTTAATGCGACTGGTTAATCTACAGCAAAGGAGACAAAGATATCCTTCATCTGGTGATAGCTCCATGTTTTTGCTCAAGTGCGTCGATAAGGAATCTAAATGTTGTTTTATTACTAACTTATCGGCTGGCTAATGAACTGGTAAGCGTATCTGCGGTTTTCCCAGGTCGCAAACTGTTCTGGGTAGTTTTGACTTATCACTTGTCTGGTCTTAGTTAACTGCTTTTTTAATCAGCCATCTAAGCTAGCTAGCTAATTAGCCAGCATTAAAGCATGGTGGGATTGGCTAGCTAGCTGGTTAGCCAGTCTTTTAGTGGTGAGCAAAATCTGTAAAGAGATTTATTTCACTGTTGGCCATGTAAGCTAGCAAGCTAATTAGTTACTTTACTTAGCTGGCTAATTGGCTAGCTAGCTTAAGAGGCCATCAGTGAAAGAAATCTGTTAGAATTTAAAATCAATGTTTTATGGCATAATTTAGTTTAAACATACCGTCAGTTTAAATGCTGTTTTATACTGAAAAACCAGAAGTTCTCGCGCACAATGTCTGATGTCAAGCTTTTATTCTGAAAATCCTTCATCTCCGGTTAGCATTTAGCATGTGGCTAATATTCCTTTTCCTACAGAGGTGAATTTAGAAGTGAAATGACACGGAGTGTTGCACACCGAAACCTACTGATTTTAACACTACATCTATAGACGTCGAATATTATTATTGCTGAATATTAAATGAAGGTACAGTTTATTTTAATACGTTTTGTTTACAGACGTGGGTATATCAGCGCCATATAGACTGAGAGTTACGTCATCTCCGTTTACTCCAATGGACCACTTTCTTACAGCAATGGCGGATGTCACTACCCGATTCGTCCCCCTGCCCGATCGGTACTGCGCATGTGCGAGATGGTCCGCCATATTGGACAAGTCCGGATGGCAACCCAAGATGGACACTTGACACAGTGGCTTTTAGCAAAGCTCAAAAAGAAAACTCGAGAGAGATGAGTTATTGTTATTACAACGTGACTTCACTATTATTTAACAACTCTTTTTATTGGGTTCTTTTATTTGGGGTTAAGTACATTGTCAGAATAAGTGAGAAATTAATTTAACTTCTGTTAGACAGCTATCATACTGAATACCAGCGATGTGCAGTCGGGGGAGGCAGGGGAGGCAGAGCCTCACCTGTCATACTCCAATGTAACGGAAAAACAACTAAAGAAAAACTAAATAGTAATAATAATTACATTACATTACATTACATTGCATTTAGCTGACCCTTTTATCCAAAGCGACTTACAATAAGTACATTCGACCAGGAAGACACAACCTTGAAGAAAACAGAATCATATAAGTACATCAGGTTTCATAGAGCCAAACATTTCAAGTGCTACTCAACTGGCTTTAGGTAAGCCAGTCCTTTATTAGTATAAAAGTGCTTCGTTAATAGTTCTAACGCTCGAAGTGGAGTCGAAAGAGATGAGTTTTCAGTTTGCGCCGGAAGATGTGCAAGCTATCTGCCGTCCTGATGTCAATGGGGAGCTCATTCCACCATCTTGGAGCCAGGACAGCAAACCCACGTGTTTTCGCCGATGGGAACTTGGGTCCCCCTCGCAGCGAGGGCGCAACGAGTCGTTTGGCTGATGCAGAGCGTAGTGCACGCGCTGGGGTGTACGGTTTAACCATGTCCTGGATGTAGGAAGGGCCAGATCCATTCGCAGCATGGTAAGCAAGTACCAGTGTCTTGAAGTGGATTCTAGCAGTTACCGGAAGCCAGTGAAGGGAGCGGAGGAGCGGAGTGGTGTGGGAGAATTTAGGAAGGTTGAAGACCAGACGAGCCGCTGCATTCTGGATGAGCTGCAGAGGTCGGATGGCACATGCAGGTAGACCAGCCAGGAGGGAGTTGCAGTAGTCTAGGCGTGAGATGACGAGAGCCTGGACCAGAACCTGAGTCGCTTTCTGTGTCAGCTGGGGACGTATCTTCCTGATGTTGTAAAGAGTGTATCTGCAGCAACGGGTTGTAGCAGCGATGTTTGCAGTGAAGGACAGGTTGTTATCTAGGGTCACACCCAGATTCCTTGCAGTCTGAGTCGGGGAAACAACTGAGGTGCCGATGTTGATTGTTAGGTCAAGAGTGGGACAATCTTTTCCCGGGAGGAAGAGCAGCTCAGTCTTGTCAAGGTTGAGCTTGAGGTGATGAGCAGACATCCACTGAGAGATGTCAGCTAGACAAGCAGAGATGCGTGCAACGACCTGGGTCTCTGAGCGGGGAAAGGACAGAATTAATTGGGTGTCGTCAGCGTAGCAGTGGTAAGAAAAACCATGCGGGCTAATGACTGATCCGAGCGAGTTTGTGTACAGGGAGAAGAGGAGGGGACCAAGAACAGAGCCCTGAGGGACCCCCGTAGTTAATTGACAAGGGTCGGACTCAGACCCTCTCCAAGTCACCCTGTAGGTACGGTCTTTCAGGTATGAGGTGAAGGAGGGAAAGTGCAGAGCCTGAAACTCCAATGTTTTTGGAGAGTGCGAAGGAGGATCTGATGATTCACCGTGTCGAATGCAGCAGACAGGTCCAATAGGATGATGACAGAGGAGAGGGATGCAGTTTTGGCAGTGTGCAGTTCCTCCGTGACAGCAATGAGAGCAGTTTCTGTGGAGTGACCTGCCTTGAAACCAGACTGGTGCGGATCCAGAAGGTTGTTCTGATTGAGATAACAGGAGAGTTGTTTAAAGACAGCGCATTCAAGTGATTTAGACAGGAACGGGAGGAGAGAGACAGGCCTGTAGTTTATAACATCAGACGGGTTGAGAGTGGGTTTCTTTAGGAGAGGGTTTACTCTTGCCTCCTTGAGACTGTTTGGAAAGTGAACAGTAGTTAGAGAAGTGTTGATGAAATGGGTGAGAAACGGTAGAATATCAGGAGCGATAGTCTGAAGGAGGTTTGAAGGGATAGGGTCCAGAGGACAGGTGGTAGGGCGGGCAGAGGTAATGAGGGTAAGAACCTCACTTGGAGAGAGAGGGGAAAAGGAGGTTAGTGTGTGGGTGGAAGGAGGGTCTGGTGACCCAGCGGTGAGTAAAGGTGAGTCAGAAAAAGAAGAGCGAATATCATCAACCTTTTTTTCAAAGTGGGTAACAAAGTCGCTTGACAGAAGTGAGGAGGGGGGAGGAGCTTTTGGAGGGTCCAAGAGGGTGGAGAAGATGGAAAATAGTTTTTTAGGATTGGAATAGGAAGATTGGATCTTATCTTGAAAGAAAGTGCTTTTTGCCTGAGAGATCGAAGCAGAGAAAGAGGAGAGGAGAGCCTGATAGGTTAGGAGGTCGTCACGGTGTTTGGATTTCCACCATTTCCGCTCTGCTGCCCTAAGGACGGTTCTATTAGCACGCAGTGCATCATTTAGCCAGGGAGCAATAATAAAATGTCTCCACTGATCTGTGTTGTAAATGTGATTTCTGTTTGATTCCAATCGCTTTTTATAGTCAAAATCAGCAAATTGGCCGAGCTCCGCTACAACTCCTACATGGGAGCGATGAGGAGTGAGGCAGGGACGAGCTCTGCCTCACGTAAGCCCACAGTAACTGGCTGGAGCGCGGGCACTAATTTAGCGCGGGCACTTATTTTGTGAGCGCGCTCAAGCCAGTTGCTGTGTGGTGAGGTGAGGCACAGATGAGCTCTGCCTCACCTCAGAATGCATCACCCCACAGAAACTGGCTGGAAAGCGGGCCCTAAGCGCATGCCTGCACCATCTCACTGTAGGTCACCAATGTAATATTTGTAGATCCCTTTATTACATTTATCCTTGCCATCCATAGTCTCTAAATAACTTATTTCACGTATATGATATTTAGGCTCGCCGTACAACGACAATGAAAAAAGCACCAGGGGAGGCAGCCATAACCTCTGCCGCACTGAAGGGGGCGCAAGTGAGCCCACAGGTTCTTGTTGCTCCTGTTATTCTACGCAGAGGCAAACAACAAGCTAGACTTTTGAAACTAGAGGAAGATAAGGAGTGCCTCACCAGCCATGAATCTCACCGTACGTCACTGCTGAATACATATTTACTGTGAATGTATGCAAAAATGTATGGCATATAACTCATCTCTCTCTCGAGTTTTCTTTTTGAGCTTTGCTAAAAGCCACTGTGTCAAGTGTCCATCTTGGGTTGCCTTCCGGACTTGTCCAATATGGCGGACCATCTCGCACATGCACAGTACGGATCGGGCAGGGGGACGGATCGGGTAGTGACAGTCGTAACTCTTCTATCCATATGGCGCTGGGCTATATATATCCCTTGTGTTACGTTCACATTTCGCACCCTTTGGTAATGTTCGGGTCAAATTGACCCGGGACATATTTCAGGGTTTAAAAAAAAATACAGAACTAAATTCAACATGCACAATTCCTTATATATATTGTCTTTAACTCATTCCCCAACAATATAAATGAAATATATGATTAGTTTTTGAAAATACTCTTTGCTGGATCAAATGTAACAATGTTAGTGTCCATCGTTTTTAGTGATACAAATGTAATTTATGTTAAAAAAAAATACACTGTAATAAAAACTAGGTTTACATTTTGCTCATGCTTTTCTAGGACTAATGTAAATGAAACATGTTTTCATTAATGTTTATTATTTTTAATCTGTCATATAATAATCAAAGCCCTGAAGGAAATAAAGCAATTTATCAGCAATTGGAACAAGAACCACATCCAAAAGTATTTGGCTGTGAAATAGAGAGGGAATGAAACATCCATATAAATGACAGAGAACAGATATAAACACAAAGCAAATCAAAACAATTAACAGTCACTATTCATAAAATACAGTATATCCGAAAACGATATGGATGAAGTGACAGAACATCATGTGATCAATGCAGGTCCGTTTAGGAAACACATGATGTACAGAACTTCTTCCTGTGTATAGCACAGATGTACTTGTTGCAGTTGCTGCATGTAGTCTGTGTCTTGGAGTCCTTTGAGGGTCCACAGACCTCACAGCTGGCTGTGGGGGTCTTCCAGCAGCTGACTGTGGGGGTCTTTCAGCAGCTGGCTGTGGGGGTCTTCTTGCGGCTGGCTGTGGGGGTCTTCCAGCAGCTGGCTCTGAGTCAAGTTCATCTTCCAATTTGCTGTCAAATTCTGAGTTTACCTCCACATTATCCTCATCTTCAGAAATGTCTTCCTGTTCCACTTCACCGTGTTCTTCTAATGCATTCCACTCACTCTCATCCATTATTAGCTCCAAGGCTCTGAGCAGAATATCTTTTGGCCATTTTGCTGGTAGATAATTGTAGTTCTGCACTACACTGTAATGTGAGGTTATGTCTCTGTTTAGTCCCTCCTCCGGCGTGCAGGTGCGAGGGAGACAGTGCGAGAACATTTAAAATGTTTATACATTTCTGGAAGATCTCAAATGTTTATAATGTTCTAGGATAGTTTTGTGTACACACTACAAAGGGTAAAGATCAAGGGAAAACAGGATCAAACAGCTTCTCTATGCATACGATTGTGTGTGTGTGTGTGTGTGTGTGTGTGTGTGTGTGTGTGTGTGTGTCTTTAGTTTGTGTGTTTCTGTGTGTTTTTCTCTGTCTGTCTGTCCTGGTATTGTATCCGGGTCAGATTGACCCGAACCTCTTATGAAGGACATAAATGCGGGTGGGTCCACATGTCCTTCACTATAAAGAAGCCCCGGCCATTGAGTTTCAGGTTGAACGAAAATATCCTTATATTTGTTTTTATTAATTGAAAATGGAAATCAGGTCAATTTGACCCGCACACCACACAAGGGATATATGACAACTTCCGGGACTACCGTAAATGATAACTGTCGTAAAGTATTTCCAGTATTTTTAAAGTATTGAATTACAGCGTTTAAAATACAATAAATGAAAAGTCATGAAAGACAATATGAGGAGGAAAGGCGTGTTTAGTTATATATTGAATGTACAATGTCTGAATCCTATCTTATGCGCAACAATGAACATTGAAGATCGGAGGAGGGAGGACCCCATACAGCGCCAACCGCCACACAAGGAGGAGCCATGGGAGGATATTTAAACGGTTGATGTGTGTTCCTCGCCCTTCCCTTCGCTCTCGAGACGCCGAGGACACAGCTGTCTGCTTGTAACATTACCGCGCCATTTTAATTAAAGTACCCATTTGAACCTTTCTCTGAGACTCCATTGTCTCTCTCTCTCCTGGACTAACGAACAGAGCTAAGAAATCTCTTCACAGATTTTGCTCACCACTAGCAATCCCACCTTGCTTTAATGCTACACTGGTTAACATACAGAAAAATATCTGTGAACAAAGTTATCACTCGTGTTGCAATAGGCGCATTCACACTGCGGTACTTTTCCCACAAAGGTTCATGTGAACTTAGTTCATGTGAACTCTTTTATCGCGTTCACACCAAAAAGAGCCGTTACTAAAATTAGTTCATGAGAACCTTTTTACCCCCACGAAAGTCCCTGCTAGAGAGCAGGGACTTTCGAGCGGCTCTCTTGTGAGAAAAGAGCTATATTTCTGATTGGCTGGGCGGATTGCAAACCACGCCCCGTAAAACTACCAAAAAGTTTTGTGAAGCCGCCATTTTATTATCCTCGCATTAGCATTATTAGCATTAGCATTAGCCCAGCGCAGAAACGCAGAGAGACTAACTTATGGCAACACAAAATAAAACATGGGAGCGGTGGAGATGAGGAGGTGTCTGCGTTCTGGCGATTTACTCGGAAGGCTTCAGTAGAAGCTGCTGGGAGTCCCAGCAGCTTCTACTGAAGCCAGTCCCCAACTCCGGGGACTTCCGGCCGGGGACTTTGGGTGGCAGTATACGCCGTGAAGTGGTTTGCGGCCTGCCAGTAAACCCAAAGCAGAAGAAGAACAAGTGACGTCAGCGACTTCATTTGCCTAATCCTCCCCCAGGGACTTTTTCCAGTGTGAACGCGATCTGAACTTAGTTCATGAGAACTAAAGAGTTCTCATGAACTAAGTTCACATGAACCTTTGTGGGAAAAGTACCGCAGTGTGAATGCGCCTAATGTGTACAGGATGAAGCATCTAATTGTTCAACTTTACTCAATTATCACTATTAGCTAGCTAGCTTGCCGCCACATGCCAGAAGACTTTAGAGCTACTAACTCTATAGTCTAGTTAACTATTGTCTCTTTCCCAAGAGCCATTTTTGGAAAAATACCTTTTTGAAGACCAAATATTGTTTTTATAAAGAAAATAATTGTATTTGAAAAATAAAAAATTGGCATGGTAACTTCTCCTCTCTTGTTTATTAACTTTGTTGGAGTTGGTCTCTGTGTCTCTCCATCTTTATCTCTATCTCTCCACCTGTTGCTGTTACCGTATAAGACCGTGTCGTTTGGCGCCATCTGTTGTTGTGACTGTAATTACATTGAAAAGTCTAGACCCCGAATATAAGACAACAACTCTTTTTCAGATTGTTTCTAGGAAAGAAAACCCGTCTTATATTCGGGTCGATACTAGTTTGTCAAAGTTCATTACCAAAATGTAATAATATTGCAAGGCAAGGCAAGGCAAGGCAAGGCAAGGCAAGGCAAGGCAAGGCAAGGCAAGGCAAGGCAAGGCAAGGCAAGGCAAGGCAAGGCAAGGCAAGGCAAGGCAAGGCAAGGCAAGGCAAGGCAAGGCAAGGCAAGGCAAGGCAAGGCAAGGCAAGGCAAGGCAAGGCAAGGCAAGGCAAGGCAAGGCAAGGCAAGGCAAGGCAAGGCAAGGCAAGGCAAGGCAATGCAAGGCAAGGCAAGGCAAGGCAAGGCAAGGCAAGGCAAGGCAAGGCAAGGCAAGGCAAGGCAAGGCAAGGCAAGGCAAGGCAAGGCAAGGCAAGGCAAGGCAAGGCAAGGCAAGGCAAGGCAAGGCAAGGCAAGGCAAGGCAAGTTTATATAGCACTTTTCAACACAAGGCAATTCAAAGTGCTTGTAAAAGAAAACTTATTTTTCTTGTAAAAGAAAACTTATTTTTAACCAGTTCCATGGGCACTTTGTGGTGACCTTGACTCTCAAGCACGTTTCTGCTCCTGTTCAACATGTGACTCAAGTATTCTCTACCAGGCTTATTAGATGTCATGTTGAACAGACACTCCTGGTGCAGGAAAGGCAATTTGAGGCTCTGAGGGCCATGTGGTCGGTGCTCTTGAAGCTCGGGGAGTTTGATAGATTGCATTTGAAGTGATGCCGGCATTAAAAGGATCAGACGTTACGTTTTGTAAGTCGATGATGGAGAGAGGGAGAAACACAATCCCTGGAAAAGTTGAGTGCAGGTTGAGAATGTATAATTATAACACAGTCCATGTCACACACATGTTAAAGAGAGACGTTTATTATATTCATGTCAAGGGTTTTCCATTTTGATACTGAAGTCCTCTTCCTCTTTGTCCTCTGTGGGCGTCATTTTTCAAACACCATGCATGCAGTTTATTTTAGTGTCGATTTTCTGTGAAAAGCAGAAAAAAAAGAGCATTCTGTCTCCGGAGCAGGTTAGGTTGCAGGCTAAGAGATCAACTCAGTGAAAGCACTGCCTGCTGACCAATCAGAGCTCAGTGTGCGGAGTTTAAAGAGATCAAGTCATATTACAGGAGAAAGGAAATACAGAAAAGCTGCCGTCGCAGGAAAGACGGCCGGCAAAAATCAGCGACTGTGTGAACGTGAAGATTAATAGAATATCACCTCCATCTTCAGAGCAATCTGACTATTATAACATTAGCGTTAAGAAAGCTTACTTAAATATCTGCCACAACATAAGTAACCGGATCAGAGTCACATTAAGTACAGTCTGCGGCATATCACTTCATAATGTATCATATATCTCCTTATCTGAGTCAGCTGAGCCGTATCTGGCCGTGCAACACTCACAGCGTCACAGACTGGATGCAGAAGGATTATTTGAAGCAACACATTAAGTTGAGGAAACACTGGAGTCAAAGGTAATGAAAGTCAGATGGTGTCTTAGACGGGCAGTGATATCATAAACCTGTTAATGTACGCATTCAAACACGTGTTCTGTTCCCAGCTGTGTTCACCTTGCAGGTGCAGCTCTGTGGCTTTGATCCTGGATCAAGTGTTTAAGTCATGGATGTTTAAAGTTTAACTTCTTCATATGTCTAATATTATAGTTCACTTTTCATTCAGGAAGTATGACGCTGCGCTGTCAGTACGCTTCTCCATGTCTGTGATTGGTCGAATGCTCCAGATACCACCACTTTCATGTGAACGCGCACCTAACTAGATAGGACACGGCTGGCTTGAGCGATCCACTTGATAACCCGCGTCGTAGGACCGTTTAGCGAGAGCGCGTATGTTTTGGATTAGGCCAACCGGCTAACTCAAACATATCCAGGTTAGGTTGAACCAGCTTCGTAGAACAGGCCTCAGGCCTCAGGTCTCTTAACCTTAAACTTTCATGCAATTGATTCATATTTTTTTATTTGATTAGATTTATTTCGAATGTAACAATAATACAAACATTTAACATGAGAATTATTATACAATACAAACTAAAGCAGTGTAAAATAAATTGATATACAAAAATATTACTGATTCTAAATGATATATAAAAAAACGATTTACTTAATTACACATCCGAAAAAACAAACAAAACAAGAACATAAAACAACAAATAAATAAACAGATCCATAAACAAACAAATAAACTAACAAATAAATAAACAGAGGTAAATGATATTCAAGAAAAGATAGAATAACAAACCAAATAAATAAAGAAACCGTAAACACCCAGTTATGATTAAACAGCGTCATCTGTATCTTGTTCAAATCATCCTTATACCTTTTTTTTAAACAGTTTTAAGTTCGGACATCCCTTGAGCTCCTCATTCAAACTGTTCCAGAGCTTCACCCCACAAACAGAAATACAAAAACCTCGCTTTGTTGTGCGCAACATTTGTGAATTGGAATAATCCCCTTAAAGGTCACCTATCAGGCTACTGTTAGGCAATAGCAGAGGTCTCAGATATATACAAATATATAAAAACATGTCTATGAAGTGTTTTGCTCCAAACACCAAACAGATCATTCTAGCCACGCCTCATATCCCTCTGTTTCACTTCCTGTTTCTAAAGTGCTGATTTGGGGTATAAAGCTTTAAAGAGGAGGGGTCTGAGCTCATGCGGGACCCGGCAGCTACTGTCTAAACTAAATGCTGCCGTGATGAAACGCCATATCATGGATTATCAAGGATTCTCTCTGAAACAGTTTGGAGCTCAAACTCTTTCTCTCTTGCCGGTTATACCACAAGGTGAGTTCCTTTTTACTTCCTGCTTCTTTACACACATGCTCTCCAGTACAGGTTAGCTCTGAGTGTTAGCCATGCTAATGTAAACACCGACCATATTACGTCCAAAACAGTCGGGCATTGTTTCTGATAGCAATGTTTCTGATTGGGCCGTGGGTCCACATTTCAGATGTTACGTCATATCGGACGCAAATCTGGATCGGCTCCGTTGTTCCCCGTTTTTAGAGATTTGGGTACGGAGGAAAAGAGAGAGGGTTTTATTTCGTGACGCTGCGTGAGTTCCCTGACGCACCGGGGACACACCGGGGACACACCGGGGACACACCGGGGACACACTGGGGACACACTGGGGACACTCCGGGGACACATGGTGATGGAGAGAAGACATCACAAAGTGACTTTTGCATGGTAGGTCCCCTTTAACCTATGCCCTTGTCTTTTAGTGAAATATTTTTGAATATTTCCTGGGAGTAGATTTGTTTTTTGCTTTAAACATTAATTGGGCGATTTGAAATTCAACTATGTCTGACAATTGTAATAAGAAGACACACATAAAATGCACCCCTTATATTCCCCTTATAGCTTCACTGATACTATCTGATCGTCAGAGGAGAACCCCATTAGCCCCAGTGGTGCGGCTGCATGATTACACAATCCCTTTGATTTCATAGACGCATTACAGCAAGAAAAGTTCACCCGCAGGGGAAAATAAAACACATTACACAGAGCACACTCCACCCCTTTCAATCCTTGAGACTCCTTGAAGGTTTCTCTCCTCCCAGACCCAAAGAAAAAAGAAGCATCTTCAAATGATGAAGCTGAAAAACAAGCGTACTTTTCCGACTTATATTTGCATTTAGTGGTAGGCCTATAGAAATGTAGTCAGCATTTGATCACTTCCTGTCCCCTGGTCTGTTTTGAGCATATGATGATATTTAGTTGTGTTTATTTGTTTATAGTGTTGTGGACAGTCCCTGTTAGAGCCAGTACTTAGTTTTATAAGAAAGGCCACCTAATTGTGACATCTGTAGTCAACACACTTTAAAGGACTACAATTCCCACGGCACCTGCGCTAAAGCCACCTGTTTGAGCAACCCGGTCTCACAGTCTGCGTACAAATGACACGACTCTGCAAAGGCGTGCAATAGATACGCAGAAGTCCGATGTTGCGTGCATTTGATACGCTCATATTGCACCTCACACATTAAAACAAAGAGCTCTGTGGCTTCAGGCTTGATCGCCGTTCAATGACAGCTTTAATGTTTGCGGTGCAGTAAACGACACAGCAGCTTATTGGGTTAGGGTTAAGGTTAGGGTTTGGGTTAGGGTTATGGTTAGGTTTAGGGTTAGGGTTAGGGTTAGGGTTATGGTTAGGGTTTGGGTTAGGGTTAGGGTTTTGGGTTAGGGTTAGTGTTTGGGTTAGGGTTATGGTTAGGGTTATGGTTAGGTTAGGGTTAGGGTTAGGGTTAGGGTTAGGGTTTGGGTTTGGGTTAGGGTAAGGTTAGGGTTGGGTTAGGGTTATGGTTAGGTTTAGGGTTAGGGTTATGGTTAGGGTTTGGGTTAGGGTTAGGGTTTGGGTTAGGGTTAGGGTTTGGGTTAGGGTTATGGTTAGGTTTAGGGTTAGGGTTAGGGTTAGGGTTTGGGTTAGGGTTAGGGTTAGGGTTGTGGTTTAGGTTTTAGGGTTTGGGTTAGGGTTAGGTTTGGGAAGAGCGCAGGGCTCCGGAGGAGCCCATGCGTGGTGCACTGGCTGTCGGTAGGGTTAGGGTTAAATAAATGGCAAAGATATGTAGAAAATAAACGCATTTAAGATACGTTCATAACAAACGTAACGTGGGAGTATCATATGCACGCAAAATCGGACTTCTGCGTATCTATTGAACGCCTTTGCAAAGTCGTGTCATTTGTAGGCAGACTGAAGAGAGTGGGCTGGTTTGAGACACACAGTCGAGGAACAGTTTTTAACCATACATGTACAAATCGTACAATTACCCTAAAGTTAACTGATGAAGTTGTATAAGCATTATTAAGAAAGAAAGAAGTCCACATTGATCAACTGTCACACACAAAGCTAATTTCCAGCTGTTGTCCCCGGCCTGATGATAATAGACACCTTTTGAAAATCACAACACATCAACAGCCTTAGTTATAAAGAAAGGATGAAAGAGAACACACGTTGCTACATGTTTTATTTGAATTCAAGGGAATTTCATGAGGATCGCTGTTGATGTTTAATCTTGT
>NW_022990393.1:17500-34204 GCF_902827175.1 Gymnodraco acuticeps
TACGTGTATTGTTGTTGTTAGCATCTGGTGCTAGCTAGCTGCGCTAACGGATAACAGAGCCTAAGGAGCAACAAGGTGGGGGAGAGTCCTCTCCTGTCAGACTGAGAGACTGTTAACTACAGCTCAGGTGAGGTAAATTACTCTCTGAGTGCTTAGATAGTTAATTTAGTCTAAGTTATCTCAGTGGGTCTCAAACGGTTTGGTCACCATTTATGTAAACACATATTTCCATTTGAGGGGGAGTCTGATTTTTAAAATCGCATGAATAATAATAACATTAACTAGGTGAAAAAAGGCAAGATAAACTATTAAAACTTGTTGAGAGCTAAAACTAGTCTTTGCTGCTGCCTCAAAGAGGAGCAGGGGGAGACAGGAGAGGCTGGTTCAGGAGCCCAGACACACTCACAACCAGTGGCGAGCCGTGACTTGTATACCTAGCCCCCCCCCCCCCCTTCCCTCGAAACAAAAGAAGAGATATTACGTCACAGCGTATACTTCAGCGGAATATCAAAACAGCGGCCCGGGGTGCAAAACGCATCAATGACAGCGACCCTCTACCACACAAAACAACACCATTTATATAAACACCTATCATGCCAGGGCACCCACAGCCAAGTAACAATTACAAATGAACTAAGTCGGCACGGACCACATTGAAAATGACTTAGGCCTACCTTTGATGATCAAATCACTGAAACACAAAGTCCATCCTCCTGTCCTTTTGGATGAAGCACTTGCGGATCATGCAGCTGATCCTTTGCCACTCCAGTTTATCATTGTAACTCAATCTTGAAAATGACTCGGTTAATAATTTTGCAACGATATCATCACTATCACTGAAGTGAGCCATCATGAACGAACTTATGCTAATCATAAATCTATTGATAATAAATCTATCGATTAGATTTATGATTCGAAAATAATAAAAGTAGGGTAGACATGTGGATATTATCCGGCTGAACACAACGTGCATTTATCTAACAGGTTCGTTTTCCACAGACCTTATTTCCAGCTATTTTCCAAAATCCTATGGAGAAATCCCACTGCTTTCTGTCGAGGGAATCCGAGCGAAGCTTACTTCCGGGTTTTAGGACGCGTCACTGCACCACTTGCATAGACCTCACAGCGGGCGGAACTTGTCATAAAGTCCGGGAAAATAAAGCCCGCCCATTTAGAGGGAAGATATGATTGGTCAATTGTACTGTCATTTGACATTACTCTCTCGTTGAGTTACTATAGCTGGCCCTCTGTGAATGTAGAGAGGGACCAACAAGCTCTCCATTCTTCACAGTAACTCGCAGAGACGGCATTTAACCCTTCACATTCGAACAGAAACTGAACAGGCAGATTCGAAGGATTTATTTATTTGTAAATGTTATTTTAAATACAATTAAATCAAGTTATTTTGGTAAAACTAATGAAAAATTTAACAACAAAAAAATATTAAAAAAAATATTTAAATATATATTTTTTAATGTTTTTAAATATTATTTTTTAGAATATCTTAGGCCCTCACAGAGGGCCTAGAGGGCCCTGACGGCTCGCCACTGCTCACAACTATAAATGAACCAAAAACAAATAAATAAACAAGTTTCAATGTTTTTTCATATTGGATATGATATGTTATTGGTTATGGCCATGTACTTATGATTTTATGATTATTTAAATGTATACAGTTCTGTTTCATATGGGTGTAGTCTCTTCATTTCCACCTCAAAGTGTACCAGATTGATGCATTTAAGTCCAACATTTAAAAACAAATCTTACCGGGGGAGTATGCCCCCGGACCCCCCGATAGGATTTGAGGTACACCCCCACTTAAAATATATTCACATAGGTTCCTAAATAGATTTGCACATTTTTAAAAATAGTAGCCTAACCCATTTCCATATGTTTATTTTTGGGTAGATTTAGAGGGCTATCACTATGGGCAGCAACGCTGTAACAATTGACAAATAGATCCAGCAAAATGGCACAACAAACTGGTAGTGGCCTGACTGGGTGTATAATTCCCGGCCTGACTTATTGTCCCAGTCCGGCCCTGACGCAGCATAATGCAGTTCAGAGACCAGACCACTGCTCTTACGCGTTTAAAGCAACTTCGAGATTTTAACAGTGTGAGGGGCACAAAGGCCATGGTGGTCGTAGGACGTACAATTATTTGTGGGGCCTCACGGCCAGACCGGGGGGCAACGGCGGCCATGGCCATCATGGCTGCCGTGAAAATCCTACCCTGCTTGCTTCTAAGCTTTCAGACATCACCTTTAGTCTTTAAAAAGTATTTGAGAAGCAGTGCAGACATAGGCATTTCCAGAGATGGCAAAAGTACACACATCCTTTACTCAAGTCAAAGTAAAGCGGCTTTGAAGTGTACTTCAGTAAAAAGTACCCATAACTAGCAGCTGTTTTAAAGAGTACCTGACCTCCCTTTATATTAATAGAACAATAATGTCATTGTTAGCTAATGAATGTTTCCATGCTGAACAACGGCAACATGACAACGTTTCCATTGGTCCCTCTTCTTTAGAGAAGACCAGGAAATGATGGATACACGGATCGTGTTCAAATCAATAGGCACGCAATGACTCTAAAGAATAATGATCACGCATCAAACACACATTCAGACTAAAGGAACCAGCTGTTTGGAAAATGAGAGAAGTAGAAAGTACAGGTATTTGAGTTCAACATGTAAGAAGTAGAAAGTACAGGTATTTGAGTTCAACATGTAAGAAGTAGAAAGTACAGGTATTTGTGTTCAACATGTAAGAAGTAGAAAGTACAGGTATTTGAGTTCAACATGTAAGAAGTAGAAAGTACAGGTATTTGAGTTCAACATGTAAGAAGTAGAAAGTACAGGTATTTCAGTTCAACATGTAAGAAGTAGAAAGTACAGGTATTTCAGTTCAACATGTAAGAAGTAGAAAGTACAGGTATTTGAGTTCAACATGTAAGAAGTAGAAAGTACAGGTATTTGGGTTCAAAATGTAAGAAGTAGAAAGTACAGGTATTTGGGTTCAAAATGTGAGAAGTAGAAAGTACAGGTATTTGGGTTCAACATGTAAGAAGTAGAAAGTACAGGTATTTGTGTTCAACATGTAAGAAGTAGAAAGTACAGGTATTTGAGTTCAACATGTAAGAAGTAGAAAGTACAGGTATTTGGGTTCAAAATGTGAGAAGTAGAAAGTACAGGTATTTGGGTTCAACATGTGAGAAGTAGAAAGTACAGGTATTTGGGTTCAACATGTAAGAAGTAGAAAGTACAGGTATTTGTGTTCAACATGTAAGAAGTAGAAAGTACAGGTATTTGAGTTCAACATGTAAGAAGTAGAAAGTACAGGTATTTGAGTTCAACATGTAAGAATTAGAAAGTACAGGTATTTGAGTTCAACATGTAAGAATTAGAAAGTACAGGTATTTGAGTTCAACATGTAAGAAGTAGAAAGTACAGGTATTTGTGTTCAACATGTAAGAAGTAGAAAGTACAGGTATTTCAGTTCAACATGTAAGAAGTAGAAAGTACAGGTATTTGAGTTCAACATGTAAGAAGTAGAAAGTACAGGTATTTGAGTTCAACATGTAAGAAGTAGAAAGTACAGGTATTTGTGTTCAACATGCAAGAAGTAGAAAGTACAGGTATTTGAGTTCAACATGTAAGAAGTAGAAAGTACAGGTATTTGGGTTCAAAATGTAAGAAGTAGAAAGTACAGGTATTTGAGTTCAACATGTAAGAAGTAGAAAGTACAGGTATTTGGGTTCAAAATGTAAGAAGTAGAAAGTACAGGTATTTGGGTTCAAAATGTGAGAAGTAGAAAGTACAGGTATTTGGGTTCAACATGTAAGAAGTAGAAAGTACAGGTATTTGGGTTCAAAATGTAAGAAGTAGAAAGTACAGGTATTTGGGTTCAAAATGTGAGAAGTAGAAAGTACAGGTATTTGGGTTCAACATGTAAGAAGTAGAAAGTACAGGTATTTGTGTTCAACATGTAAGAAGTAGAAAGTACAGGTATTTGAGTTCAACATGTAAGAAGTAGAAAGTACAGGTATTTGTGTTCAACATGTAAGAAGTAGAAAGTACAGGTATTTGTGTTCAACATGTAAGAAGTAGAAAGTACAGGTATTTGGGTTCAAAATGTAAGAAGTAGAAAGTACAGGTATTTGTGTTCAACATGTAAGAAGTAGAAAGTACAGGTATTTGAGTTCAACATGTGAGAAGAAGAAAGTACAGGTATTTGAGTTCAACATGTGAGAAGTAGAAAGTACAGGTATTTGAGTTCAACATGTAAGAAGTCAAAGTAAAAAGTCGTCAGAAAAATAAGTAGTGGAGTAAAGTAATGATACCAGAAGCATGTACTTAAGTTCAGTAACAAAGTATTTGTACTCTACTACTTCCAACCTCTCTGGGGATTTCGACCTACAGTCTTGTTCCTAGAGATCTGCACCACAGCTCTTTCTTTATAGAGATTTACAGCACCAAGACCCTGGAGCGAGCCAAAGAGTTTCCATATTTACAGAGTCAGGGCCCGGAGTAAACGGTTGCAGAGCTTGAATGTCATCATTATAATGTGGAAAAACAAACTAACCCAAAGGTAGAAACAGCGGATTGTGAATCAAGCACAGGGGAAAAGCTGGTTCTCATCTCTCTCTGCGACTTTAATTCATTCCCCTGATGTATTTTCACATCTGAAGCGCCGGTAGCCTCACATTGTGCCGCAGAGCTGTGATCAAACTCCTCATTGAGATGCAGATCAAGGTCTTCGTTTGTGCTCCGACTCTAAAGCTCCATGGCCTTTTTGTGGAGAGCGAACCTGTGTTTAACCACACTCAGTGGAAGTGCACAATGACACCTAATCTCCCTGTGATTCACAACACTGCTGAAGTACACAATGCAAATACATTTTACAAAACATCAACAGACTCACAGCACTCGTCTTTTAGACTCAGAACCAGAATCAGGTTTATTCCAGGTAGGTTGACACGTACGAGGAATTTGACTTGTTGTTGTGGTGCGTACATAAAAGCAGGGCCGTTTCTAGCTGTTTGGGGGCCCTATGCAGGATGCTGTTTGGGGCCCTATGCAGGATGTTGTTTGGGGGCCCTATGCAGGATGCTGTTTGGGGGCCCTATGCAGGATGCTGTTTGGGGGGTCCTATGCAGGATGCTGTTTGGGGGCCCTATGCAGGATGCTGTTTGGGGGTCCTATGCAGGATGCTGTTTGGGGGACCTATGCAGGATGCTGTTTGGGGGTCCTATGCAGGATGCTGTTTGGGGGCCCTATGCAGGATGCTGTTTGGGGGCCCTATGCAAGATGCTGTTTGGGGGCCCTATGCAAGATGCTGTTTGGGGGTCCTATGCAGGATGCTGTTTGGGGGTCCTATGCAGGATGCTGTTTGGGGGTCCTATGCAGGATGCTGTTTGGGGGCCCTATGCAGGATGCTGTTTGGGGGCCCTATGCAAGATGCTGTTTGGGGGCCCTATGCAAGATGCTGTTTGGGGGCCCTATGCAGGATGCTGTTTGGGGGCCCCATGCAGGATGCTGTTTGGGGGCCCTAGTTTTTACAGTTTTTTTTAACTACAATGGGGGATCCCGAAGCCTTTAAGAGGATCTGTGGAGACACATCAATCTGTTACACTCTAAGAGGAAAACAGGCTAATTTCACGAAAACCAAGCAATTGAAACTTACAAACAATGATATTAAAAAGGTAAACAAAGAGGCTCCGCTACGCCAATAAATGCAAGAGATGCAGCATTTTCTCAATGTTTAATTTACATTTTTCATCTTCCTCAGACGTCACTCATTGGCTGACAGCCCAACGATGATTTGGACTTTATTACCCCACAAACACAAGCCTCAGGTTTGCTATCATTGCAGTTTAGTTGTGTTTATATTTATATAAAAATTAAAATTATAGATAGAAAACTATTTTAAGAAAACTATAATAACATTACAAAATAATTTAAATACTTTAAAAAAAATAGTAAAATATAGCAGTATTTACATTATTTTCTTTTTGTCTTTTACCTTAAAATAAAATGTAAATACTGCTATATTTTACTATTTTTTACTATATTTTATTTATTAATTTACATAGAAATAGAATGGAATAAAACATTAGTAAAACAGATATTGTGTACATTGTGTGAACAATATTTATGCCTCTTTGAAAGTGCAGTTTCCTTACAAGTTACAGTTCAACAGTGTTTTTATTTGTCTGACAGTTGAGAGATGTTTTATCTTCCCTGGTCATCTGTATATTTGTCTTACTCTGTAATGCTGGTTTATTTCTATTTCTGTTATGAGATATCTTTTAGAATTGTTTATTTCTACTCTTTTAATTTGTTATTATGTGCAATAACTTGTTTTGTTTTCTCAATTAAAAGTAAAGGCTTTGAAATGTACTTCAGTAAAAAGTACCCATAGCTAGCAGCTGCTTTAAAGAGTACCTGAGCTCCCTTTATATTAATAGAACAATAATGTCATTGTTAGCTAATGAATGTTTCCATGCTGAACAACGGCAACATGACAACGTTTCCATTGGTCCCTCTTCTTTAGAGAAGACCAGGCAATGATGGATACACGGATCGTGTTCAAATCAATAGGCACGCAATGACTCTAAAGAATAATGATCACGCATCAAACACACATTCAGACTAAAGGAACCAGCTGTTTGGAAAATGAGAGAAGTAGAAAGTACAAGTATTTGAGTTCAACATGTAAGAAGTAGAAAGTACAGGTATTTGAGTTCAACATATAAGAAGTAGAAAGTACAGGTATTTGAGTTCAACATGTAAGAAGTAGAAAGTACAGGTATTTGAGTTCAACATGTAAGAAGTAGAAAGTACAGGTATTTGAGTTCAACATGTAAGAAGTAGAAAGTACAGGTATTTGAGTTCAACATGTGAGAAGTAGAAAGTACAGGTATTTGGGTTCAACATGTAAGAAGTAGAAAGTACAGGTATTTGTGTTCAACATGTAAGAAGTAGAAAGTACAGGTATTTGTGTTCAACATGTAAGAAGTAGAAAGTACAGGTATTTGTGTTCAACATGTAAGAAGTAGAAAGTACAGGTATTTGTGTTCAACATGTAAGAAGTAGAAAGTACAGGTATTTGAGTTCAACATGTAAGAAGTAGAAAGTACAGGTATTTGTGTTCAACATGTGAGAAGTAGAAAGTACAGGTATTTGGGTTCAACAGGTAAGAAGTAGAAAGTACAGGTATTTGAGTTCAACATGTAAGAAGTAGAAAGTACAGGTATTTGGGTTCAACATGTAAGAAGTAGAAAGTACAGGTATTTGAGTTCAACATGTAAGAAGAAGAAAAGTACACGTATTTGAGTTCAACATGTAAGAAGTAGAAAGTACAGGTATTTGAGTTCAACATGTAAGAAGTAGAAAGTACAGGTATTTGAGTTCAACAGGTAAGAAGTAGAAAGTACAGGTATTTGAGTTCAACATGTAAGAAGTAGAAAGTACAGGTATTTGGGTTCAACAGGTAAGAAGTAGAAAGTACAGGTATTTGAGTTCAACATGTAAGAAGTAGAAAGTACAGGTATTTGAGTTCAACATGTAAGAAGTAGAAAGTACAGGTATTTGGGTTCAACAGGTAAGAAGTAGAAAGTACAGGTATTTGGGTTCAACATGTAAGAAGTAGAAAGTACAGGTATTTGAGTTCAACATGTAAGAAGAAGAAAGTACAGGTATTTGGGTTCAACATGTAAGAAGTAGAAAGTTCAGGTATTTGAGTTCAACATGTAAGAAGTAGAAAGTACAGGTATTTGTGTTCAACATGTGAGAAGTAGAAAGTACAGGTATTTGAGTTCAACATGTAAGAAGTAGAAAGTACAGGTATTTGGGTTCAACATGTAAGAAGTAGAAAGTACAGGTATTTGGGTTCAACATGTAAGAAGTAGAAAGTACAGGTATTTGGGTTCAACATGTGAGAAGTAGAAAGTACAGGTATTTGAGTTCAACATGTAAGAAGTAGAAAGTACAGGTATTTGGGTTCAACATGTGAGAAGTAGAAAGTACAGGTATTTGAGTTCAACATGTAAGAAGTAGAAAGTACAGGTATTTGAGTTCAACATGTAAGAAGTAGAAAGTACAGGTATTTGAGTTCAACATGTAAGAAGAAGAAAGTACAGGTATTTGGGTTCAACATGTAAGAAGTAGAAAGTACAGGTATTTGGGTTCAACATGTAAGAAGTAGAAAGTAAAGGTATTTGAGTTCAACATGTAAGAAGTAGAAAGTACAGGTATTTGGGTTCAACATGTAAGAAGTAGAAAGTACAGGTATTTGTGTTCAACATGTAAGAAGTAGAAAGTACAGGTATTTGTGTTCAACATGTAAGAAGTAGAAAGTACAGGTATTTGAATTCAACATGTAAGAAGTAGAAAGTACAGGTATTTGAGTTCAACATGTAAGAAGTAGAAAGTACAGGTATTTGAGTTCAACATGTAAGAAGTAGAAAGTACAGGTATTTGAGTTCAACATGTAAGAAGTAGAAAGTACAGGTATTTGAGTTCAACATGTGAGAAGTAGAAAGTACAGGTATTTGAGTTCAACATGTGAGAAGTAGAAAGTACAGGTATTTGAGTTCAACATGTAAAAAGTAGAAAGTACAGGTATTTGTGTTCAACATGTAAGAAGTAGAAAGTACAGGTATTTGTGTTCAACATGTAAGAAGTAGAAAGTACAGGTATTTGTGTTCAACATGTAAGAAGTAGAAAGTACAGGTATTTGTGTTCAACATGTAAGAAGTACAAAGTACATGTATTTGTGTTCAACATGTAAGAAGTAGAAAGTACAGGTATTTGAGTTCAACATGTAAGAAGTAGAAAGTACAGGTATTTGTGTTCAACATGTGAGAAGTAGAAAGTACAGGTATTTGGGTTCAACAGGTAAGAAGTAGAAAGTACAGGTATTTGAGTTCAACATGTAAGAAGTAGAAAGTACAGGTATTTGGGTTCAACATTTAAGAAGTAGAAAGTACAGGTATTTGAGTTCAACATGTAAGAAGAAGAAAGTACACGTATTTGAGTTCAACATGTAAGAAGTAGAAAGTACAGGTATTTGAGTTCAACATGTAAGAAGTAGAAAGTACAGGTATTTGAGTTCAACAGGTAAGAAGTAGAAAGTACAGGTATTTGAGTTCAACATGTAAGAAGTAGAAAGTACAGGTATTTGGGTTCAACAGGTAAGAAGTAGAAAGTACAGGTATTTGAGTTCAACATGTAAGAAGTAGAAAGTACAGGTATTTGAGTTCAACATGTAAGAAGTAGAAAGTACAGGTATTTGGGTTCAACAGGTAAGAAGTAGAAAGTACAGGTATTTGGGTTCAACATGTAAGAAGTAGAAAGTACAGGTATTTGAGTTCAACATGTAAGAAGAAGAAAGTACAGGTATTTGGGTTCAACATGTAAGAAGTAGAAAGTTCAGGTATTTGAGTTCAACATGTAAGAAGTAGAAAGTACAGGTATTTGTGTTCAACATGTGAGAAGTAGAAAGTACAGGTATTTGAGTTCAACATGTAAGAAGTAGAAAGTACAGGTATTTGGGTTCAACATGTAAGAAGTAGAAAGTACAGGTATTTGGGTTCAACATGTGAGAAGTAGAAAGTACAGGTATTTGAGTTCAACATGTAAGAAGTAGAAAGTACAGGTATTTGGGTTCAACATGTGAGAAGTAGAAAGTACAGGTATTTGAGTTCAACATGTAAGAAGTAGAAAGTACAGGTATTTGAGTTCAACATGTAAGAAGTAGAAAGTACAGGTATTTGAGTTCAACATGTAAGAAGAAGAAAGTACAGGTATTTGGGTTCAACATGTAAGAAGTAGAAAGTACAGGTATTTGGGTTCAACATGTAAGAAGTAGAAAGTAAAGGTATTTGAGTTCAACATGTAAGAAGTAGAAAGTACAGGTATTTGTGTTCAACGTGTAAGAAGTAGAAAGTACAGGTATTTGGGTTCAACATGTAAGAAGTAGAAAGTACAGGTATTTGGGTTCAACATGTGAGAAGTAGAAAGTACAGGTATTTGAGTTCAACATGTAAGAAGTAGAAAGTACAGGTATTTGGGTTCAACATGTGAGAAGTAGAAAGTACAGGTATTTGAGTTCAACATGTAAGAAGTAGAAAGTACAGGTATTTGAGTTCAACATGTAAGAAGTAGAAAGTACAGGTATTTGAGTTCAACATGTAAGAAGAAGAAAGTACAGGTATTTGGGTTCAACATGTAAGAAGTAGAAAGTACAGGTATTTGGGTTCAACATGTAAGAAGTAGAAAGTAAAGGTATTTGAGTTCAACATGTAAGAAGTAGAAAGTACAGGTATTTGGGTTCAACATGTAAGAAGTAGAAAGTACAGGTATTTGTGTTCAACATGTAAGAAGTAGAAAGTACAGGTATTTGTGTTCAACATGTAAGAAGTAGAAAGTACAGGTATTTGAATTCAACATGTAAGAAGTAGAAAGTACAGGTATTTGAGTTCAACATGTAAGAAGTAGAAAGTACAGGTATTTGGGTTCAACATGTGAGAAGTAGAAAGTACAGGTATTTGAGTTCAACATGTAAGAAGTAGAAAGTACAGGTATTTGTGTTCAACATGTAAGAAGTAGAAAGTACAGGTATTTGAGTTCAACATGTAAGAAGTAGAAAGTACAGGTATTTGGGTTCAACATGTGAGAAGTAGAAAGTACAGGTATTTGAGTTCAACATGTAAGAAGTAGAAAGTACAGGTATTTGAGTTCAACATGTAAGAAGTAGAAAGTACAGGTATTTGGGTTCAACATGTAAGAAGTAGAAAGTACAGGTATTTGGGTTCAACATGTAAGAAGTAGAAAGTAAAGGTATTTGAGTTCAACATGTAAGAAGTAGAAAGTACAGGTATTTGGGTTCAACATGTAAGAAGTAGAAAGTACAGGTATTTGTGTTCAACATGTAAGAAGTAGAAAGTACAGGTATTTGTGTTCAACATGTAAGAAGTAGAAAGTACAGGTATTTGAATTCAACATGTAAGAAGTAGAAAGTACAGGTATTTGAGTTCAACATGTAAGAAGTAGAAAGTACAGGTATTTGTGTTCAACCTGTAAGAAGTAGAAAGTACAGGTATTTGTGTTCAACATGTAAGAAGTAGAAAGTACAGGTATTTGAATTCAACATGTAAGAAGTAGAAAGTACAGGTATTTGGGTTCAAAATGTGAGAAGTAGAAAGTACAGGTATTTGAGTTCAACATGTAAGAAGTGAAAGTAAAAAGTCGTCAGAAAAATAAGTAGTGGAGTAAAGTAATGATACCAGAAGCATGTACTTAAGTTCAGTAACAAAGTATTTGTACTCTACTACTTCCAACCTCTCTGGGGATTTCGACCTACAGTCTTGTTCCTAGAGATCTACACCACAGCTCTTTCTTTATAGAGATTTACAGCACCAAGACCCTGGAGCGAGCCAAAGAGTTTCCATATTTACAGAGTCAGGGCCCGGAGTAAACGGTTGCAGAGCTTGAATGTCATCATTATAATGTGGAAAAACAAACTAACCCAAAGGTAGAAACAGCGGATTGTGAATCAAGCACAGGGGAAAAGCTGGTCCTCATCTCTCTCTGCGACTTTAATTCATTCCCCTGATGTATTTTCACATCTGAAGCGCCGGTGGCCTCACATTGTGCCGCAGAGCTGTGATCAAACTCCTCATTGAGATGCAGATCAAGGTCTTCGTTTGTGCTCCGACTCTAAAGCTCCATGGCCTTTTTGTGGAGAGCGAACCTGTGTTTAACCACACTCAGTGGAAGTGCACAATGACACCTAATCTCCCTGTGATTCACAACACTGCTGAAGTACACAATGCAAATACATTTTACAAAACATCAACAGACTCACAGCACTCGTCTTTTAGACTCAGAACCAGAATCAGGTTTATTTCCAGGTAGGTTGACACGTACGAGGAATTTGACTTGTTGTTGTGGTGCGTACATAAAAGCAGGGCCGTTTCTAGCTGTTTGGGGGCCCTATGCAGGATGCTGTTTGGGGGCCCTATGCAGGATGCTGTTTGGGGGTCCTATGCAGGATGCTGTTTGGGGGCCCTATGCAGGATGTTGTTTGGGGGCCCTATGCAGGATGCTGTTTGGGGGCCCTATGCAGGATGCTGTTTGGGGGCCCTATGCAGGATGCTGTTTGGGGGCCCTATGCAGGATGCTGTTTGGGGGTCCTATGCAGGATGCTGTTTGGGGGCCCTATGCAGGATGTTGTTTGGGGGCCCTATGCAGGATGCTGTTTGGGGGCCCTATGCAGGATGCTGTTTGGGGGTCCTATGCAGGATGCTGTTTGGGGGCCCTATGCAGGATGCTGTTTGGGGGTCCTATGCAGGATGCTGTTTGGGGGACCTATGCAGGATGCTGTTTGGGGGTCCTATGCAGGATGCTGTTTGGGGGCCCTATGCAGGATGCTGTTTGGGGGCCCTATGCAAGATGCTGTTTGGGGGTCCTATGCAGGATGCTGTTTGGGGGCCCTATGCAGGATGCTGTTTGGGGGTCCTATGCAGGATGCTGTTTGGGGGTCCTATGCAAGATGCTGTTTTGGGCCCTATGCAAGATGCTGTTTGGGGGCCCTATGCAGGATGCTGTTTGGGGGCCCCATGCAGGATGCTGTTTGGGGGCCCTATGCAAGATGCTGTTTGGGGGCCCTATGCAGGATGCTGTTTGGGGGCCCCATGCAGGATGCTGTTTGGGGGCCCTAGTTTTTACAGTTTTTTTTAACTACAATGGGGGATCCCGAAGCCTTTAAGAGGATCTGTGGAGACGCATCAATCTGTTACACTCTAAGAGGAAAACAGGCTAATTTCACGAAAACCAAGCAATTGAAACTTACAAACAATGATATTAAAAAGGTAAACAAAGAGGCTCCGCTACGCCAATAAATGCAAGAGATGCAGCATTTTCTCAATGTTTAATTTACATTTTTCATCTTCCTCAGACGTCACTCATTGGCTGACAGCCCAACGATGATTTGGACTTTATTACCCCACAAACACAAGCCTCAGGTTTGCTATCATTGCAGTTTAGTTGTGTTTATATTTATATAAAAATTAAAATTATAGATAGAAAACTATTTTAAGAAAACTATAATAACATTACAAAATAATTTAAATACTTAAAAAAAATAGTAAAATATAGCAGTATTTACATTATTTTCTTTTTTTCTTTTACCTTAAAAAAAAATGTAAATACTGCTATATTTTACTATTTTTTACTATATTTTATTTATTAATTTACATAGAAATAGAATGGAATAAAACATTAGTAAAACAGATATTGTGTACATTGTGTGAACAATATTTATGCCTCTTTGAAAGTGCAGTTTCCTTACAAGTTACAGTTCAACAGTGTTTTTATTTGTCTGACAGTTGAGAGATGTTTTATCTTCCCTGGTCATCTGTATATTTGTCTTACTCTGTAATGCTGGTTTATTTCTATTTCTGTTATGAGATATCTTTTAGAATTGTTTATTTCTACTCTTTTAATTTGTTATTATGTGCAATAACTTGTTTTGTTTTCTCAATTAAAAGTAAAGGCTTTGAAATGTACTTCAGTAAAAAGTACCCATAGCTAGCAGCTGCTTTAAAGAGTACCTGAGCTCCCTTTATATTAATAGAACAATAATGTCATTGTTAGCTAATGAATGTTTCCATGCTGAACAACGGCAACATGACAACGTTTCCATTGGTCCCTCTTCTTTAGAGAAGACCAGGAAATGATGGATACACGGATCGTGTTCAAATCAATAGGCACGCAATGACTCTGAAGAATAATGATCACGCATCAAACACACATTCAGACTAAAGGAACCAGCTGTTTGGAAAATGTGAGAAGTAGAAAGTACAGGTATTTGGGTTCAACATGTAAGAAGTAGAAAGTACAGGTATTTGGGTTCAACATGTAAGAAGTAGAAAGTTCAGGTATTTGAGTTCAACATGTAAGAAGTAGAAAGTACAGGTATTTGTGTTCAACATGTGAGAAGTAGAAAGTACAGGTATTTGAGTTCAACATGTAAGAAGTAGAAAGTACAGGTATTGGGTTCAAACAGTGTGAGAAGGTAGAAAGTACAGGTATTTGGGGTTCAACATGTAAGAAGTAGAAAGTACAGGTATTTGGGTTCAACATGTGAGAAGTAGAAAGTACAGGTATTTGAGTTCAACATGTAAGAAGTAGAAAGTACAGGTATTTGGGTTCAACATGTGAGAAGTAGAAAGTACAGGTATTTGAGTTCAACATGTAAGAAGTAGAAAGTACAGGTATTTGAGTTCAACATGTAAGAAGTAGAAAGTACAGGTATTTGGGTTCAACATGTAAGAAGTAGAAAGTACAGGTATTTGGGTTCAACATGTAAGAAGTAGAAAGTACAGGTATTTGGGTTCAACATGTGAGAAGTAGAAAGTACAGGTATTTGAGTTCAACATGTAAGAAGTAGAAAGTACAGGTATTTGGGTTCAACATGTGAGAAGTAGAAAGTACAGGTATTTGAGTTCAACATGTAAGAAGTAGAAAGTACAGGTATTTGAGTTCAACATGTAAGAAGTAGAAAGTACAGGTATTTGAGTTCAACATGTAAGAAGAAAGAAAGTACAGGTATTTGGGGTTCAACATGTAAGAGTAGAAAGTACAGGTATTTGGGTTCAACATGTAAGAAGTAGAAAGTAAAGGTATTTGAGTTCAACATGTAAGAAGTAGAAAGTACAGGTATTTGGGTTCAACATGTAAGAAGTAGAAAGTACAGGTATTTGTGTTCAACATGTAAGAAGTAGAAAGTACAGGTATTTGTGTTCAACATGTAAGAAGTAGAAAGTACAGGTATTTGAATTCAACATGTAAGAAGTAGAAAGTACAGGTATTTGAGTTCAACATGTAAGAAGTAGAAAGTACAGGTATTTGAGTTCAACATGTAAGAAGTAGAAAGTACAGGTATTTGAGTTCAACATGTAAGAAGTAGAAAGTACAGGTATTTGAGTTTAACATGTGAGAAGTAGAAAGTACAGGTATTTGAGTTCAACATGTGAGAAGTAGAAAGTACAGGTATTTGAGTTCAACATGTAAAAAGTAGAAAGTACAGGTATTTGTGTTCAACATGTAAGAAGTAGAAAGTACAGGTATTTGTGTTCAACATGTAAGAAGTAGAAAGTACAGGTATTTGTGTTCAACATGTAAGAAGTAGAAAGTACAGGTATTTGTGTTCAACATGTAAGAAGTACAAAGTACATGTATTTGTGTTCAACATGTAAGAAGTAGAAAGTACAGGTATTTGAGTTCAACATGTAAGAAGTAGAAAGTACAGGTATTTGTGTTCAACATGTGAGAAGTAGAAAGTACAGGTATTTGGGTTCAACAGGTAAGAAGTAGAAAGTACAGGTATTTGAGTTCAACATGTAAGAAGTAGAAAGTACAGGTATTTGGGTTCAACATGTAAGAAGTAGAAAGTACAGGTATTTGAGTTCAACATGTAAGAAGAAGAAAGTACACGTATTTGAGTTCAACATGTAAGAAGTAGAAAGTACAGGTATTTGAGTTCACATGTAAGAAGTAGAAAGTACAGGTATTTGAGTTCAACAGGTAAGAAGTAGAAAGTACAGGTATTTGAGTTCAACATGTAAGAAGTAGAAAGTACAGGTATTTGGGTTCAACAGGTAAGAAGTAGAAAGTACAGGTATTTGAGTTCAACATGTAAGAAGTAGAAAGTACAGGTATTTGAGTTCAACATGTAAGAAGTAGAAAGTACAGGTATTTGGGTTCACAGGTAAGAAGTAGAAAGTACAGGTATTTGGGTTCAACATGTAAGAAGTAGAAAGTACAGGTATTTGAGTTCAACATGTAAGAAGAAGAAAGTACAGGTATTTGGGTTCAACATGTAAGAAGTAGAAAGTTCAGGTATTTGAGTTCAACATGTAAGAAGTAGAAAGTACAGGTATTTGTGTTCAACATGTGAGAAGTAGAAAGTACAGGTATTTGAGTTCAACATGTAAGAAAGTAGAAAGTACAGGTATTTTGGGTTCAACATGTAAGAAGTAGAAAGTACAGGTATTTGGGTTCAACATGTAAGAAGTAGAAAGTACAGGTATTTGGGTTCAACATGTGAGAAGTAGAAAGTACAGGTATTTGAGTTCAACATGTCCATCCATCCATCCATCTTCTCCCGCTTATCCGTGGTCGGGTCGCGGGGGTAGCAGTTCCAGCAGAGAGCCCCAAACTTTCTTTTCCCTGGCGACATCAACCAGCTCTGACTGGGGGATCCCAAGGCGCTCCCAGGCCAGCGAAGAGATATAATCCCTCCACCTGGTCCTAGGTCTACCCCTTGGTCTCTTCCCAGCTGGACGTGCCTGGAACACCTCCCTAGGGAGGCGCCCAGGTGGCATCCTAACTAGGTGCCCGAACCACCTCAACTGGCTCCTTTCGACGCGAAGGAGGAGCGGCTCAACTCCGAGTCCCTCCCTGATGACCGAACTTCTCACCTTATCCCTAAGGGAGACAACCAGCCACCCTGCGGAGAAAACCCATCTCGGCCGCTTGTATCCGCGATCTCGTTCTTTCGGTCATGACCCATCCTTCATGACCATAGGTGAGGGTAGGAGACGAAAATGGCCCGGAAGACCGAGAGCTTTGCCTTCTGGCTCAGCTCCCTTTCGTCACAACGGTGCGGAAGCGACTGCAGTACCGCTCCCGCTGCTCCG